>NC_080421.1:10448608-10812775 GCF_029873635.1 Malania oleifera | reverse complement strand
CATAGGATATAATGTGGCCCACACAGGCACTACTCTAGCTTTCGCAACACGTGGCCCACATAGGCACCACTATTCACTAGTATCCAATCCCTATGACCTACCCGTCGTACATAAGTAGAACAAGCTCCTCGACCTGCCAACGTCATATCATGATTTATATTTAGGCAACATAACAACCTCCTCATGCCAATGTTATATTGAGATGCATACGAATAACCAAACCAGTTAGTTCACACAGACGCATCAATGCATTTCCACATAGGAATCCAACAGATCAATTCATTTCCCACATAATATCCCAACAGATCAATACATTTCCATACAGGAGTCAAACATAACAATTCATTCATCATGTCATAATCATTCCAAACACCCCCACATGCAAACCCAAATACCACAAAAATTCATATTTAATTTATTAGAAAGAAATTGTTCTTATGCCACACGGTTTTAATATCATGAGCAATTATCCCAAATATAACCTTAAACCAAAATCATCATTTTTCCAGTAATCAAGCTATTCTGAAAATCATATAGATAAATAATAAATTTCATATACTTGTAAATAACTAGTTCACCTTAATAAAATACTGATATAATTTTATTCTTCCTTACCTGATTTCCTGAACCACGCTTGCAGGCTCCCAAAATTATACCCGTGATGCTCACCCGAATCCTGATTCAATCAAATCAATCCCAATAAAATATTATTTTAACATTTCCTAATTTACAATAATTAAATACCAATTAATTTCTAAATAACCTATTTATCCTAGTTTTGAGGCTATTTCTATAACGACCCCACGAGAAATCCGCTCCGCTAAACTTGTAGAGAATCATCCCTAAATTCTCGTGGTGGTGTCTGGTCGCCCATTTAACTTAAAATTTAAGAAAAATTAAAGTAAGAATGAGAATTTGCCTTATCTCAGGAGATATGTCCACGTTGCTCCAACGACAAATCCACTTCGATAGATATGTTGGTGGCGAAGAATGGAGTGTGGTGGTATTTTCGGATTTTCAATTGAGCGAGAATCCGCCGCAAAATCATAGAGAGAAGAGGAGTGGAGAGCGTGAGCTAAGAGAGTTTTTTTTTTCTTTTTTCTTTCTTTCTCTTCTTTCTTCCTTCTGCCGCGTGAAGCTTCTTCTTTTTTTTTTTATTCTTTCCTTTCCTGCTTTGTTCAAAACTTAACCATTAATTTTTTTTTTTTTTTTTTCTTTCCTTTATCCTTACCTTTCCTTTTATATATACTTATATATATATATATATATATTTACATATATACTTTTATGCATATATATATATATCCAAAATCCTCAAATTTCTTAATTTAATTAATTTTCTTAATAATAATTAATTAATTAACAATAATTATTATTTAATTAATTTTTATTTATTTATTATTATTATTATTATTATTTTGGGTCGTTACATTGCATCTAAATATATATACATATATAGAGAGAGAGAGAGAGAGAGAGAGAGAGAGTTATAAGGGTGTATCCTCCTAATCCATTTATTTGTGGTTGATAGGTATTAGCTATAGGTTTGGGTTAGAACTGTCATCTCTAGTTCCGACCTAAACTTAAACTTCGACTTGCATCAAATCAATCCCATAAAAATTAACATGAAAATTGAACTACCTTGGTAGCATATTCATTGGCAACTATGCAATCACAAACATTTGAATTTTTACTTTTTGCTACAATAGTAAAAAAAATGAAAACATAAGAATTCAAAACAATATAACAAATAATAATAATATTAATACTAAGGTGCCCCTTAATTCTCATTTGTTGGCATAATCCTTTTAAGACTATGATAAGAATTAAAAACCGTCACAAGCATAAATTATTTCCATATATTTTTTTTTCACCATAAAAATAAAAATGAAAAGACAAAAATAATACTGAATTCTCCTTTGACTCCTTTCTTGCAATAAAAAAAATCTATTACCGCTAAAAATTGACCGAGTTAACTGGATAGATTGCAACCTCGACCACTTGCAAGAGAAAAAGGAAAAGAAGGCTTGGGAGGAGTCGGGGTGTACTTTAGGGGATTAATCTGAAGCATAAGTCGGGGAAATATGAGAGATTGAATGTAACAACAGTATGAAATAGGTAAAAAGTAATACGCCTTGCCTCTCCCTGGAATGTCCATTTTGTAAGCGTGCAACCCCCCTCCCCTAAAATCCAATTTATAACTCATTTATGTGGAATTAGATATGAGGGTGACATTATTCCTTTATCTCTAATTAATTAATGTTGTGAATTTTCTTTGACCCTTGATATCAATGGTTCCCATTGTAGTCCCTCATAAGTTAATATTAGAATTTTATGTTATATCAATTGCCCCCCAATCTTGAGCCACAAAATTCATTTTTTGCCTTGGGAGTGTTTTTTATTTCATTTGAGTACAAGCTGAGTCAACAAGTTGGTGAACTTAGGTTGGCTTGCGGTTCAACTCGAGCCACGTCGAGAGCACTGGGTCGTTAGCATTTGTGGAGCTTTGAGTCATTAAGTAGCATTCTTAAACTCTAAGCCGCTTCTAGAGCCCCGAGCTATTGAGACAAATCTTGGAGCCCCGTGACTCACTTCTAAAAATGAGTAGCACAACGACTATCACAAGTATACGAATTACGTCGTGTAATAATTAGACCAAATAAGCCAGATCGTCTCCTCAGGGAATGTAGATTAATTTTAAACTAGCGCAAAACAGTAAAAGAAAATAAGAAAACAATTTTACTGAACATGACTTAGATTCGATTTCTTAGAATTTTTGAAAGTTTGTGATGAAATTGAAATGACGCAAACCTAAACTAAAAATTTAACACGCGTAAAACCAACCAAACAACTCACTAATTAAACAAAGATAAACTAAAATTAAACCTCAACAATGACTTAAGATTAAACACACAACTCATCACAATGATAACTTGAAGGAAATATAAAGATCATGCAATATCTCAACTAAATAAAAATAAACTAAACTAAACAATAAGTAAAGTTCAACTAAATAAATAAAATAAACCTAACAATAGATTTCAAAGGGAAATTAATAAATCATGGAAAACAACCGATATTAACTGTAACGACCTCAAAAATCTTAATATAGAATGAAACATAATAAATAAAATGGTCAACCCGAACCCGTGGGTATCGGAGACACCTGTCAAATACAGCGGAAACCTAAGCAGCAGTAAGTATGAAAATTACAACCATCCAATCATAAAACATAATACCAGAGTCTACTTACACCAAGATAACATATATATTGTAGTGACCCGAAGAATAATATGATTTTAATAATAAGAGGGAGAGAAATAGAAATAGAAACAGAAGGAGGCCGTAGAGCGTTCGTCGACGACATTGCATTTTGAGGGATAACCATAATTTCAAGGAAATTGCTAAGACTCATCGATGAATACAGGGCCTCATTGATGAGTGCATAAGAAAATTCGTCGACGAACATAGGGTTTCGTTGACGAGAAAATCCCGAGAGAGGTTCTGGGGCAGCTTGAATTTCGTTGACGAATACAGGGTCTCGTCAACGAATTTAATGAAGGCCTCGTCGACAAGGTGACGTGTCTCGTCGACGAAATCCCTTGTCTATAAATAGAAAAATCTGAATTTTTAAGCTTCTTTAAGAAGCTAACTCTCTCTCTCTCTCTCTCTCTCTCTCTCTCTCTCTCTCTCTCTCTCTCTCCCCTTCGGTTCTCTCTCTTTCTTTCGTCGATTTTGGGCCAGATCTTCGCCGGATCGACAATCCAAAGTCACCACGACGCTCCTGGGGAAGTTCTTTCCAAATCTGTCGGAGTGGATCGTTGGTGAAAGCAAGGTGGAAACCATCCCAAATTCAGGGTAAGACTTTTTACTCAATATTTGGATTTGTGACAGTTGTAAAAAGTGTTATACGCTTAGAAATACTGAGCTTTAATTCTGGGCAATGTTGTTTCCAGGGGTGTTGAATTGGGAATGTAGGAAATCATCCCTAAGTTGAGGTAAGGCTTTTAAGTCGAATTTGACTTAGTGATAGTTATAGAAAATGTTGTACGTACGAAAATACTGAACTTTAATACTGAGAGTTTTCATTTTCAGGGTATTGAGATAGGAACCCTGCGGGTGCGGGGCAGTTTTATTTGGGGCTTTCCAGGAATCAGGTAAGGGGATAAACTAAACTAGTTTCGTTTTAAGAAAATGCATGTATATGTATATATAACATCTGGTTTCAGGAAAAATAAATATATTTATATATATGATTTATATTTGCAAAATACTGTGAAAATGATCGTATGTTGAATATGTGAAAATCCATTGGTGTGGCATGACTAAAAATGTTGTGAAATACTATTTTTTGGGAATGTGGATGATATGGATTTTTAGGATGGAAAAATCGGCGTATGGGCCGAGATTTTTATGATATGTTTGCCGGCGTACGGGCCGTGCTATGTGACTGTGATTTGCTAGCGTACGGACTGTGCTATGTTTTGCCGGCGTACAGGCCGAGCTATGATAAAATGTGTAATACCGGTGTATGGGCCGATGATTTTCACGATACACGTATATATGCAAAATGATATGATTGATGTGAGAATAAATGATATAAAATATCTATGTATCACAGTTTTAGTATATGCTATATGATATCAGAACCTGGTTGGCTTGGTCTAGGCTAGCACTTGCATGGTACTGTTGCTATGTGTCCATGGTCTTTGTGATCATGATATTTATGTTAACGCCGCTATACGGAGTGGTGTGAGATTGGATGGTCGATGTGGTTATTAAAGAAGTGTGTTGTGATCGCCCTTGGTGTACGGACCAAGTCTGGCAGACCCATCGGACCTATAGACTATTGTTTGACTTGATAGTGGTCGGCCAACCATTGTCAAGTCCCATCTTCGGGCCATACAACCCAGTCATGTGGGGGTAATACATGACAACAACCAGCTAACCTACCAGGATTGTTTTTATGTTATTATTATTATGATAGGAGATGAGATATGCTTACGAAATGCAGTATGTTCTACCATGTTTGGTATACATATGTTTTCCCAGATTTGCTAAACAGTACTAAATATGTTATATATGTTATATGTAGAACACAGAATACTTATGTTGCCACACACTAGTATTAGTTTATTTCCCTTACAGAGAGGTGTCTCACCCTTAAATCTTATAAACTTTTCAGGAGCCCCAGATAAGAGAGCGGGAAAAGCTCCGCTGATCTAGTGCAGTTTAATTGCCCTTTTTGAAGGGTAAGTTTTGTAGGGACAGTTAGATTTTGTGGGGAATGTCCCTAGATCTGATTTTTGAGATGTATATACTGAGATACAGTGATTGTAGTAACTCTGGTATATTGTGATATATGGCATTGAGATGTATATGTCTGTATGTTTTCTGCCGCTTAGGCTTCTGCTATATATATATTCTGATATATCCTTGGTACCCACGGGTCCAAGAGGATTGTGACCTGCTGAACTGGAATATGGGAAATGTGTTATTGATATTATCATTATAAAAAAAAATGTGGAAAAATGAGCAGGTCGTGACATATATATATTTGTTGACACCTCAATTTTAACCAGGCTACACTGAGGAAACCCGGTGTAATAAAATTTGACTTCGAATCTCGAAAATTGGAGGACCCTACTTTAAGAGTCTTGTGTTTTTTAAATTGAGTCTCTGTATTCTAAATTGAGTCCCGGTACGTTAAGTTGAGTCTAGATGTTTTTAAACTGAGTCCCGGTTTGCCTACCGAGCCCCGGCATTTTCTGGTGTTCTCTATCGAGTCCCAAAGTTTTTAATTGGGTCCCAGCATTTTCATTTGAAGTCCCAATATTTTAAATAGAGGCCCGACATTTTTATTTGAGTCCTAGTGCTTTTAGTCGAGTTCCGGTGTCTTTAAGTCGAGTCCCGGCACCTTTGATTTAGTCCTGATATCTTTAATTGAGTCCCGTTGTTTAAACTGAGTCCCGTTATTTCCAAAAATAAATCTCTATTGGTTTTAAAATCGAATCTTTCAATTTAAGCATTTTTCAATTTTTAAATTGAGTTTTTCCAAAATTTTCAAATTCTTAGGAGTCGAGTCGTTTAATTTTTATTTTTATCGAGTCGTATTACCGAGTTCGGGTCCTCCCAATTTTTGGGAATCGGGTTTTAATTTTCAAATCCGGGTCTTTCTTTTTGGGAAAACAAAAATGGCCAACAAAAAGAATAATAATAAATCTAAAAAAAATAAAATGCAAAAAGGAAAAATACCAAGCAAATAAGAAAATACAAAGAAATAAAATGTTAACCGTAGAGCCTTCAATGGAATCAGTGCATGCGCATGGGGAATTCTTCTCCTAACAAATCTCGTGTGCCAAGGGCGGGGAATATTTTCTGTTGGGATTTTTTTTTTGGGTCCCCCACGTGCTTGTTTTCACGCCATTTCACACCCCTTGCATCCTATAAAAAGAGGCTCACGTAGGGCAATAGGGGGACACGCAAAAGAGCAGAGCCATTTATTTCCACTATTCATCTCCCTCTCTCTCACTCTCTAGACATCTCCCTCACAGAGACCCCGCACACCATCCCCTGCTCCACTCCCATCTCCCACGATAGTCCATGGCCAGCCCAGTGCACAGACCATTATTCTTCCACGCTCCCTTCTCCATCACAGACTCTCTGTGTCTTCCGAGCCTCCATCCAGTAAACCTCCATAACCACCTGCTATACCTCCCTGCAGATCCAGCCACCAACCTCCCTCTCTACACCACCTCCACGGGCATGCCAACCACCATCCCTGACCAGTAGCCAGACCACCACAGCCACCACTCACCGCCCCGGCGAACCTCCATCTACCACCATCCTCGCCAACCACCATTATCGTCGTCACCATCCTCACAGCTAGATTCGTGACCCTTCTCCCTCGTCACAGATCCCAGACCTTACCTCTGTCTCAACCATAACCATCCTACTCCAGACCCACCATCCAGTAACCCGAGCACCACCCCGTTCCTTCTCCAGTATAACTCACAGCCACTAACCAACCACACTAGCAGCTCTCCCTCTCTCTCGGATTCAGTCCGTAACCCTGCAACACAATAATGCCTGCACTCAAACACCCATTCACACAATGTTATACCTGCACAGTTTCATGCACCAAAATACACGCGCCTAAAAACACACACCGTTTCACTGCAACAAAACCGCACATACAAAAAATACACACACTGCTGCACACTAAAGAACACATACAGAAAATACACCTACCTGCACACACACACACACTCTTACACACACTAACACACACACCACTACCCACTAATTCAAAATTACCCACACACACACCACTAACTTACATACCCAAGCATCCCATGCATACATGTCACACACGTGCACTTATATTTTATTTGCATTATTCTTATATATGTACCTATTATTATTGCACATTTATAAAAAATAAAAGTCATAAAAATGAAAAATTAGGAGAATATCAGAAAACCCATTGGCCTTGACCGGGCCTAAAACGGGTCAACCCTCCTTGGATCAGTTCCTTCCCGAACTAATTGGGTCTTCTGAACCGGTATGAAACCAATTCAGTCTTCCATTTTATTTCCTATTTTTCTTTTTAATTTTTGCGGATTTGGATTTAATTTCTTTATTTAATTACTTTAAAAAATATGTTAAAAAATTCCAAAAATCCACTTTGGTCTCGACCAAGGGTTTTTCCCCAGATTGGTCAACGTCTGACTGGTCCGTCCTCCCCCAAACCGGTTCACACTAGTTTTCTCCATTTCATTTGTTTCATATTATTGATATTTAGAAAATTCCTAAAAATCACAAAATTTTCAAAAATCCCAAAAACATTTTTTTATATTTTGATTTCTATTGATTTAAAAGTTCGGAAAAAAATATTGAAAAATCACAAAAATATTTTCACACTTAGGAAAAATCACAAAAAACATCTTTTTAGGCACAGAAAATCATTTCCATCCCGAACAAATTTTGAAAACCTCCCGGAATAGTATTTTTCCTATTTAGAAAAACCTATAGATTTCAAAACCCCCGGGAGAGTATTTTGTACTCTATTTTTGATTTTCTTTCCCAATGATCGCAACAAAGGGCATGGACTCTTCGGAGTATTGATTTCCCTAGTTCTAAGAGAATACCTATATAGTATTTTCATTCTTTTGATCTTTGAAAGGGAGTAATCTTTAAAGGCTTATTACATTTATCTCGGGATAATTTTTGATTAATCTAGTACTGTTCGTAATAACGGGCGTGTAGGGGGTGCTAACACCTTCCCCTCACGTAACCGTACTCCCAAGCCTGTCTCTGGTAACGCAAGCTGATTCTACCCCTAATGGGGTAGCAATCAAGTGTTTTGACTGCACTTCAAAATGTTAGTGGCGACTCCATCACACATTACTTTTTCACGAAAATATATTTTTCAAAATCACACATTTCCATCATTTTCCCCCTGTTCGCTAGCCGAGAACCCACATATGGGTTGGGTCCGGGATGTCGCGACAATATTTACAATCTCCCATAACATTCCAAATACAACTAGAATCTCACAACAAAATAATCTTGATCCTAGTACAAAATCTTACCCTCCTAGTAGGGTAACCTTACAAACTCAACGGCGTCCACGACTCGCCGGTTTCTCAGGATCTCCTGAAAAATTAATTAAATTTGGGAGTGAGACACTTCTCAGTAAGGGAAAATAAACTAAATAAAGTTGTGTGGCAACATGAATATTTATTGTAGTTATACATACTCAGTACATTTCATATATCTAAAAACATACATCATAACATGGTGGAATAATCATATACTTTCATATTTTCTAATAATTCTACTGATCATGAAATGTCTGTTATAACTAATAATACTGAAAACATACCCAGGATGAATAGACGGGTTGTGCAGCCCGAAGGTGGGACCCGACAATGGCTGACTGACCACTGTCGAGTAAAAAATGTCTATAAGTACGATGAGCCCGCCACACCTTGGTTTGGACTGCCAGGTAAACATCAACACTCTACTGAAAGCCACATCGACTATCCATCTCCCACCCCCTCATAGGGTGGTTAGCACTAATCTGATCATAGATATCTGATCTATAAGCTACAGTATCGTGCTCCTGAACTGAACTAAACTAACATCCGGGTTGTGATAACATATAATACATGATATTATAGCATTTTTCATAATTTCATAAATACGACCTCGTTCTGAAATCATTTCATAATACGGCCTCGCACCGAACATTTCATAAATACGGCCTTGTGCCGAACATTTCATAAATACGCTCTCATGCTGAACATTCATATATATATATATATATATATATATATATATATATATATATACGGCCTCGCGCCGAAATCATTTCATATATATCATTCTGAAAATAAATCAATTATTATGTATTTTCAACATCATTCATATTGCATCATTTCATATTCCTGAAAACATGCTTCATTCGTAACAACGTCATATTGTAATACATATCACATAAAGTAATATTCATGCCACACATTTGTTGTATAAAGCTATACATTGTATTCTAAAATCATAATTCTGGCATCTCATACATATATATACATTTCAACATAATAACAGTATTTTCCCAAATGTGCATTTCCTTTATAATATACAAATATAATACATGTTTTCTTGAAAATAAATTTACTCATACATAATAGTAATTTGCATAGAAAATAACTGTTTTAATTTACTCCCTTACTTGGCTACTGAGAAAAGCCCCTATAAATCCTGATCTCACACCCGTAGGATTTCCTAATTAGTACCCTGAAAATGAAAACTCCCAGTACTAAATTTCAGTATTTTCACATGTATATCATTTCTTATAACTACCATAAGACCAAATTTGGCTTAAAAATCTTACCTCAACTCAGGGATGATTTTCAACGGAGTTCCACCGACGATCCGCTCCTGCAGATTTGGAAAGAACTTCTCCAGGAGCGTCATGGTGGCTTCAGATCCCCGAACCGGCTGAAATCCGGCCCGAAATCGAATGGAGAAGAGGAGGTAGCCGAAGGGAAAGAGAGAGAGAGAGGGAGAGGTTTCTTAATTTTGAAGTTAAAATCTGGGTTTTCGATATTTATAGGACTGGATTCGTTGACGACCATGTCATCTCGTCGATGAGTCCTTTAATAATTTCGTCGACAAAACCCACTCCTCGTTGACAAAATTCATACTGCTCAAAACATCTCTCAGTATCTTCTCGTTGACAAATCTTGTCTTCGTCGACAAGGTCCTCTTATACCCTCGTCGACGAATCCCATGTGTTCGTCGATGAGATCTTGATAATTTCCCTTGGTTAATCCTTCTAAAGTGCAATGTCATCGACGAACGCCAAGTCAACTACCTCCTTCTGTTACTATTTCCATTTCCCTTCCTCTTTATTATTTAAATCCCATTATTATTCGGGTTGTCACATTAACCCGTAACCCAAGTTATAAAATTTAGCCACTCATGCTTGCAATCCAAAATTTATGGATCAAACTAATCCTATAATAAGTCATTGCAACAATAAAATAAAAGACAACAACTTAAAAGAACAATAAACTAGATGTATACTAAAACTAAAAGAAAACTAATTAATCCACCCTATAATCATTCCAAACATTAGACTAAATGTATGCTAAGTTAAACAACAAATTAAACTAACCTTGAAGCATTTAGGATAACTAAATAAAAGATAAGCAATTAATTAATCTAATGAACCACTGAAATAACAAAGTAAAAATTAATATTTAAACCCAACATTAACTACCCAAACAATATATTTAAACAATATTAAAGTAAAGAGACAAGTTGAGAGAAAGATACCCAACACTACTTGGAAGATAAATATTCAATACAATAAATAACTCAAACTACACTTTAAAGTATCTATGGAAAATGACAAAGAAAAATAGATAATAACTCAACAACACTATTTAAATAAACAAGAGAGAGAGAGAGAGAGAGAGAGAGAAGAGAGAGAGAGAGGAGGGGGGAGGGAGAGAGAGAGAGATGAGAGAGAGAGAGAGAGAGAAGGCAGGCCATGAGCTCCCCACACAGCAGCTATTGCTGTTGTGTTCTGCTACTTGTAGTGGCGCAGAGACCCAAAAAAAGCCCTACATAAAAAACCTACATAAAACCCTATCCTGTCTCCTTTTCTCCTCCTTTCTTTACTTTTCTTTTCGTTTCCTTTCTTGCCCTCCAACCCTTTAGCCATGCTACCTCCTTGAAGTCTTCTAGCGCCTCACTTAACTCACACACACACGGGCTGCTGTTTTTTTTTTTTTTTGAAATTGCATGGCTGGGTCACATCAAGGACCCGACCACACCCTTTTCTCCTTCACCTTTTCATTTATTTTTCTTCCCATGCCAGCGTGCCCTTTTCTTGCTTCAAGCCCAGCGCACAAGGCCAGCACACATACAAAGCTTCTTTTTTTTTTTTCTTTTGCTACCAGTCATGAAGCCCTTCAACACTCAACTTACACTTCACACAAAGCCCAGTCCACTCTTCTTTTTGCATACATACACACGGGCTTCTTTGCATGCATACCCTCTTCGCTTCACGCATGGTTCACACATGCATGGTTCATACACGTTTCATTCACGCGGCTTCTTCTTTGAATACTTGCACATAGCTTCACGTACACGGTCTATCTATGCGCACATGGCCCGATTTTAATCTTCAAAAATTATCTTGCAATAAAGAAATACGAATGTCCGTAAACTTACAGTAAAAATAGGATAATTAACTCAAATGAGCCCAATGATTAAAATAATATACATAATCAGACATTTAATTGAAATTATGATATTCAATGCATGAATTTAAATGCCTAACTACGCAATTTTGATGCGTAATCACCCCGAGCTGTTGATCCATTTTTATAAGCACCTGAGCTGATTTGATGAGCTTCAAGTTGTTTTCATAAGTTCCAAGCCGATTGGCCTTATTAATGACTTAATCTGAGCTGCTTGGGTTACTAAATGAGCTAATTGTTTAAAATTTTAGTTTCATCTGAGCTGCATAAGGGAGATCCAGGTTGTGTGGCTCACTGTCTAAGCCAATTGGTTCACATGCATGCTAGCTCCATCCGAGTTGATTGTTTCAAATTTCAACTTCATCCAAGTCGAATAAGGAAGATCCAAGCCATTTGGCTCTCTATTTTAGTCATCTTGAAATTTTAAGATGTTTGTGAGACAGATGTTTTCTTTTTAACATTTTGTTGAGCAATTTTTGACTAAGCAACCTTTTGTTGATCAAATTTTGGCCAAACATCTCTTGGTTGAGCAACTCAATGTAACAATCCAAAAAAATAATAATTATTAATTAATTAATTAATTAAACATGATTAAATTAATTAATTAAGTAAACAAATAAAAAGGAATATTGTGAAGGAAAAAAATAATAAATAAATATTAATTATTAATCAAATAATTAATTAAGTATTATTAAATTAAAATAATTAAATAAATGATATGATATATATAAGTATACAAATATATATGATAAGTAATATTTAAATATGTGTATATATATATATATGGTTTATTAAAGGAAGTAGAATCCAATTTGAAATTGAATTCTTCATTCTGCAATTAGGAATTGCACCTCTCCCACTCTCTCATCTCAGTCCGTCACTCCTCTGTCTCCGTCTCTTTTTCTTCTCAATTTCTCGGCGGATGTTCGGCTGATCGAAACACAAAAGGTGTCATTGGATTCCTAACTCTGCCACCGACATTTCTACTTGAGCGGATTTGTCGTGGGAGCGACGTAGGCACTATTCTTGGGATAAGATAATTTTCCCTAATTTCTAAATTTCTCTTTAAATCTGTCGTTAAATCGACGATCAGGCACCACCATAGGGTCTTAGTCGTGATCGTCGTCATTTTGACGTGAGTAAATTTTTAATTGGGATTTTCTAGACCTCACTCCAAAGCGAGAGTGAGATTTAAAAATTTTGGTAAGTTGGCCATATTTAAGGGTATAATTATTTATTTAGAATTTATGGGCTTAGAAAATATTAAAATAATATTTTATTTAGGATTAATTTAATGGAATTATGATTTTTGATTCAGGGTCCGGGTGAGTACCGCAGACATCTTTTCAGGGTCCCTGTTGGCGTAGTTGAAGAAATTAGGTAAGGGAAAATTGTGTATTAAATCAGATTTTATGAAATTAAAGGTAATAAATTATGTTATATTATATGTATGTTTTGGTGTGAATTATAAAATGCAAACCATGTAAAACTATGCTTTCTAAGCTTAGGATTGCTTATGTAGCTATGTATATGTGAAAGTAAATGAATGGATTAGTAGCAATCCGGGCCCACGTAGCGGGTTAGGGTATTACAGATGGTATCAGAGTAATGTCCAGCCGGAAATGTGATTAGATTCATATCACCTGGATATGGAAATGTTAGAGTATTAGGTTAGGGATGATTTATACCAGAGTATAGGATTGAGTTGCGATAAGGATAGGGATGGGTAGATTAAGATACCGTCAAATGATTTAGGGAGAACATTTTTTGAAGGAGAATAATTTAGGTGATGTGATTAAATGGTTTGTGTCAAGTTGGATGTTTGATATTTAAATTGGAGTATATGGAAATGTGTTGTGACGACTTGCTTAATTTCCACATTTATTTTTTTTCCATAATATAATAAAATCAATATCACAAAACTTAGCAAATCATAATCCACCTAGACCCGTGGGTACCAGGGATACGTTAGAACACATAACGGAAGCTTAAGCAGTAGGAAACATGCAATCATAATATCATAAATATAAAATCATTCATCACAATACCAGAGTTACTATGACCACTGTATTTACATACACATGGTACACATTCCAAAAGATATTTTTGGGTCATCCCACAAAATACATCCAACCTTATCAAAACACTTACCCTTCTAGAAGGGCAGATCGATAGTACTAGATCAACGGGGCTTTACCTGCTCTCCTATCAGGGGCTCCTAAAATGTTTATAAAATTTTGGGGTGAGACACCTCTCAGTAAGGGAAATAAACTAACACTAGTGTGTGGCAACATAAACATTTATGTGATATACATATAATTATAAATATAACCAGTAAAACTGTATATACATCATTTTTGGGAAAACATGTATAATCAACATGGCAGAACATAATGGTTTCCCTAGCATAATTCATCTCATATAAATAATAATACAAAAACAATCATGGTAGGTTTGCTGGCTATTGTCATGTATTACCCCTACATGACTCGGTTGTGTGGCCCGAAGGTGGGACCTGACAATGGTTGACACCACTGCTAAGTCAAGAGTACAGTCTGTAAGTCTAATGGGTCTACCAGACCTGATTCGTACACCAGGGGCACTCACACACTTCTTAAAAACCACATTGACCATCCAATCTCACACCACTCCGTACAGCGGCGTTAACACAGATATCATGATCATGATGACCGTGGACACATAGCAATGGTACTGTGCAAGTGTTATCCTATATCAAGCCAACCAGGTTCTAATATCATTTAACATATAATGAAACTGTGATACATGGATATTTCATATCATTAATTATCAAATAAATCATATCATTTTGTATATATACATATATCATGAAAATCATCAGCCCGTATACTGGTATTTCACATTTTATCATAGCTCGGCCCGTATGCCGGCAAATCATATCCATAGCACAGCCCGTATGCTGGCAAATCATTTCCATAGCTCGACCCTTACGCCGGCAAATCATACACATAGCTCGCCCTGTACGCCGGCAAACATATATAAAAATCTTGGCCCCTACGCCGATTTTTCATTATAAAAATCCGTATCATTAACACATTCCCAGAAAACAGTATTTCATAACAATTTCTACTCATGTCACACTAAAAAGGTTTTTCATATATTTAACATACCATCATTCTTAACAATATTTTCCAAATATAAATCATATATAAATATATTTATTTCCTTGAAATCAAATGTTATAATATTATACACACTTTACATAAAATACTAGCTTAGTTTATCCCCTTACCTGTGTCCTAAAAAGCCCCTAAATCAAACACTCCTACACCCGTAGGGTTCCCTGTTCAACACCCTAAAAATGGCATTTTTCAGAACTAAAGTTCAGTATTTCTACTCGTATTACACTTTCTACAACTATAAAATAGGCAAATACTGAGTAGAAAGTCTTACCTTAGATTTGGGATGATTTCCAACTCAACCCCACCGACGATCCGCTCCGGCAGACTTGCAGAGAACTTTCCTAAGAGCGTCATAGTGGCTTCAGATCGTCGAACAGGCAGAAAATCGGCTTGAGATCTTAGAGAGAAGGGTAGGGAGCCGAAGGATGAGAGAGAGAGAGGTTCTGCGCAGAAAATGAACTGAAAAATCACGCTTAACCCTATTTATACTGCGGGATTCGTCGACGAGCCACGTCACCTCGTCGACGAGTCCTATAGAAAGTTCGTCGACGAACCTAACCCTCATCGACAAATTTCAGGCTTCCAAAAATCCTCTCTCGATATCTTCTCATCAACAAGACGGAACTTCATCGATGAGATCCTGAAGAACCCTCGTCGACGAAACCTCTGTGTTCGTCGACGAAGCCTAAAAAATTTTTTGGGATTATCTATCCAAAATGCAACGTCGTGAAGCCGGCTGCCTCCTTCTGTGCCTGTTTCCATTTCCCTTTCTTCTTATTATTTAAATATCATTATTTTTCGGTTCGTTACATTCTCCCCTCCTTATAAAATTTCGTTTTCAAAATTTACTGTTCACATAACTTATCATCCCTAAAAGAAAAAGGATCTACTTATTTTATTACTTATCCTCACTTATGGTGGAGGAATATCGTGGTTACATTCTGAGTCGTGGGAGATTACATATACAAAAGAAAAATTCTCTCAAAACTAAAATGTTACACTAATTAAACCATTACATGTACTTGCAAAAGAAATATTACCTAACTACTTAAGTTTCTTGAAATAGTTATGGGTACTTCTGCTTTAACTGTTCGTTGGACTCCCAAGAAGCCTCTTCTATCGTAAGATTCCTCCACAAAACTTTTACCTGAGGAATCTCCTTGTTACGTAACTCCTGTACTTTCTTATCCAGAATATGTACTGGTACCTCCTCATACACCAGTAAATCATTGAGCTCTAATTCACCATAACTGATGATATGAAAAGGATCTAGGACGTATTTCCTCAACATAGCAACATGGAATACGTCGTGGATCCTGGACAACATAGGTGGCAAAGCTAGCCTGTAGGCTACTGGTCCCACTTTCTCTAGAATCTCAAATGGACCGATAAACTTAGGACTAAGTTTACCTTTCTTCCCGAACCTCATATCCCCTTTCAACGGAGTTATCTTCAAAAACACATGATTACCCACATCAAATTCCAGATTCCTGCGGTGATTATCAGCATAACTTTTTTGTTGGCTCTGAACTGCACTGATTCTATCTCTGATAAGTCGAACTTTATCACACACTTGTTGTACTAGCTCTGGCCCCATAACTCACCGCTCACTCATCTCATCCCAAAACAAAGGAGAACGACATCTCCTACCATATAGAGCCTCAAATGGTGTCATGCCAATGTTGGTCTGATAACTGTTATTATACGCAAACTTTACCAATGGCATGAACTGAGTCCAACTACCCCCAAAATCCAACACGCATGCTCAGAGCATATCCTCCAATATTTGTATCGTCCTCTCAGTCTACCCATCTAACTAAGGATGGAATGTCGTGCTAAATGATAACTGAGACCCTAGAACTTCCTGCAAGCTCCTCCAAAAACGTGACGTAAAACACGGGTCTCAATCTGACACAATCGATATTGGCACCCCAAGGAATCAACGTTGGCAGCTATGGAGATCCAGTATCTGATCATGATGGATCTAGAGAGATTCGACATTGAGTTAGTTGAAAGTGGTTCTCAAGCTCACATTGCCACTTTCTCTAGATTCTTTAAATCTGCCGTTAAATCGACGATCAGGCACTACTATAGGGTCCTAGTCGTGATCGTCGTCATTTTGACGTGAGTAAATTTCCAATTAGGGTTTTCTATGTCCCACTCCAAAGTGAGAGTAAGATTTGGAAATTTTGGTAAATTGGTTATATTTAAGGGTATAATTATTTATTTTGAATTTATGGGTCTCGAAAATATTAAAATAGTATTTTATTTAGGATTAATTTAATGAAATTATGATTTTTGATTCAGGGTCCGGGTAAGCACCGCAGACATCTTTTTGGGGTCTCTGTTGGCGTAGTTCAAGAAATTAAGCAAGGGAAAATTATGTATTAAATCAGATTTTATAAAATTAAAGGTAATAAATTATATTATATTATATGTATGTTTTGGTGTGAATTATAAAATGCCAACCATATAAAACTATGTTTTCTGAACCTAGGATTGCTTATGTAGCTATGTATATGTGAAAGTAAATGAAAGGATTAGTAGCAATTCGGGCCTACGTAGCGGGTCGGGGTGCTACAAATGATATCAGAGCAATGTCCAGCCAGAAGTGTGATTAGATTCACATCGCCTAGATATGTAAATGTTAAAGTATTAGGTTAGAGATGATTTATACAAGAGTATAGGATTGAGTTGCGATAAGGATAGAGATGGGTAGATTAAAATACCGTTAGGGATTCTGAGTTGTATTTCGTAAGCCTGGGGGCAAAAATCCTTTGACGGCCTTCTGTGTTTTTTTAAAGAAGTAGTTAGCTTTAGAAAATCATGGTAAATCCATCGATGGTGATGTTTCCGAGTAGAGAAATTAGAACTTGGAATTTGAACTCGAAGGTTAGGTTGGTTGATTTAGGGAGAAATTTTTTTGAATAATTTAGGTGATGTGATTAAATGGTTTGTGGTCAAGTTGAATGTTTGATATTTAAATTGGAGTATATGAAAATGTGTGGTATGAGATTGGTTAGTTGATTTCAAAGGTTATCATATCGGGGAAATCAACAAGTACCTCTAGGTGGAGGTGGATCAGTACGAGTGTACTCGTTGATCTCGACTAAGGCAGAGATTGCCAAGGGGGCAGGTGTAGGTTCATGATTAAGATAATAATGATTTAATTTGGCTATGGATGATTGATTAGTAAAGAAATTTCGAGGACGAAATTTTCTAAATGAGGAAATAATGTAATAACCCGGAAAAAAATTATTAATTAAACAAGATTAAATTAATTAGTTAAGTAAACAAATAAAAAGGAATAGTGTGAAGGAAATAATAATAATAAATAAATATTAATTATTAATCAAATAATTAATTAAGTATTATTAAATTAAAATAATTAAATAAATGATATGATATATATAAGTATACAAATATATATGATAAGTAATATTTAAATATGTATATATATATATATATATGGTTTATTAAAGATAGCAAAATTCAATTTGAAATTGGATTCTTCATTTTGCAATTAGGAACTGCGCCTCTCTTATCTCTCAGCCTCTCCCACTCTCTCATCTCAGTCCGTCACTCCTCCGTCTCCGTCTCTCTCTCTTCTTAATTTCTCGACGGATGTTCGGCTGATCGAAAAACAAAAGGTGTCATTGGATTCCTAACTCCGCCACCGACATTTCTACTTGAGCGGATTTATCGTGGGAGCGACGTAAGCACCATTCCTGGGATAAGACAATTTTTTCCTAATTTCTAAATTTCTCTTTAAATCTGTCGTTAAATCGACAATCAGGCACCACCATAGGGTCCTAGTTGCGATCGTCGTCATTTTGACGTGAGTAAATTTCCAATTAGGGTTTTCTAGACCCCACTTCAAAGCGAGAGTGAGATTTGAAAATTTTGGTAAGTTGGCTATATTTAAGGGTATAATTATTTATTTAGAATTTATGGACTTAGAAAATATTAAAATAGTATTTTATTTAGGATTAATTTAATGAAATTAAGATTTTTTATTCAGGGTCCGGGTGAGTACCGCAGACATCTTTTCGGGGTCCCTATTGGCGTAGTTGAAGAAATTAGGTAAGGAAAAATTATGTATTAAATCATATTTTATGAAATTAAAGGTAATAAATTATGTTATATTATATGTATGTTTTGGTGTGAATTATAAAATGCAAATCATGTAAAACTATGTTTTCTGAGCCTAGAATTGCTTATGTAGCTATGTATATGGGAAAGTAAATGAATGGATTAGTAGTAATCCAGGCCCACGTAGCAGGTCAGGGTATTACAGATGGTATCAGAGCAATGTCCAGCTGGAAATGTGATTAGATTCACATCGGCTGGATATGTAAATGTTAGAGTATTAGGTTAGGGATGATTTATACCAAAGTATAGGATTGAGTTGCGATAAGGATAGGAATTGGTAGATTAAGATACCGTTAGGAATTATGAGTTGTGTTTCGTAAGTTTAAGGGCAAAAATCCCTTGACGGTCTTCTGTGTTTTTTTGAAGAAGAAGCTAGCTTCAAAAAATCATGGTAAATCCATCGATGGTGATGCTTCCGAGTAGAGAAATTAGAACTTGGAATTTGAACTCGAAGGTTAGGTTGGTTGATTTATGGAGAAAAATTTTTGGAGAATAATTTAGGTGATGTGATTAAATGGTTTGTGGTCAAGTTGGATGTTTGATATTTAAATTGGAGTATATGGAAATGTGTGGTATGAGGTTGGTTAGTTGATTTCAGAGGTTATCGTATCGGGGAAATCAGCAAGTACCTCTAGGTGGAGGTGGATCAGTACGAGTGTACTCGTTGATCCCGACTGAGGCAGATATTGCCAAGGGGCAGGTGTAGGTTTATGATTAAGATAATAATGATTTAATTTGGCTATGGATGATTGATTAGTAAAGAAATTTCGAGGACAAAATTTTCTAAAGGAGGGAAGAATGTAATAACCTGAAAAAAAAAATTAATTATTTATTTATTTATTAAACATGATTAAATAATTAATTAAGTAAACAAATAAAAAGGAATAGTGTGAAGGAAATAATAATAATAAATAAATATTAATTATTAATCAAATAATTAATTAAGTATTATTAAGTTAAAATAATTAAATAAATGATATGATATATATAAGTATACAAATATATATGATAAGTAATATTTAAATATGTATATATATATATATATATATATAGTATAATATGTTAATGATATATATGGTTTATTAAAGGAAGCAGAATCCAATTTGAAATTGGATTCTTCATTCTGCAATTAGGAACTGCGCCTCTCCCATCTCTCAGCCTCTCCCACTCTCTCATCTCAATCCATCACTCCTCCATCTCCGTCTCTCTCTCTTCTCAATTTCTCGGCTGATTTTCGACTGATCGAAAAACAAAGGGTGTCGTTGGATTCCTAACTCCGCCACTGATATTTCTATTGAAGCGGATTTGTCGTGGGAGCGGCATAGGCACCATTCTTGGGATAAGACAACTTTTCCCCAATTTCTCAATTTCTCTTTAAATCTTTCGTTAAATCGACGATCATGCACCACCATGGGGTCCTAGTTGTGATCGTTGTCATTTTGACATGAGTAAATTTCCAATTGGGGTTTTCTAGACCCACTCCAAAGCGAGAGTGAGATTTGAAAATTTTGGTAAATTTGCTATATTTAAAGGTATAATTATTTATTTAAAATTTATGGACCTATAAAATATTAAAATAGTATTTTATTTAGGATTAATTTAATGAAATTAGGATTTTTGATTCAGAGTCCGGGTGAGTACCGCAGACATCTTTTTGGGGTCCCTATTGGCGTAATTGAAGAAATTAGGTAAGGAAAAATTATGTATTAAATTAGATTTTATGAAATTAAAGGTAATAAATTATGTTATATTATATGTATGTTTTGGTGTGAACTATAAAATTTCAACCATGTAAAACTATGTTTTCTGAGCCTAAGATTGCTTATGTAGCTATGTATATGTGAAAATAAATGAATGGATTAGTAGCAATGCGAGCCTACGTAGCGGGTTGGGGTGTTACACTCTAGGCCAAGCAACAATTGGCCAAGCAACCTTTAGCCGAGCAACTCTGCCGAAGCAACCTTTGGTCGATCAACTATTGGGGCAGCAACTATTGGCTGAGCATCTATTTGTCAAGCAATTTTATATTCCTTCTAAACATAACTATTTAAATTTGAATCATGCCTTACAAGCTAAATTCATCAAGTTGGGCCTCTCCTTGGTGAGCAGGGGTCACATCTTCATACCTTATGGGCAATGCTCATCAAATGAGCTTTTGGGTTTCAAAATCAGTACTCATCAGTTAGGCCATTTTCTTGGTGAGCAAGGCGCACCTCTTCATGCCTCATGAGTGGTGCTCATTAGATAGGTGCTTTGGGTGTTAAGAACAATGCTTATTAATTAGGAAATTACTTTGTAAGCAGGTCTCACCTCTCCATGGCCCATGAGCAAATAATTATTAGATGGGCATTTTGGGCCTCATGAGCAATGTTCATCAATTAAGTCTTTTCTTGGTGAGCAAGTCTCACCTCTTCATGCCTTATGAGCGGTGCTCATCGGATGGACATTTTGGGTCTCATAAGCAGTGCTTATCAATTAGTCTTAGTAAGTCAGTCTCACCTCTTTATGCCTCATGAGCGATGCTAATCAAGTGAGTGTTTTGGGCCTTGTAAGCAATACTCATCAGTTGGGTCATTTCTTGGTGAGCAAGTCTAATCTCTTCATGCCTTGTGAGTTGTGATCATCGGATGAGTGTTTTGGATCTCCTAAGAAGTGCTCATCAATTCGGTCATTTCTTAGTAAGCTGGTCTTACCTTTTCATACCTCATAAGGGGTGCTCATCAAATAAGCATTTTGGGCCTCCTAAGCAGTGCTCATCAGTTGCGCCATTTTTTTGGTGAGCAGGTTTCACCTACTCATGCCTCATGAGCGGTGCTCATCATATAGGTATTTTGAGCTTCATGGGCAGTGCTCATTTATTGAGTTGTTTTAATCTAGGCACTTTACTTTCTCCAAATGAGTTCAATAAATATGTTGTGTATCCTAAGATGTTTTGTTGTTTGAGCCAATCTTTTATTTCCTTCTTCATACCATTGCCTCTTCTCTAAGTAGCTCACTTGACGATATTTTTCTTCACACTTGGGAGAAGGTTTTCACTTTAAAGGTATATACTCTATTCTTCTCTTTTCTTTTCTATTTCCTTCTGGGTCTTCTTTTGAAGCTTGGTTTGAGTATGTGAATTTTTAATTTTTGTATTTTACATACTTGAATGATTAGGGAGAATTTCTTGAATGCATGTGTGCTTAAATGTTGTTTGAATATTTGAGTGCTCTTTGAATATTCTTCATATGTTCTTTCGAATCTTCAAATTTGTTCTTCGAATCTTCAAACATGTTCTTCAAATCAAGTATTTAAATCATACATATGATTATTAGAACACTTCCAGCTTGGTATGACAATTTGCCTGTTTACCCTCGTGGCACGGGTTGTGCACTGATACCTCTGACAGTGTTCTGTTCGTGCAGACAAAGCCGAGCATCTTTTATAGTCCGACCGCCCCTTGGTTTATTTTTACCAGCATCTTACTAACTCCTCGCAAGTCGACCATCTAAAGTACCCATACTGATCTCTCATGTATGGTTGCACTGTATTGCCAGCATCGGAACCGTGCTTATAATAGTTTAGAGTTTTTTTCAACCCCATCACTGAAGTTTTTTTCAACTTCTTTTGGTCGCAAGCTGTGGTTCCAATTCATATATACAATTTATAGCAAAATATAGTAACCTGTGCAATTCCAGTATTTTCACAAATTCAGATAATCACATCGGGTACAAACCGGCGCCTATCCACTCGGTTTACCCCTTTTTGTTTCGTTGATACAGCTCGGTGTAAAACCGGCCTCTGTTATCCATGTTTTCAGTATAACAAGTTTTGAATTATGTTCTTATAATCCATATACATAGTATAGAAAAATTCATACATTTCCATTTCAACATATATCACACGAGTTTAATCCAAAAATCCGCTAAACGATAAAAATCCAGTAAACATCATTTAAATGAAAAAGTAAAGGATTCAAGCTTCTCCTACTACAGTATAAATGCAAATAAGTGTTTTTCATAAAATTTGGAGATCATACGCCAAAATCCTTGTTTTTACCAAAAATCGTAAAATCACAAAACCGGTATTTCTACTCGGTAGAATTTAGCAAATAAATAGTTAAATCATATATACAAGCATAACCTAACTTTTTAGCAGTTTTAGTTTTTCCAAAAATGTTGTTGTAATCAAATTCCCTTTACCTTAAACTCGAAAAGAAACTATGTACGAAAATCGATCCAAACCAACAATCCGGGATCCTCAAAACCTAAAAACCACCGAAAATAATCTTACTATAATTTCGACTACTATCCAAATATCCAATCAATCTTGAGATCAAATCCTTACCTCGATTTTTGGGAAATCCCAAAAATCCTCAAAACAACGATCCGATTCGCTAAAGTTGTAGAACTTCCTCCTTTGATCCCCGCAAGAACTTCCGTTTTTAGAAACAGACGTCGAATGACGAAGAATCTTAGAGAGAGAGAGAGAAATTTCGTTGGTTTAGAGAGAATGAGAGCTTTGGGAAGAAACTTAGCTTCTAAGCAACCAAAATGGATATTTATAGAGCCTTTGACCGAGTTAAACTCATCGACGAGGCGGCGTCTTCGTCGATGAATCAGCCACACAGCTCGTCGACGAAGCCATCCCTTTGTCACCGAGCCCAATTCCAGATATTTCTCTAACCCGCTCGGTATTTGCTCGTTGACGAGGCTATGAATTTTGTCGACAAGGCTCTGAAAGACTTCATCGACGAACGTGACTTCTTTGTCGACGAACCGAGCTTATACAAGTTTGGGTCTCTACATTGATCACATAAGCATAGGTCTAGCAATAAATTGTAAACGCTTAATGAGAAAATCCGCTAAACCATTTTGTGTATAAACATGTGCAATAGAATGTTCAACACTTATTCCTATTGAAATGCAATAGTTATAAAATGCTTTTGAAAAAAATTCACCTGCATTATCTAAACAGACAATCTAAATGGGATGATTAAGAAAACTTTATGTCAACTTTATTATTTGAGTAAGAAATTTAGCAAAAGCAACAGTACAAGTTGAAAGTAGACAAACATGTGACCATCGAGTGGAAGCATCAATTAAAACCATGAAATATCGAAATGGTCCACAAGATGGATGGATTGAGCCACAAATATCTCCTTGTATTCTTTGCATAAAAGATGGAGACTCTAAAGATATTTAGATGAAGAAGTGTTGGTTGCCCCAGCCCGGGAGTATATAGTCTAGAAGGGGAGTGAATAGACTCTTTTCGTGGAATACGTATTTTTCTACAAATAAAAACTATTGGCAAGATACAAGAAATTATATCGCAATATGAATATAAATCATGCACAAGATATAAAATAAAGAGTGTAAGAGAGAGAAAGAATAATACCGGTATTTTTACGTGGTTCGACACCAAGCCTACATCCACGCCTTAGCACCAAGCCAAAGATTCCACAATCCTCTAAAATCGCTTCTTCCGCAGCGGAGCAAGCCTTACAAACTTAAGAACAAATCCCTACCGCTCACAAAGAGCCTTTATCAATTCGGTTCACAAAGAACCTTACAACATGGTTCAAAAAGAACCTTTCACACGAAGATGGAAGATTACAAAGAATGCTCCTTACAATGAGCAAATATGAATCAAACACAATAAGTGAGTAAGAGAGAATGAGCACATGTAATAAAAAATAATATGTAATGTGCTAGGTTTTGTATAAAAAGATGTTTTTTACTAACAATGATCAAAGACCTTCAAAACCATGTTAATACAAGTCTAATAGCTTGAATTTATAACTCAAAAGCCTTAGGAGCCGTTAACTAGCCATTGGGGGGAAGAAAAAATATTTTATTTGGCAAACTAGCCATTTTTCGCCCATTAGTGTCATTCTGCCCATTGGATTCGTCGACGAATCCCCCGTGTTCATCGATGAGGTCCCTGAATCATAAAAAGTCATAAAAATAAAAGTTGGAATTTTGTCTTAGCTTTCCAGGGACACCAATATCGTCCTATTTGGACCTTTCTATCAAAAGTTATGCCCAAAATATCAAAGGATGTTCAGGACTCAAGGTTGTACTACGGTAGTGACAATTGCTTTGTTTTTCCTTGTCAAAAAGCGTTTTAATGACTTAAAACATTCTTGGACAAAATTATATGAAATATATTAAGTCTAATGAAGATTAAAACTTGTCCAAGTGAGTTTCCCCATAAATATAAGATATCTTGTTTTATGAAAACATATTTGAAAACTCGTTTCGAAATCTTATATGCTTAGTATGTCCTTTATTGAAAATATTGTTGGAAGTCCCAACCCGGAGTATATAGTCTAGAGGGGGGGTGAATAGACTCTTTTCGTAGAATACGTATTTTTCTACAAAATAAAAACTCTTGACAAGATACAAGAAATTATATCGTAATATAAATATAAATCATGCACAAGATATAAAATAAAGAGTGTAAGGGAGAGAAAGAACAACACCGGTATTTTTACGTGGTTCGGCACCAAGCCTACGTCCACGCCTTAATACTAAGCCAAGGATTCCACAATCCACTAAAGATACTCCTTCACCGGCGGAGAAGCCTTACAACTTGAGAACAAATCCCTACACTCAAAAACAAACCCCTACCGCGCTCACCAAGAGCCTTCGCTTCGGTTCACAAAGAATCTTACAACAATGATTCACAAAGAACCTTACAAGAGATTGGAAATACAATTTAATGCTAATTAATGAGCCAATATGAAACACAACCAAATCCTCACTCTATTCTCTCAAGGAATGAATCTTACAAGATAAGTGAGCAAGAGAGGATTGAGCACTTGCGAAGAATAACTAAAATGCAAAGTGCAAAGTGCTTAGGTTTTATATAAAATGATATTTTTCACAAATATGATCAACAATACTCAAAACCATGTTAATACAAGTCTAATAGCTTGTATTTATAGCCCAAGAACCTTAGGAGCCGTTAACTTGCTGTTGGGGGGAAGAAAAAATATTTTATTTGGCAAACTAGCCGTTTTCCGCCCGTTGGAGCGCTTTTGCCCGTTGAATTCATCGACGAAATCCGAATTTCGTCGATGAGGTCCCTGAATCAAAAAAAGTCATCAAAGTGAAAGTTGTGGTATTTTGTCTTAGCTTTCTAGAGACACCAAGATCGTCCCATTTGGACTTTTCTAGAAAAAGTTATGCCCAAAATAACGTAAGGTGTTTAGGACTCAAGATTGCACTATGACAGTGACGATTACTTTGTTTTGCCTTATCAAAAAGTGTTTTAATGACTCAAAACATTCTTGAACAAAAGTATATGAAATATATTAAGTCTAATGAAGATTAAAACTTGTTCAAATTAGTTTCCTTTTGAATATAAGATACTTTAATTAATAAAACACGTTTGAAAACTCATTTTGATATCTTATATGCTTAGTATGTCCTCTTGTAAATATACTTGACTTTCTTTGAATCTTTAGGACATTAAACTTGTTTTAACACAATCGGGACTAAGTATAAAAATGTTCTTAAAACTAAGATGTTAAAAACTTGTCCCTTTGAAAATATATTTGAGTTTTAGGATTTATTTGACAAACTCTTGTTTTAACTTAGAAGTCATGAAAGGTGAGTTTGTGTTTATGTCTTTAGTACAATCCTATAAACTCATGTGTCCTAGTATGCATGTGTTTTACTCAACTCTTGCTCAGAAATCATGTAAGAAACACACTCACAAGAGTTACAAAACATACTACCTCACACAACCCTTTTTACAAATAATTCTACAATTAAGCTTCCTTTGGTTGTGCTTGAGTCATTCCGAGTACGTGTCCATTTGATCTTTCCTTCTTAATGTCTACTCAGTTCGATCTTTGCCTTCGATCCAATAATTCATGTACGAGTACCTATAGTAAACATGATATGCAAAGATAGGAAAACACTAGGAATAACATATAGGTTAATATCATCAAAACACATTAAACAATGATGGTGTAGCCACTAAGGCTAACAAATATGCTTGACTTTTAGGACTTTAGGACGTAGAGCTTTTGTAAAATCGGGACCAAGTTTTGAAAATGTTTATAACTCATATATTACTTAACACTTGTCCCATTTTGAAAACTTAATTGAGTATAGGATTATTTTGACAACCTCTTTGTTTTTACTTTGAAAACTATGAATTGTGAGTTTGTTACTTTTGTGCAGATCCTATATGCTAATGTGTCCTAGTATGCTTATGCAATGGCTCAACTCTTACTCAGAAATCACGTAAGACACACACCGCAAGAGTTATAATACGCACTCACTCACACAACCCTTATTACAATTAGTTTATACACAATAAAAACTCCGGGATGTGCTTTGGTGCTTCTGAATTAGTGTCATTCCGATCTTTTCTATTTGATGTCTACTAGGTCCGATCTTTGCTTATGAATTGGCATCTCTGTGTATCTGACACTTTGTACCTATACTAGATAAGATCTACAAGGATGGAAAATACTAGAAATAACAAATAGGTTAATATCATCAAAACATATAAACCAAGATAGTGTAGCTAACAGGACTAACATTCTCCCCCTTTTTGTGATGTCTAACCTATTAAGAATCTACTTAATATTTGCATTTGTGTTTGTTCTTACTAAGGCTTATTGTGTAAAGATAATCTCACTTAGAACCACTAATGGGTTGTTATCATCAAAACAAAACAATTAAGCTTACATAGCCTCTAAGGCTAACAAGAAGGTCTAACAAGTATTTTTCCAATATGATCTTCTGGTTTGAAACTGTAGATGTAATTAAAAGATATTCCATATCTTCTTCATTTTTTGTTTCAACATGATATCCATTGCGACGTATATCTTTAAAACTTAGTAGATTTCTTCGGGATCTATTAGAATACAACGCATCATCAATATACAATTTTGTCCCATTTGGAAACATAATATGAACTCTTCTAAAGCCCTCTATTACATTTGCAGAGTCAAATATTGTATTAACATTAATTTCAGTTAATGTTAATTGCAAGAAATATTTTTTAAAACGAAGAATTGTGTGAGTCGTGCCACTGTCCACCAAACACATGTCATCCTCTATTTTATCAAGATTATTTTGTATGATCTAGTAAATAAAAGTAAAATTTAAGAATTAAGAAAGATAACAAAATATTACCAAGCATATTATATGTAAAACTTTTAATAAAAAAATTAAATAAGTTAATTTTTTCAAAATAACATAAACATGAAGATAATTTAATAGTAGACATTGTCATCCCCAATCAAAAGATCAATTTTGCCACTAGGATCCTAAAAAAAAAATCAAAAACATTAAAATCAATATCTAAAGGAGACTCATACTTAGCATCAATGCGTTCAGACAAATTCACTTAAACATTTTTCCCTTTTCCTTTTAACGATGCCTTGTAAAGATCAACTAGGTGTTTAGGAATGCGACATATTCGAGACCAATGACCTTTTGTTTCACACCTATAGCAAATATTGTCATTATTTTGCACTTTGTTATTTTGTTCAGAGCTTTCTTTATTTTTTTGCCTATTTCCTTTAAGTTTTTTTAGCACCTTTACTTTCAAACTTTGAAGGATAATCATCACGGGTCTAACAAATTTTCCTACCATGACCCCTTTTGCCACCACGATCTCGTCCACGACCTTTGGAAAAAGCAACATTTACTTCAGGGAATGGTGTTGAGCTGGTAGGGCGAGATTGATGATTTTTCAACAAAAGCTCATTATTTTATTCAACCACCAGTAAACAATAAATTAGTTCAGAATATGTTGTAAATCTACGCCCTCGATATTTTTGCTGCAGGAGCACATTTGAGGCATGAAAAGTCGAATATGTTTTTTTTTTAACATATCATCATCATCAGTAATTTTTCCCCACATAACTTCAATTGAGAGCTAATTTTAAACAAGTCTGAATTATATTCACTTATGGTTTTAAAATTTTGCAATCGTAAGTGTATCCAATCATATCGAGTTTTTAGAAGAATTACCATTTTTTGGTGTTCATATCTCTCCTTCAAGTTGTTTTAAATGACTAATGGATCTTTAATAGTAAGGTATTCAATTTTCAATTCTTTGTGTAAATGGTGTCGAAGGAAAATAGTTGCCTTTACGCGATCCTACAAGGTTGCTTGATTTCCTTATTGAATTGTACTTCCTTATTGAATTGTACTTCAATGATTCATAGCATTAAGGTGAATCTTAGCATTAAGTGTCCATGGTAGATAATTTTTTCCTAAAATATAAAGGGCAACAATTTCAAACTTTGTGAGGTTTGACATCACAAAATCACTTTGAAAACAAAAAAAAATTCAAAGTTAGGTAAATATTAAATGGAAATGTTATTCTCATATATATTCCAACATAAAAATATTTAAGAACACGTACTCAATATAAGAGATATAGTTAACATATAATATAGTTTGACGAAAAACTAAAGTTATATAGATAATAAATGTTAAATGAAATAAAATTCATATCTTAAAATAATACCAACAAAACTTGTTATACCATTAGAGACTTGATCGTGCTGATAACGTGTTGTAAATGAAATAAAAAGAGGAATACAAAAAAATAGTTTTGCAACCTTTGCTCTAAGGTTAAAATAAAAAAAAAGATAAAAAATACTGACCTCTCTTTAGATTTGATAAAAAAATAACGACTTTTTTTAATGTTTTAAAAATTTTAAGGATCTCCTATATAAGTTTTTGAAATTTTTTAAGAACTTCTCTTAAGATTTTAAAATTTTTTTACAAATAAATAAGTTCTTTAAAAGAAGATCTATACTTTTTTGAAAAATCTTAGGAGAAATTTGTGATTTTTTTAAAATTTTAAGGGAAGTTTGTGATATTTTTTATTTTTTTTTATCAAATCTTGGTAAGTTTACTTAAAATAATCAAGATAACAATTCAGCAAAAGTGCAATCCAAAAATGCATTCACGGTTAGAAATCAGAAATGCCTAAGTGGCATTTTTGGAATTGAAATATCTACGTAATAAGAGTGTACTGCCGTCCTCGACGTGGCACATTTTGATTGTCGAAGCCGCGTAACTTGTAACTTATTACAACGCTTCCGAGTACAGGAGATCTCGATCGCTTTTTCTTATTCCCGTCTGAGCCTGCGTCAGGCTTCGCTTCTGCCTCGATCGAGAGAGAACGTAGGCTGTTGGCCTTTACAGAGTTCGGAGAGAGAGAGAGAGAGAGAGGGAGTATATAGAGCTGTATCAGATCTCTCTGATTCTTCACACTCAGCCATGGCTCAGCCCCTTGTGAAGAAGGACGACGATCGCGACGACGAAGGTACGTCTTAAATCTCGTCAATTCGTGCTCCTTCTTCACTGATGATAACTTTGCACCTGTAATTTTATTCAAAGATTCTCGATCTTTGAGTGACTTTCAAAATCTACTCCCTTTTAGCATATTCGGATTGATTCTTAGCCTAGTAGCTTCTCGATCCGTCATTTTGGTTCTAGATCTGCATGTTCCTGGAAGTTTGTTCAGATTATCTTGGCATTGCACGAATGATTGATCCATTTTAGTTAATTTGATATCTTGTTCCTTGATTGTTCATGATTGGTTGTTTTTATCAGAAGTTTGGTCACTACGGTTTGAGCCTCACCATTGATTTTCTGCTTCGATGGTTTAAATAATTAATCAATCTTTTCTGTTGGGGGATCTGTGCATTTTTATTTAATTATGGATGTGTAGAGATAACGAGCGCGAAAAATTGCTTAATTTGATTTGTTCTTGTTTTATGGTCTTTTTGTAGTTGTGTGCGACAGCGTAGATGATTAGAAGTTTGGATCTTAAGTGTCTAATTTTTGTTTAATATGCAGCGGAGTACTCTCCATTTCTAGGTATTGAGAAGGGTGCAGTTCTTCAGGAAGCTAGGGTTTTCAACGATCCACAGCTTGATGCCAGGAGATGTTCTCAGGTTTTGGTTTGACATCCCAGTTCTGCATTGGATTTGTTGATTAGCTTCTTCTTTGGAATTGATATCATTCTCCTTCTCATCTCCAGGTCATTACGAAACTTCTTTATCTACTGAATCAGGGTGAAACATTCACTAAGGTCAAGTTTCTGCAGCATTTGCTGAAATTCTACGTCTCATTTTATTTATTTGCGCTCTCCCCCCACCCTACCCTAAATGACATGTGGTTTTAGTGTCAATTTTTATTTTTTATTGGTTTCTACTTTCTATGCTAAATTATAGATTGAAGCAACAGAAGTATTCTTTGCTGTAACGAAGCTTTTTCAGTCAAAAGACATAGGTTTAAGAAGAATGGTCTATTTGATGATAAAGGAGCTCTCCCCCTCAGCAGACGAGGTAATATGGACAAGTGATTTGGTTCATTTTTTTTAGTTTATACCTTTTTATTCATTGTGAAAAAAGCATACTGACTGTTTATAATTTTTCCTGAAAGGTTATTATTGTCACAAGCTCCCTCATGAAAGACATGAATAGCAAAACTGATATGTATCGGGCAAATGCTATTCGTGTACTTTGCCGAATAACAGATGGGACACTCCTCACACAGATAGAAAGGTACTTAAAACAAGCTATTGTCGACAAGAATCCTGTTGTAGCAAGTGCAGCCCTTGTCAGTGGCATTCATTTACTCCAGGTACCCTCGTGTTGTTCCTTGTGAAAGAAATTGTTTTCTTTTTGTTTGTAGAATATTTCACTTATATTTTGTTATTAAATTTTATAACAGACAAATCCTGAGATAGTCAAAAGGTGGAGTAATGAAGTGCAGGATGCGGTTCAATCAAGGGCAGCCCTTGTGCAATTTCATGCCCTTGCACTGCTTCACCAGGTATGCTAGAGTTTGACATTGAGAGTTTTAGTTAAAACCTTGATTAGCTTGTTTGCTTTGTAGCAGAACCTTTAATGCGGTTTAATTGTGTGGATAACTGGATATGCTAGTAGTTAATTTGTCCTTTGAGGGAGTTGACTCATTTTGATGCGATGAAGTCATTCTGTTGTGAGTTGCACCTGTGTGTAACATGCAGATTAGGCACTTTTAGTGATATAATTCTCTTTAAAATTATGCAATCCTAATTGCAAAAAATGATGATTGAATCTCTTTTATAGATTCAATTGAAAATTTGAAAAGACAAAGAAATGGTCAGAAAAATTGAAGATAATACAAAAATAAGCAACAAATTGTTCATGAATGAAGGGTTATACTCATAGTTACCAGAAAAGGCTAATGCTAATGCACTAGCAAACCACTTATTGGTACAAGCGTTCCAAAATGTGGAACATTTTTGTAATGGAATAATGCTAAACCTAATGATCCAAAATTTTAATTCAATATTTTTCACATAAAATGACTTTTTATTAGTTAAGGCAATCATATAATTTAATTATATTTCTGTCATTGTTAATCTATTTCTCAACAGAAAATCTATTTTACGTTTAGAAACACGTCAACAGCTTCCCCAGAATATACCAGTGCCATTACACCTTTTTAACCAATATCTATTTATGTATACCTAGAACGTTTTCCATATGTAGAGCATGTGTTGTACCACAATCCCATTCCCGTTCCACGAAGCCAAACATTCCACGTTCTAGGTAACGTTGGTTATAGAGAAAGCAGACAATCCTATTATATTTATTTATTACAAACTTCCCTATTTCATGCTTAAATATTTAGTTAGTCTTTCAAAGCAAATTGCTTCCCAATCAGCAAGTTAGCCTATTGCCAATGCTCAGCATACCAAGCTGAGTGGTGTGCCAGGACCCAAAATGTACAATTGAGGTAACTATGGAGTATATATAGAAAATGCATCACAATTATTTTGTTGGAAAATTAGTTGCCATCTAAATAACATAGAACTTGGTGAGTGCATTCATCAAGAAATAACAACAACAACAACAAAACCAAGCCTTAGTCCCACTAAGTGGGGTCGGCTATATGAATCCTTTTCCGCCAAATTATGTGATCATGGACCATTTCTTTTGATAGATTCAAGGATATTAAATCCTTACTCACTATCTCCTCCCAAGTTATTTTAGGTCTACCCCTACCCCTTCTACTGCCCCCCACAGTAACTAAGTCACTATTCCTCACAGATGCACTATAAGGCCTACGTTGCAAGTGTTCATACCATCCGAGTCGTCCCTCCCTTATCTTATCTTCTATAGGAGTTACACCTAACTTACCATGAATATGTTCATTCTTTAATTTATCTTTCAATGTTATACCACTCATCCATCTAAGCATCCTCATCTCGGCAACTTTACTTTTTGGATATTATGTTTATTCTTCGCCCAACATTCCGATCCATATAGTATAGCTGGTCTTATAGCTGTCCTATAAAACTTCCCTTTCAATTTTAAGGGTATTCTACGATCACATAGCATACTTGAAGCACTTCTCCATTTTACCCAACCTGCTTTAACTATATGCATTACATCATCTTCAATTTCTCCTTCAGCTTGCATAATAGATCCAAGATATCGAAATCTACAAGTGTTATTTATTTTTTCATCATCAAGTTTAACTTTGTCTCCAATATTCCTCCTATCATTACTAAAATTATATTTCATTTATTCTGTTTTATTTCTACTTATCCTAAAGCCTCTAGATTTCAAAACTTCTCTCCATAATTCTAACTGAGCCTCTACTCCATCTCTAGTTTCATCAATTAATATAATATCATCTGCAAACAACATACACCATGGAACCTTTTTTTGATTACTCTTAGTCAATTGGTCCATCACTAAAGCAAAAAGATAAGGACTCAAAGTAGATCCTTGATGTACACCTATGGTAATTGGAAATTCTCTAGTTTCTCCATTTATAGTCCTTACACTAGTCATTACTCCATCGTACATATCCTTAATGACATCGGTATACCTACACCATATACCATTTTTTTCTAAAACCCACCATAGAACTTCTCTAGGTATCCTATCATATGCTTTCTCAAGGTCAATAAATATCATATGCAAGTCCCTCTTCTTTTCCCTAAACTTTTCCATTAATCTTCTTAAAAGATAAATAGCTTCTGTGGTAGATCTCCCAGGCATAAAACCAAATTGATTTTCTGAGATCTTCGTTTCTAATCTTAATCTTTGTTCAACTACTCTTTGCCATAGTTTCATCGTATGACTCATAAGTTTAATTTTATGATGGTTATTACAATTTTGAATATCTCCTTTATTTTTGTATAAAGATATTAAAGTGCTTTTCCTCCATTCATCTAACATTTTCTTAGTTTTTACAATTGTATTAAATAAATTAGTTAACCGTATAATTCTGTTATCACCCAAGCATTTCCAAACTTCAATTGGGATGTTATCTGGTCTCATAGCTTTCCCATTTTTCATCTTTTTTAATGCAAACTTAACTTCGTTAACACTAATTTTGCGAATAAATCTTATATTTTTAGTCTTTTCCTCATTTGACAATTCTAAGTTTAAGCCTTCTATTTGGTTTTCGTTAAACAACTTACTAAAGTAACTTTGCCATCCTTCTTTAATATCTTCATCCTTAACCAAGACAATATCATCCTCACTTTTTATGCATTTTACATTTCCTAAGCCCTTGCTCTTCCTTTCTCTAGCTTTAGCAAGTTTAAATATATCTCTTTCCCCCTCTTTTGTACCTAATCTATCATACAAACTATTAAATGATCTATATTTAGCTTCACTAACGGCCATTTTTACATCTTTTCTTGCCTCTTTATATTTTTCAAAGTTATCTCTATTTCTATATTTTTGCCACGTTTTATACCAAATTCTTTTTGTCTTTATGATTTTTTGTACATCTAAATCTCACCACCAACTTTCTTTGCTATTCGAGAATCTTTCCCTTGATTCACTTAAAATCTCTTTTGCTATCTTTTTAATAGAGCTAGCTAATCTATTCCAAAGAGTAGTTGTAACTATCCTATCCTCTAAGGTCCAATATTCGGTAAGGATTCATATCATAGTGATCTGACAAATTTTACGCTGGCTGTCAGCTACCTAACGCAACCCTACTCCTTAACCCGGGCTTGGGACCGGCTGTGTGTGAGAAAATTAGGACATTAAGAAATAAATTACTAAAAGAGGAGGTAGTAGGTTGTATTTTTTACTTGATTTGAAGAAATGATAATCTAGAATGCAAGTCTTGAAATAAAATAAAAGATCCAATAAAAAATTGATTTTAACAGAATTTAATCTCTTGATGTCCTCTCTCTCCCCTCTCTCTGCGCAATGTATAGGCTGAGTTGTGACCAACGGTGGCTAATTCTGCCTTTAATATAATGATAAAAGGTGCCTCTCATGTATCTGTTAATATTTTGGTTCGGATTCACCATTTTCAGTGTTCCAGTCAGATTGCAAATAAATCATGAGTGGGGTTGTGGTCATTGTGCTAGCAGGATGTGGTGATCCTAGTAAGAATGTTCAAAACTGTTTATCTTTATGGCACCGTTTACTGGCAGCATCTTGTATTCCACCATTAATTTATTCAGTCATACAGTGCTCAATAATTTCCTCCAAAACAGTAGTGATGAGTTTTATTAGCTATTATATGGTTATCCTATGCTCAATTACGTCACCATTATTTTTGAAGAAAGAACTGACTTACATCTTTGTTGGTCTCTGGTCACTCATAATTTTAGAGCTGACTTACATGCTTATTTCTCAACTCATATTTTTCTGTTTCCACATTTACTAATTCATGGAATTCAATAATTGACTATACACTATTACACTTGAATTTTCTTGATGTGGCACAATGTTTTAAAATTTTCAATCAAGGCTTTCCTCAAGACAAGGCATGCTCAAAATGCTGCGATGATGAGTCTAAAATGGCAAATCCCAAAGGCAAATGCTAAAAGAAGGCTTATGCAATTGTATAGGAGCCATGATTAATTTGGCTGGAAAATTTTAGTGAGATTTTTATATGAAAGAAATGCCTTAAACAAAGTCTCATGTCTAAAACTCTTGAACCTCACCCTTTCCAAAACAATTGGGTGTTGCACCTTAGATCTTGAAAATAATTTGAAATTTTCAATGCTGTAGTTTTCTCTTGGCATGATTATTACAAATTTCAATATCGAATTGGAGGTTAATGGTTCGAAACAGTTTGAGTTGAAGGTAGAGGTCTATGTTGGGTCAATTTGAATTTTTGCACTCATGATAGCCAACTATTATAGCCGTATAGAAGTTCTTAGATGGTTTGAAGATTCCTTGCGTCACTGGCTTACAAATATCAATACTTTTCAGTGTGTGCTTTTATGCACTAGCCAATTATTCTGGTTGCAAATGTCAATATCAAATTGGAGCTTAATGGTTTGAAATTTATCATTTCATTTATTACTTTTTTTTCCTCATAAAATTTTGAAATTTATGGTGTCAAAAAGTAATTCCTGAGCTACCTGAATAAGCATTTTTGTATTGGGTGGATAATAGAGAAAAAAATGTAATGCCCAGTGCACAAGGCTTCTATGCCATATTGGAGGCCAGGGAAGGGCTTAATGTGCAGAGTCTTACCTCCACATTTGGAGAGGTCATCTTGCATGTTTTGGATGCATGACCAAGTATGGTTGTAACACCTTTCCCATTGGGTCAAGGCTCATACAGTGCATAAGGTGGATCCCGGATGATGGCTGTTGTTGAGGCTCAATGTATTCCATTGATGCTTATGCATAATTCAGTCAGTTTTTGCGCGTGTTTTCAAGAGAGTTCGATAAGAATGATTTTTAAATGCCAATAGAATATTTTCTGATATTCTACTCCACATTTAAAAGCAGAACAAGGGTGCTGTATGGTGATTCTGCAAGTGAATTGTCAAATTCTCTTTAATCAGTGTTCTAAGCTCTTGCTGTTGTGAATAGGTTAAGGAGTGATTTCTGAGTGAACCTTGGGTTAATATTTTGGGCCATTTGGAGTCATCACGGAAGTTGCTTCCTTGTACCGCTTTGCTGAGTTGAAGTTCTAAAAGCACGAAGTCTTCTTTCCACATGTACACACAAATCAGGCTTATGGTTTTATTATTCTCACTTCTCACATTAAAATTACACTTGCTAATTGCAAGTATGCATTTCCTGTAGTTATTTGTCTTGTTATACTGGTGTTTGATCCAACCATCATGTCAAATATGGATCTTTGACCTTTGTTCTCCTTTGATTTCTGTTGAGGATGGCAACATCTAGGAACTGCACTCATTGTCGTAGGTTATGAATTTAACCTGCCTGGCTCAAGGAAAGAGCAAAAAAATAAGCACCATTTGGCATTACTGTAAAAAATCATGCAAAAGCTAGAAACAAAAACTATAAATTAGAAATAGAAACTAAAAATCGAAAACTAACAACTTGTTTGGTTAGTATTTCTAAAGCTAAAACAAATTAGAAACTTGATTGGATAAATGCTCATTCTTGCCCTTGAATCAAACAACAATGGGAAAAATATCATGAAAATGATAAACGTACAAAATAATATGAATTGAAAATATTATAATAAAAAACTAAAAATTATTATAATTATTTTACTTAATCATTATATTTTGAACTTCAGTTCACAAGAAAACTCTTATTGTACATGACATGAGGAATAGTAAAGAAAAATATTTTTAAATGGAATTTATTATTTATTATTTATTTGAAAATTTATGATTATTTTTATTTTAATTATATTTTAGATTCATATGATCATTTTATTTTAAATTAATTAAAAAATATGTATAAAATCAATACGTTGCCAAAACAATTGAAAACCATTAAATTTGGTTTTCAGCTTTTATAATAAAATCTGATCTTCCGTTTTTCAGAAACAGCTGAAAACTGACAACAAAATAGAAAACTAGCAACGTAAGCAAACCCTTTTTCATAATTTATTTCTTCACTGTGTACAGAAACGTAAACAGAAATGGTATCAAATAGGCCCTAAAATTCCAACCTGGTTCATTTCTATGCAAGGAAAAGAAGCCTTTTTCCAATACGTAGTCGACTCATATATTTAGCAAGTTGTTATTTGCTATTAATACAAGTAATAAGCATTTATATGGTGATGTTTGTAGTTAGAGCCCTGAAATTCAGAAAGGGGTTGCTCATTTCATGGTTAGTATTTTCTTATTGTGCTTTGCAGGAGTTCTCATTATTCTTATGACATCATTTGTGAAAGAGTAGCATTTAGGCTTTTACTCTTCTAGAGAGAATGGCTGTCATTTGATTGATATGATGGAGTCCTCACTAATCATGAACGTGATTTAAATGTTTTTAATGAACATGTCTATTTTTCCAAACATGCAGATAAGACAGAATGATCGATTAGCTGTTAGCAAGCTAGTTACTAGTTTGACAAGGGGAACAGTTCGCTCACCTTTGGCCCAGTGCCTTTTGATTCGTTATACTAGTCAGGTGCATGTCTTTGACTAAATGACTATATTTGCAGTTGGTAGAGGTGATTCATTTTTGGGCCATCATGTTCAACTAAGTCCTGCATAAAAAATTATCTTTGCAGGTGATTCGAGAGTCGGGCACCAACACACAATCTGGTGACAGACCATTTTATGACTATCTTGAGAGCAGTCTTCGCCACAAAGCAGAGATGGTGATCTTTGAAGCAGCAAGAGCAATTACAGAGCTTAGTGGAGTCACAAGTCGAGAACTGACTCCAGCTATTACTGTACTACAGCTCTTTCTAAGTTCTTCCAAGCCAGTGCTGCGATTTGCAGCTGTCCGCACTCTGAACAAGGTTGATTTTCTCTAATTTGCAACAAAATGTACTGCTGTATTTTGCCATTCACATAGTTGGTTAATGCCATGTCGTTTGGTATGCTTCATGTCCACTTTGTTCAAGGCTTGTAGGCTGTTGGCACACCACCGAACAGCTTAAGCTTTGAGGTTAAGGGTTGAATTAATGCGTGCATTCAGCTCCTTCACTGAAGTTTTATCACCTCTCACTGTTGTGGGTTAGGGGGCATGTATGTTTTTTTGATCTGTAAATGTAAATTTACATTGATCAAAAATGGTTTGTACATAATACACTGGGCATACCCAGGAAAGACATCCATTACAACTCACAAGGTTATCTCCAAAAATTCGAAAGAACATCAAATCTTGAAATGTTTAATACAATGAAACCTTGGCATACCCAGGGCCAACAAGCCAATCCAGAAATAGTGCCTTTTACATGAAGAAAGCTTTCATCTCAATTCCCAGACTCCAGAAGATGTGGAAATTTGTCATACAAGGTTCTGAATATGTTTGTCTGAATAAATCTTACCATTGCTTCAGTTGGAGTGTCTTTGTTTTCAAACTCTCTCTTATTTCTGAAGTGCCACAAACAATAAACAGCAGTGGCCAAGCAAGCCCTCTGTGCAACTGATTGGATACCAGTCCCTCTAGCCTCTTTTTTCAACCATTTAAGTGCAGCTTTTAAGGGAGTCATGGCTCTAGACCACCCTAGCCAGCATCTTAAATAATTCCAGACTTTAGCACTTACTCTGCATTTGAAGAAGAGGTGCTCCACTGTTTCCAGCTCTGAGTTACAGAAAGCACAATTTAAATCCCCCCCCTTCACCCATTAGTTTGTCATTTGTCAGCAGCTTGTCCTTAATACAAAGCCACAAAATGAAGGAATGTTTTGGTATGCAACCATTCTTCCATACCAGAGGGTGCCATGGCTTCTTAATTCCTTTTTCTCTCCAGAATTGGTAAGCTTCAGAGCATATCATTTGGTCTCCATTAGTCCACTGTCTAAGCTGTTGATCTGCATCATTACTATTCCTGAACTGCTGCAGCATTAGATTCTTTATTTCCACAATTTTCTTGAACATGGGAGAGTCTTCATGTTTCGATTTAGCTTCCCACACACTCTTCCCCCTGAGGTATATCTGGTTTATCCACTTAAACCACAGTGAGTCTTTCTTCATATGTATATTCCACAAAGTTCTAGTGAGAAGTGCCCTGTTCCAGGTTTTTAAATCAAACACCCCCAATCCACCTTCATCCTTTGGGAGACATAACTCTCTCCAAGCAACAAGGGGTTTTTTCTTCCCCCCACAAAAACACTCTACATAATTTCACCACATGCTTCAGAACTGACACTGGGATGGGAAGAATTGACAACCAAAAAAATTCAATTCCCTGCACTACTGATTTTATTAGCTCCAGCCTACCTGCATAAGACGGTTTTCCTAGGCCATGAACCAATAGGTTTTTCAATTTTGGTGGTCAAGGGATAGTAGTGAGCTGCATTTAATCTTGTTGAGGCCAATGGTATACGCAGGTATCTAAATGGAAAGGAGCCTTCTGAAAATCCTGTCAGATTCCTAATGTTGTCAAGCTTATAACCACTGATGCCAGCTGAGTATACATTGGATTTTGTGGGGTTTGCTTTCAGTCTAGAGCATTTAGAGAACCTTTCCAAACAGTCCATCAACTTCTTCACTGAGGAATAATCACCCCTAGAGAAAAGAATGAGGTCATCTGCAAACGCCAAATGAGCGATTCTCAACTCTTTGCATCTGGGGTGGAAATTGAAATCAGAATCATTTTCTAAGGCCTTTAGTAGCCTAGATAAGTAATCCAAGCATAACACAAAAAAAATAGGGGAAAGAGGGTCTGCTTGTCTCAGTCCCCGTTTCCCTGCAAAGAAACCATGATGGCTGCCATTCAAGGAAAGTGAGTAGGATGTCGTGGTTACACATTCCATTATCCACTCAACCATCCTATCTGCAAATTTCAGACTCACAAGCATCTCTTTCAGAAACTTCCAAGATAAGGAGTCATAGGCCTTTTTTTAAGTCAACCTTCAGTATACATCTACGAGAAATCCTCTTCCTATCATATTTTCAAACCAATTCCTGAACCAGATATATATTCTCAATCATATTTCTCTGTCTTACGAAGGCTGAATGAGCTGGGTTCACAAGCCCCTCCAGCACTGGACTATTTCTGTTGGCAATTAATTTGGAGATGACTTTGTATATCACATTTACAACATGATATCAGCCTGAAGTCATGAACAATATTGGCATGTTGGGTTTTGCCTATAACCACAATTGCTGTGTGGTTCAATTGTTTAAGCAGTTTTCCTTTGAAAAAGAACTCCTTAACAGCCTCCAGAAAATCCTCTCCAATAATGTTCCAGGCCGATTTGAAGAAGTATGAAGAGAGCCCATTAGGCCCAGGTGACTTGTCATCACCAATACTAAAGAGAGCCTCTTTAATTTCCTCATCAGATACTTCCCTGGCCATCAAAGAAGCCTGATCATCAGTCAGTTTGGGACCTCGAGCAATTACTTCAGCCTCAATAGAACCTCCAGCAGACTCTGTCCCAAGTAACCCCTTATAGAATTTCAAAAATTCCCCAGCCACCTGATTAAGTGATCCTGTTTACTCCCCATTATCTCTCCTCAATTGGGAAATATGGTTCCTGACAGAATGCCTTTTCAACAGGCCAAAGAAAAATTTGGTGCTCCTATCACTGTTATTGAGGTACCTGACTTTAGCTTGTTGAGCCATGAAACTCCTGTTTGCCTCTTCTAATTTACCAGCTCTGACCCTTTTCACATCAACCTCTCTTTGTAAATCAGTATTTCCAGGATCGTTATCGAGGCATTGCTGGGCATACCTGAGCTTCTCTATAGCATTTTCAACTCTAGCAGATATGTGTGAGAAATGAGTAGCATTGAGCTCCTTCAATGGTCCTTTAAGAGCCTTTAGTTTATTAGCCAGCTTGAATAACTTAAACCCCTGCACCTCACAACTCCAGGGGTCCGTGTGTCACGGGCCGACTATTTCACACTTTTGTGAATGGACCGTGCAGTGCTAGCTAAAACACTCTTGTTTAACTAGCCAGCCTATCGTTTATCACAATTCATCCACGAAACACTTACATTATCATTCAATCAAACGTAAGGAAGCAGTAAGCAATAATGAAAGTAGTGGCAAGTATGCAGTAAACATTGAAGCAACACAATTCATTAACAACACCTCCGTTAACATCGTGTGTCTAGTGAGGTAGGCAAGTAGGCTAAATACGTTGACAATATGTAGTGAGTTGTACAAGTTGATGAACACTCATCCTTTCCAAAAGAGCTTTCTATGCAATTCTCATTCTAGCATTAGGAAACATCAAAGTGATCGTGAAGTCACGCTGCCTTATTTGTCATAGGGAGAAACTACTACTAGAAAATAAACCTACACTAGTATTTACGTGATGGAAATCCATTCCAAATGCACAAGACAAGCGGTCACAAGCAAGCATAATTCCCTGAACAAGCTCAGCTCGTGACGCTCCCCCACTTATGCGGTCGACGTCCTCGTAGACTTTGATACTAGGTACACTTCAACTTTGTCTACGAATGGTTGCATATCTTCCGCATAAATCCAACTGATTTCTTCATTACCAAAGCCTTTCCACTTCACTAAGAACTCTTGCCGCATCTTGCTTGAGGATGTGAACTCTCTGTTTGCAAGGATATCTTCAACTTCACATCTGTCAGGTTGAACTGTCTTCGATTCTGCTCTGGTCGATGGATTTCTGCTTGGATCTTCAGTGTCGGCATTGAACGACTTGAGGCAGCTGACGTGAAACACGGGATGCACTTTCATCCAAGTCGGACGGGTCGATTCTATAAGAGGCCTTCCCGACTTTGGCCAAGATGGAGACTGGTTCTTCATATTTGCAAAGTAGTTTCCTATCTCGTCCTCGTAGTGACCTGATCTGTTCAGGATTGAGCTTAACAAGCACCAAGTCATCTATGTTGAAGTGCTACGGTCTTCTCCCCTGATTCGATCACTTCTTCATCCGCTTAGAAGTTTTCTCTGGTGAAGATGTACGCCCTAGGACTCTCTCCTTTGTACGGCTCATCCACCGTGTGAGGTGACAGCGGCTGCCGGCTGCTGGCCTGTAACAAGCTCAAAAGGGCTCTTGTTGGTTGTTGAGCTCTTTGGAGCGTTGAAATAGAATTGAGCCACATCAAATAGTTGCACCCAATTCTTCTGGTTGACATTGACGAGATGGCGCAAGTACTCTTCCAGTAGCCCGTTGAATCTCTCCGTCTGTCTATCTGTTTGTGGGTGATAACTCGAAGAGATGTCAAGATGTGAACCGAGGATTATGAATAGTTCTGTCCAGAAGTTGCTGGTGAATCTTAAGTCTTGACCACTAACAATATCTTGAAGAACACCCCAATATTTCACAACATTCTCAAAGAACAGTTGTGTCGTTTCCTCTGTTGAACAGTACTTTGGTGCAGGCATAAACGTACCATACTTTGAAAACCTGTTTATAATCACAAGTATAGACACTGCATCTCCCACTCTGGGTAGGTTGGTGATGAAGTCCAGTGAGGCACTTTCCTACGGTTTGGATGGTATTGGTAGGGGCTCCAGTAGCTCTGCAATCTTCCTCCGCTCCACCTTGTCTTGTTGGCAAGGGAGACAAGTTTAGGTATAATCAACCACATCATCACGCATGTGTGGCCAATAATACCTCTGCTTCAGTAAAGCCAAAGTGCGTTGCCATCCTGGATGTCTGGCCCACATGGTTTCATGACACTATCTCAATAGTGTCTTCCTCATATCACCAGATCGTGGCACAAAGAGCCGACTACCATGGGTCATTAGCAATCTGTCTTCCATCCATAACTGATGGGCTTTCCCCTCTTCAGTCAGTCTCATAAGGTTCTGCGCAACTAGATCTTTGGCTAAGTTCTTTTGGATGCGCTCCCGCATCGTTGTGGTAATAGTACTCACAGTTAGGTGTGTTGCCATCTGCAAGGTCACCAGCTCGGCCTTCCTAGTCAGTGCATCCGCTACTTGGTTCAAGCGCCCCGCCTTGTTCTCTATGGAAAAATCAAATTTGGACAAGAATTCCTGCCATAGGCCTTGCTTGGGTGTCAACTTCGGCTTTGTGAAGAAATGACTAACTCTTGAGTTATCTGTTTTCACCACAAACCTTGACCCTAGTCAGTAATGCCTCCACACGTGGAGACAATGTATCACTGCTAGCATTTCCTTCTCGTACGTAACAGGATGTCCCTCCTGTAACAAGACTCCTCCAAGGGTGAAGTCGGATGCATCTGTTTGCAACTCGAAGGGTTTCGTGACATTCGGAAGAGCAAGTACCAGATTTCTCATAATGGCATCCGTCAATTCATCATAGGCTTTATGGCACTTCTCAGTCCGGTTCCACCCATGACCCTTCTTCAATAGTTTTGTCATGGGAGCCGTTCTCCGCAAATACCTCGCTATGAACTTCCTTTAATAGTTGGCAACACCAAGAAAGGAATGCAGCTCCTTCATTGCCGTTGGGATCTTCCATTCTTGAATCGCCCTTACCTTTTCCATATCCATCCTGATATGAGACCTTCATCACATGATCAAAGAATTTGATGCTCCGCTGAGTGAAAGTGCTCTTCTCTTTCTTCACATACAGACTGCCCCCCCTCAGCCCGTTGAATATCTTTTGTAGATGCTCTTCATGTTCCTCCAGAGTGGAATTGTAGTCCAAAATATCATCCAGGTACTCACGAAATACTTGGTTCATCAAGGTACATATTGTTGCAGGCGCATTCGTCAACTCGAATGGTATCACCAAGAATTCATACGCCCTATATCGCGTCACACAAGTAGTCTTCAGCTCATCCCCTTCAGCAATCCTTACCTGCTAATAGATTGGCTTCAAGTCAAGTTTAGTGAAGTACTTGGCATGACTCAGTTGATCCAACAAATCAACAATCAACGAAATATGATACTTGTTGCGCACTGTCACCTTGTTGAGCGCGCGGTAGTCTACACACATACGCATGCTCCCATCAAGTTTCCTCTGAAACAATACCGATGCTCTGAGCAGTGCTTTGGAAGGGCGAACATATCCTGCTTCCAACAACTTATCAAATTGTTTCCTCAGCTCTGCTAGCTCTAGGGCGCCATCCGATATGGCTCCTTAGCAAGTGGTTTCACTCCTGGCAAAAACTCGATTTCATGCTCCATGCCCCGTCATGGAGGCAAGTTATGAGACTGCTTATCCGGCATCACCTCTTTGTACTTATCCAACACAGCTTGCATGGTCGTAGGCACTAGCTCTTGGCCTACTTCATCTACCACCACTATGGCTAGATATGTCTGCTCACCCTTTCTGAACCCCTTCTTGAGTTGCATGGCTGAAAGGAACTTCCCATCGTTTCCTTTCATTGCAACGGCTTGCACCATGCACGAGTGATCTCCCATCAGACACATAGAACTAGCAAAAGGCATCAACATTGCCTTCGTCTCCCTCGGGAATTCCATTCCCAAAATGACTTGAAAGTCATTCAATTGCACCGCTGTGAAATTCGCATGACCTGCTTGCTACCCAAGCTTCACAAGCACTTGCTTGACTACTCCCAGAGTAGGCTGGGCTATAGAATTCACTGCTTTCATGTGTCTTGTATCATTCTTCAAGGATAAGTTGAGTCTCCATGCTTCTGCCTGTGAAACAAAATTATGAGTAGCCTCGGTATCCACCATAGCACGGGTACTCTTTCCATTGATCCTCAAGTTCACAAACATCAATCCTTTTGCTTGTGTAACTTTTGGTGCTTTTGCCTGCTTTTCCAATGTGTTCTCCTGCCGCATTGCACCCATCCTTGGGGTATCCTCCTCTTCCCCATCACTTCCCACCTGTAAGGCATTAAGTGTTGCTTTGTGAGGGCACTCAAAAACTCTGTGAGGGCCTTGACACAAATAACACGAAATTTTACTCTTCCCAGCGTGTGTGTTGAACCTTTGAGACGATGAAGCTTCCTTCGAAGTTGAGGCTTTGTAGTTGGCTCCCTCACTTTTGGGTTTGCCCTTCTTGAAATATTTTCTGCTGTTTCCCCCTACGCCAAACTCTTTAGACAAAGCGGTAGTATCACCAACGTAGTCAATCAAGCGCTCCGCGACAGCTTGTGCAGTAGACTAGTCTTGAACTTTTACCCTATGAAGTTCTGTTCTTGCCCACGGTTTCAACCCCTCAAGAAAATAGAATAGCTTATCCTTTTTCGACATGTCTTTGATATCTAACATCAAAGCAGAAAATTATTTCGCATATTCCTTGATTGATCCAGTATGCTCGAGGTATCTCAGCTTTTTCCTAGCATTGTACTTAACATTCTTTGAAAAGAATTGGGCCTTGAGCTCTTTGTTCAAGTCTGCCCTCAATTCACTACACAACGCCCATTTTCAATTTCATTGTACTTAGTACGCCACCATAGTTTGGCATCACCTACCAAGTACATGGTCGTAGTATCCACTTTCACCTGTTCTGAGTCCGTCCTTCTAGCGTGAAAGTACTGCTCCATATCAAACAAGAAGTTCTCCAACTCCTTGGCATCACGGGCACCCCCATACCTCCTGGGTTTTGGTACCTTGGTCTTGCTAAATTCCAGAGTGTTAGAGTTTCTCATAACAAGAACCATCAAATTTATCTTTGCATCCAGATCAGCTATTCGAGATTGCAAAGTTTCCACAATATGGTGAAAGTCCTCTAACATTTCACCTATCAAACTTGCTTGATGCTTTTGTGATTCCATCACTTCATCAACAAGTCCCCTCCGTTGGGCCATCTCTGTGGCTACATTGTTGGCTGTCGTCTCAGCCTGTGCTTCTAGCGCACTGATTCTCTCAGCATTGGTTGGTGCCATAGTCATTTACTAAAGCTTTCCCAATCCCACAACGAAGGTAACTGAATTCACGTAGCAACTCACTGAACTCTGATACTAGGTGTCACGGGCCGACCATTTCATACCTTTGTGGATGGACTGTGCGACGCTAGCTAAAACACTCTTGTTTAACTAGCCAGCCTATCGTTTACCACAATTCATCCACGAAACACTTTTATTGTTATTCAATCAAACGTTAGCGGAAACAGTAAACAATTATGAAAGCAGTGGCAAGAGCAGTAAACATTGAAGCAACGCAATTCATTAACAACACCTCCGTTAACATTGTGTGTCTTGCGAGGGAGGCAAGTAGGCTAAACACGTTGACAATATCTAGTGAGTTTTACAAGTTGATGAACACTCACCCCCTCCCTTAAAGAGCTTTCTATGCAATTCTCACTTTGGCATTAGGAAACATCAAAGTGACCGAGGAGTCATACCGCTTATTTGGCATAGGGAGAAACTACTACTAGAAAATAAACCTACACTAGTTTACATGATGGAAACCCATCCCGAACGCATGAAACAAGCGGTCACAGGCAAGCATAATGCCCCAGACAAATTCGGCTCATGTAGTGCATTGTTTTATTCATTTACTTCAATGTTGTGCCTTGCTTTTTTTGAAAACAAAATCTGTTACTCCTAGTTTTCAATGGATTGGAAAGTGTTTGGAAATTTGCATATAGTGATCAGTGAAGTTGAAAGCAAATATACTACTTCAGCCTTGCATGGAATGGGTCTTTACTAAAATCATATTCAACCTCCTCTGCCAAACCATTGGTTTTCTGAAGCTTGATACTGAAGGGTAGAAATATATATTTTTTTGATTTTTGTAATGTGATTTGAAAGTTGATTCTAGATGTCGAGCTGTGAAACTGAAGTTATTTAATGTAAATAGTATCTTTTGTGTGGATATTAGACCTTAAAGATAAGCTTGATAATTTAGGTCTATATTACTCAAATTGTTTGCAGGTGGCAATGACCCATCCCATGGCTGTCACAAATTGCAACATAGATATGGAGAGCTTAATTTCTGACCAGAACAGAAGTATTGCTACACTGGCGATTACAACACTTCTTAAGACAGGAAATGAATCAAGTGTTGACCGCTTGATGAAGCAAATTACGAATTTCATGTCAGATATTGCAGATGAGTTCAAAATTGTTGTCGTGGAAGCCATCAGATCATTGTGTTTAAAATTCCCGCTGAAGTACAGATCCCTGTGAGTGTTCTTGGATTTAGCTTAGGAACGTAGATGTGTTTTGTGTATGCATTTTTTTCATTGACTGGGTTAAATAACTTAATCTTTTTCTATCATATATATTTTCAGGATGAATTTCTTAAGCAATATTCTCCGAGAAGAAGGTGGGTTCGAGTACAAGAAGGCAATTGTAGATTCAATTGTGATCCTTATTAGTGATATCCCTGATGCAAAAGAAAGCGGGCTGCTTCATTTGTGCGAGTTCATTGAAGATTGTGAATTCACCTACCTATCCACGCAGGTGGGTGCATTTTGGCTATCATTCATGTGCTGCAATACTTATTGAGAGCCTCCTTTTTTAAGCTTCAAAATTTCTTATTGTAATGTCTTCTGGTTTTCAATCTCTCTCTCTCTCTCTCTACATTATCAGATACTCCATTTCCTTGGAATTGAAGGGCCAAAAACCTCAGATCCTAGCAAGTATATTCGCTATATTTATAACCGAGTAATTCTTGAGAATGCAACTGTTCGGGCTAGTGCAGTGAGCACATTAGCTAAGTTTGGTGCTATAGTTGATGCATTAAAGGTAACATGGTTTGTTTTATTGTTCTATCAACATTAAGTTTTAGGAAAACTATTGGTTACTAAATCAGGTGGAATTTTTTATATACTTTGCATTGCAGCCTCGTATATTTGTTCTGTTGAAACGTTGTCTTTTTGACAGTGATGACGAGGTGAGTTTCTATGTTCTTTCAGTTCTAAAGTTTTGGTGCTTGTAAGTTGTGCGCGTGTATTCTGGCACTTTTAGAGTTTTTGTTGAATTTCAGAAGGTTCTGTATACAATTATTATTATTGTTTTTATTGAATTTCAGGAAGTTATAGTGTTCAATTAGCAACTCAGAACAGAGGAAGGACAAACATAAGAATGTGGTAGGAATCACGTTACTGGTAAAAGCATGGAGGTAGTTGATTAGGAGAAAAATTAACATAATCTACCTTCAAGAAACTAAGTGGATGAGGGAAAAAGCTAGAGAATTTTAGAAATCAGGATTTGAATTTTGGTACACTGGAAGGACAACATAAGAATGTGGTAGGAATCACTGTAGACAAAAGCCTGAAAGATAGTGGTGTAGATGTTAAAAGAGAAGGATTTTGTTTTTTTTTTTTTTTGGGATCAATAAAGAAAATTTGATTAAACATTAAAGGTCATCAAGGGGATGCCAGACAAGCATGCATGGCGAAAGGAAATCACCCACATTGCAGGGTGTCCAAAAAATAAAAAAAATTGCATTAGTGTCAAATGAAAGCAGTTCAGTGTGCCACCTTGTCACAGTAGTGATCCATCAGTCTCTGCATTGATCCTTCAAAATTTCTTGTATTTCTTTCCATCCACACATACCGGAAAAATGGCCAGGGGAATGAGGGATAAAGCTTTTCTCCTCCAGCCCTTACAAGCCCATAGCTCTTCTTTCATTTTTCTGGCAGTATCCCACTGCTGCCTGGTCATAGAAAAGGCCAAGTTCCATAAGTTCCTGGTCCAGGAGCAGTCCAAGAGTATGTCATTGCAGATTCAGCATTGTTCGAACACGGTAATCTTCCCTAGAGTTGCCTCCCATGCAAAAAGAGCAACCTTTGTGGTGCTACTGTTTTCCAGTTGGGTTTCTGGGGGAAATTATTGCTGGTTGCCACCTACAAGGAGGTTGGGTGGTGAGATTCTGGCAATAAGATCTGACCATGCAACTGCCATTTTTATCCAAGCCCCACTTTGGGTCAATATTAATGTTCTGATATTGAGATTTCAGACAAGATATAATAAATGTGATTAGTACTTCAAGATGTTCTTACAACGTGGTCTTAGGACAGGAGATAATGATTGTTATTAATGCCTATGCTTCTCAAATAGGCTTAGCGTAAAACATTAGAAGGCAATTTTGAAAAGATATGAATAATATTATATTGATTTCTTGAAGGTCTTGGAGCAGTTGAAGCCTTCCTTCTTTCGTCTTGGTCCGCTTTGGCTCCTGATCTTGAGTTCACTGTTCTTGGCCTCAGGGTTGGCTTCTTTCTGAGCCCTTGCCTTTTCGACACTTTAGGCCCCTGCCTTTGGCCTCGGCCTGGTCTTGACTTTCCCTGGTCAAGTACTTTCAATCTAGCAGGCTAGCTGCCTGTGCCGCCCCAAGTCTTGGATATTTTGGCGCAGGCTGGAGGCCCTGCATGAAATTGAAGAGCCGCCCCCCCTTCCTCTTATAAAAAATGTCCTGGGAGAACTATGAAAGATGGCCTTCACATACTCACATATGGGACCTGTTTGCTTCAGCCTTATCAACATGGTGGACGACAACCAGGCAGAAGGGAGATATTGAGGACTGAGACAATCTTCATAGTAGCGCATGTTAAATGGTCACACTGGAAAGGACAATGATAGGTTACAAAAAGATACAAGGATGACATGGATATGGAGATAAAATGAGTCCAATCTTAGACTTTGCCATGTTGTATGATCTTATAACAATGGATGCATGCTTGAAGGAGAGAGAAGAATGCTTAATAATTTTCAAGAGTGGACAAAATAAAAATCGAACAAATTTTCTAAACTATTAGGGTTGATCCTTTTTCATGTAAGGATTGTAAAATTATATGAGGCAAAGGTTTAAATTACACAACATAGAGTATTATTGTTAGATAACGGCTTAATGCATAAAAAATGGAAGAGAAAGGATTACATATATATCAATATATCAATGTAAAAGAAGGGAGAAAATATAAAAAAAAATGAATATAAAATAATCAAATATGGTGACTGGATAATAGGAGATGGCATAGACATACATTGGCCTTGGAGTAGGATAGCTAATTCGATGAAAAAGGTAGCAAAATAAATTTTTTTGGTGAATCTAAACAAAGATTCTTGATTAGTAAAGAAAGTTGGTGGTGTGATCAAGACGTCCAAAATGCTGTTAAGACAAAAAGAAAGTGGCTTAAAACTTGGAAAAAGTGTAGAAACATGGAAAGCTTTGAAAAGTATAAAGAGGCAAAAAGAGATGAAAAAAAAAGGTTGTTAGTGAACCTAGACGTAGAGCATGTAATAATTTATATACTAGATACAAAAAAAGGTAAAGGCATATTTAAACTTATTAGAGCTAGAGAAAAAAAGAGCAAGGGCGTAGTAAGCTATTTAATGAAAACCAAGAAGCATGTTTAAACTTAGAATTGACAAATGAGGTAAAAAAGTTTAAAATTTGAGATGTTAATGAAGTTAAGTTTGCATTAAAAAAGATTAAAAATGGGAAAGCGGTAGGATTGGATGATATACTAGTTGAAGTTTGGAAATGCCTAGGTTATAATGGAATTATTTGGTTACTGGTTTTTTAAAGCCATTATAGAAACTAATAAATGGTAGCGAAATGGAGGAAAAGTACTTTAATACCTATACACAAAAGTAAGTAGATATTTAAAATTGTAAATTGTACTAACTATTGTGGAATTAAACTTATGGGTATGAAACTTTTGGAAAGGATCTTGGACAAAGACCAAGGTTGGAAATGAATGTGTCAAAAAATCAATTTTTGGTTGCGAGATCAACTGCATAAGAAGATTAATGGAAAAGTTAAAGGGAAAAAAGGACTTGCAGTTTTTATTGACCTCGAGAGCCTATGATGGGTACCTTGGTTCTAGAAAAAAGCTATATTGTATGTGGTAAATATATTGATGTTATTAGGGAAATGTACTATAAAGTAATGACTAATTTTAGGACTATAAGTGGAGAGTCTAGGAAATTTCCAGTCATAATAGGTGTGCATGAAGGGTTTGCTTTGAGTTCTATCTTTTTGTACTTGTGATGATGAACTTACTAGTAGTATGTAAAATGGGGTTCCATGATATAGGTTTTTGATGTTGTCTTGATTGATGAAATTAGAGGCAAAGTAGATTCAAAGTTGGAATTATGGAGAAGTTTTAGAATATAGACGTTTGAGAAGAGATAAGATAGAATATATGAAACGCAATTTTAATCGTGATAGGAGATATATTGGAGAAAAAATTAAGCTTAATGGTCAATAAATTAATAGCACTAGTAGATTTTGATACACCTTGAATCTATTATGCAAGCTCAAGGAGCAATTGAAGAGTGTGTAATACATAAAGTTAAAGCAGGTGGAGTAAAATGGAGAAGTGCTTCTGGCACGTTTTGTGTCGTAGAATATCCTCAAATTTAAAAGGAAAGTCATATAAGTTATGACCAGCTATTTTATATGGATAATGTTGAGCAATTAATAAACATATCTGAATAGTAAAAGTTGCCGGAATGAGAATGCTAAGGTGGACAAGTGGTATAGTGCTAATTGTGACAAGTTATGCATAACACCTGTAGAAGATAAGGGAGGGACGACTGAGATGGTTTGGGCATGTGCAACATAGGCGAAATAATGCACTAACGAGTGGGCTAATTAATGTTAGTGGAGACTTAGAATAACTTGCAATGAGATGGTAAGGATTTAACATCCTTTATTTGTCAGAAGATATTGTCCAGGATTGTGCATGTTGGCGGAAAAGGATTCATGTAGCCGACCGCACTTAGTGGGACTTAAGGCTTGGTTGTTATTGTTGTTTTTATTATCATATGTTTCTGCCTCGTTGGTTTGTAAGCAGCTGACTATGTTAATCTGTTCACAGGTTCGTGATAGGGCAACACTCTATCTGAATATGCTTGGGGGTGATGGTTCGGTTGTTGAAACTGATAAAGAAGCAAAGGACTTCCTCTTTGGGTCACTGGATGTCCCACTGGCCAACCTGGAGACAAGTTTGAAAAATTATGTAGGTGTTCGTACATTCTCTTAAACTCTCCGAAGTTTAACTTCTTGATCACTGTCTTATGGGTTTTACGGATGCAGGAGTCCTCGGATGAACCATTTGATATTAATTCTGTACCTAGGGAAGTCAAGTCTCAGCCGCTTGCTGAGAAGAAAGCCCCAGGTAAAAAGCCTACTGGTTTGGGTGCTCCTCCAAGTGGTTCCACAACCACTGTTGATGGATATGAGAGGCTGCTATCCTCTATACCAGAGTTTTCAAACTTTGGAAAGCTTTTTAAGGTATCTTAATCACTCTGTTTCTTTCATCATGAAATGGAAATAACTACTCATTGTGCTGAACATCATAATTTATACTTTTCTTCTTACCAGTCCTCAGCACCTGTAGAACTGACAGAAGCAGAAACAGAATATGCAGTCAATGTTGTCAAGCATATCTTTGACAACCATGTTGTGTTTCAGTACAACTGCACCAATACGATTCCGGAGCAATTATTGGAAAATGTATGAACATTCTTAATGAAGCTGATTTTTCCCAATCATCAGTTTGGAGTTCTTTGTAATTCTTTTCTGCCTGCTGCCAGGTCACTGTTATTGTGGATGCTTCGGAAGCTGAGGAGTTCTCTGAAGTAGCATCCAAGCCTTTAAGATCTCTTCCTTATGATTCACCGGGACAGACATTTGTGGCATTTGAGAAGCCAGAAGGAGTCCCTGCAGTTGGAAAATTTTCAAATGTGTTGAAGTTCATTGTTAAAGAGGCAATATTTCTTTCATTGCCCTAAAATGCATGACATTTTTTCCCCTCCCTCACTCTGCTGGTGAAAATTACCACTGCTTAAATTAGAAAACAAATTGCTCTCAATACCAGTTTTTGGGTTATAGCTGATTTTGCTTTGGGCTGTTGCTGTTATCTCATGTTAAAGCATGGAAACTGGTCTGGTAAAACTAGTGTTGTCAAGATGTTTGCATCTAACTGTGACCAGTTGCCCATTATAATGCAACACCTGTGGGTGTTATAGAATTTGATTTCAGCAGCAGAATTTTCTCTGATCAAAGCAAAGGCCAGTGTAAATATGCAATTGGCTGAATCACTTCTACTCATAGATTCTTGGTGAAGCTAGGAAACTCATCCAAGAAAAGCCTCAAAGAAGGTACTGACAAAGTGATAAGCAGCAAACATACACTCCATGGTTGTGACTGATTATATATTTGACTGTTATAATGCCGCATCTGTGGGTGTTATAAAATTTGATCTTAGCATCAGAATTTCTTCTGATCAAAGCACAATCCTGTGCAAATATCCATTGGCTAATTCCCTTCTATTCCTAGATTTAGAATGGCTTGTTGAAACAAGGAAACTTGTCCCCGGAATAAGGCCCAAAGCCCCAGATAAATTGATAACCTGCAAACATTACACTCCATGGTTGTCATTGATTATATGTTTGTTTGCATTACCAGGTTGATCCAAGCACTGGTGAGGCAGAGGATGATGGTGTTGAAGATGAATACCAGCTGGAGGACCTTGAGGTTGTTGCAGCAGATTACATGTTGAGAGTAGGTGTCTCCAATTTCAGGAATGCATGGGAAAGCATGGGTCCAGAATGTGAGCGGGTGGATGAATATGGCCTTGGTCCAAGGGAGAGCTTGGCAGAGGCTGTGAGTGCCGTCATCAACCTTCTTGGCATGCAGCCTTGTGAGGTAAATTTGTTCATTATTCAGTACATCTTTAATTTACAACCCCTCAAATCTTAGTAAAATCGATGGTCTCAGAAGCAGCATTAATGATATTTGGCAACATGTAAAGCAGGAGCGTGCTATGAAATGCTATAATAGTCTTACCTAAAAAACTAATACGTCTTAGTTTTTAGTAATGCAACAACTGCAACAACATTGTGATCATGCAATTGTCTCGTCACTAATACTTTCGCTTTTGTGGTGGTATCAGGGCACAGAAACAGTCCCAAACAACTCGAGGTCACACGCATGTTTGTTGTCTGGGGTATACATAGGCAATGTGAAGGTGCTCGTTCGGTTGTCATTTGGAATTGATGGACCGAAGGAGGTTGCAATGAAGCTGGCTGTTAGATCTGAGGATGAAACTGTGTGTGATGCCATTCACGAGATTGTAGCAAGCGGCTAGTTGGTTTCCTCCCAAAGGATTCTTTCATTTCAATTCTATTTCAGCCTTTGGTTCATCCTTCTAATGGATCCATGATGGATGGCTGCAAACGAGTACACAGTGGGGTTGTAGAAAGAAAAGTGAGATGCTACCTTTCGGTGAGTGTTTTGGCTTGCGGGAGGGGTTCATTTTAAATCACAAAATTAGTTGAGCTCATTTCTGTACTGGTCCTTTGGTATGGTGTCATTGGCCTCAATGGGTTAAAGAGGGGATCTGTGTCCTGTCACACATGTTTTGCTTCTTGTTTTATCCTTCTCTTTTGTTTTTTTGCTTTTTTGTTTTTATTAATTGTAGGTTTCATAAATGCCTGCTTGATTGAGATTTGGCGCACAAGTCTTGTGAATTTTGAGGTACTGCCTAGTTTATTATATTTTTTTTGTATTGCTACAACAAGAAGAACAGCTAAGCCCACCATCCTCTTACCCATTTGTATTGGGCTAATTTGTATTCAGTTTTTATGCTTTTGAAAACTTTACGACATGTTTCCACTCGTGACCTTACATCTCAGGAAATGCGGATGTAAATTCTAGCATATATGTATATGTATGTGTATGTATATGTATGTAGAAGTCTATTTGTTTTGTCTGTTTATTACCTAAGAGATACGAGAAATGAAATTGAAGTGTAAGGTTGTCACTATAGAAGGGTCAAAGGTAAGGTTGTCACGGAGGTCGTCCCTGCGCATCTTCTTTACGTGGAAGATATGAGAATGACCAAAATCAACCTTGTAGATACTTCATTTTGTTTCGGGACTTAAATGACAAAAATTAGGTAATTTTTTTTTTTATAAAATGAGAAAATACAAGAAAATAAAAAATATATAAGGAAATAAAGTATTTTTTTTTCACATTGAAATTAGAAAAAAAGAACGAAGGCTGGATTTTTCAATCTCCATGTTTATACTTGCATACATGCACTAAAGAGGATTAGTTAGGAAAAAATAAAAAATGAAAGCTGTTTGGTAATATAATTGAGTAATTTAAATTGGTTAATTAATTTGATTAATCAATTAGCCTTTAAGTTTGATTGATCAATTTTAAATTGATTGATTAATTAAATTTAATCTAATTGTTTCCTTTAAATTATAATAGAGGCCTTCTGAGGGTGAGAGAGGGAGTTTTTTCCCGATTTATCTTTTTTTTTTTTAAATATATTAAATAATATCATTTTTGAGAAAATAATTCCTGCAATGACTCTCACGTAATCTTGCTACTTGGAGTAGTGAAATTTAAACAAATCTCGCTACTTCAAGCAGCGAGACTTGCCACGTGTCACTTTGGAAATTATTATCCCAAAAATAATATTATTTAATATATATATATTTTAAAAATTAAATCAAGAAAAAACTCCTCACCTCGAAGTGAAGTTTTGAAAAGTGCTTTCATGGACTTTGGCGTTTCCCGAGGAGCAGACTCATACTAGACCCTTCTACTCCCTCTGCCATCCCTATACGTCAGGCATCCCCAAAGAAAAATAATTTATTATTAAAGGGAAGGGAAGGAGGTTGGGCTTGGGGCGGTTTGAGTGATCACACCGACACAGTCCAACTAGGTAATTATTTATCCTTTTGAAACCACTACTCTGATATTTTGTATGCTGCTGTAGGCACACCAGTCACCAGATTGGAGATGGATAACTAGCATGTTGTATCCATTAACTTTTTTCTTTTGTATATATATCAAATTGGTGCCGTATCTTGAGACTTGAGCAAATGAATATATGGGATTGCAATCAATGCAGTCCTGTGTAATATCTGGAGACTTGAGCATGAACATACATGATTGGACGCATCTGGCAGCGCGCCAGATGCTGGCTTTTCTTGGGAAAGAAAGAAAGACAGGGCAGGTTCATCCTATTAAAAAAAAATATTTTAATAACTCAAGATAATAATAAATTATTTGAGAGATGGCAGAGAGAGTGGAAGGGTGCTGAAATGACACGTGGCAAATCTCACTACTTGAAGTAGTGAGATTATGTCGGAGTCATTTCAGAAATTATTTTTTCAAAAAGGGTATTATTTAATATATATTTTTAAAAAAAAGATAAATTGGGAAAAAACTCGTGAGAGGAGAGTCATACAAATAGATACATAGAAACTGAGAGTGAGAAAGCTGTGAATTTGGAGAAAAATTCTTGAAGATAAGAACTTAAAAGGGCCTGGATAAAGGTTACGAAGTTTGAATTCAAAATTAGAGGAATTGTGAGGAAGAATTGCAGAGCTAGAGGCTCAGTCTAGTGGAGAATTGGCAGCAAGATTAAAGATTAGAGGAGTTGGAAGACAAATGTTGGTTTCTATTAATTTTGTTTAGTCCTTCTAACTTTTTGGATAATTAAAATTGTAAAATTTTAGAATTCAAGATCTTGTGGTTTGAATTTAAATAGGAATTCTAAAACAGTTTAATTACCCATCCGACTTCAAGATTTAGATCCGAACGCCAATTCCTGATTACCATAGGTCCAATAACCCAAATTTGATTACCCAAAATCCAATTTGGATCCGGGTCAATCTGACCCAGATCTTAAATGGTTGACCTGAAGACCAAAGTTGGACTTGGGTCCATTAACGATTGACCATTGATTTTTTATCAAGTCCAATTGAACTAAAACCCATTTTCTAACTTAAGCTTATTAGGCTCGACCCAAGTGGCTTAAGTCCATTTAATTAAAACCCAAAGCCCAATTACCCTGGAACCCAACCAGCTAATCCCTGAGCTTTGGCCTAATTTAGTCATAGCCCAAAGCCTTGCTCCAGACTTAATTCAACCATAGCTTGGCCTAATTCAACATAGCTGAAATCCCAAACCAGTTAGCCTAACCTAGCTAGCCACTTAACTTGGGTTAGAACCTAGGTCAAACAAATCCCAACCTGTTTGGCTTGCGGGAAAATTGCTAAGAGAATTCAAGAAAATAACCAAAAATAAATAAATAAATAAAAGGAACACAAAAGAAAAGAAACTAAGACTTATCTTTGAAATCTTTGATCCGAGCTTAAAGGTAGAGAGCCTAAAGTTCTCTGCTTATATTTCTTTCTCGATCCAGATTTGCAAAATAAAGAATAAAAGGAGTGATATTTGATAAGAAAAGAAAATGAAAACAGAAAGAAAGAAATAGATGAAGAAAGAAGAGAGAACAGAGAGGAACGAGAATATCAAGAGAAGAGAGAGACAAAGAGATAAAAAAGAGAAAGAGAGAGAGGTTTGTGGAAGAAAGAGAGTGCAGAGGAAGAGTGATCTACGAAGAAAGAAGTTTAGTGGGTTCAAGTGTCTAATAACTCATTTGAAGATGAATTGTCAGAAAATGGCTGCGTATTTTAATAATAATAAGTTGTTAATCCATTATTTTCAAGCTAGTTTGACTAGCACGGCCATGAGATGGTATATCCAGTAGGATCGCACAAAGATCCGCACTTGGAAGAATATAGCTCATGCATTTATTACCCATTATAGACATGTGATTGAAATGACTCTCGATAGGTTGACTTTACAGAATATGGAAAGGAAGATGAGTGAATCATTTAAAGCATATGCTTACCAATGGAGAGAAATGACATCACAGGTTCATCCTCCAGTTGAGGATAAGGAAACAATTTCTTTATTTGTCAACACCCTTAAAGATCTATATTTTGGCTATCTTATCAGAAGAACTCAACAAAATTTTACAGATTTTGTAATGATTGGAGAAAGATTTGAAGGGACATTTAAGATGGGAAGGATGAGCAACTCAAGCATTGGACAAGGAACTATGAAGGAAGGAATGAACAAAAATAAATATGAGGAGGTGCAAGCAATACAAGGTCATCCTTATGGAGGAGGTAGTGCGAGGTAGGAGAAGATGCTCATTTAATAGAATTCTATCCTGGGTTGAAAGATTGAATGGTTGTCAACTTCGGCAGTGGATCAATCCGACACATAAGTTGTGACGTCCCGATTTTTGTACAAATTTTTTTCTAACAATAATAAATAAACACTCACTTGTCCTCAATAATATCCATAAATCGGCCACGTCAACCACCATATTACCATTCATATGACCCGACCCCCATTGGGTACCGGGTTAAAAGTTATTTCATTATACAAACTAATAGCGGAAGACAGTATATACATACTTAACAACCAGAATATAATACCCAGAGTATCAACATACATATACAAATGCATTACCATCCCATACTCAAAACAACTCAACTCTAGGGGAATTACACCTCCCCTAGTCCAAAACTCACCCTGTGTGTCAGGGTCCCAACTTTCTATGGTCTCGGAGTTCTATCACCTGACCTATCCCTGTTCCTTGAAAAATTTAGGTAATTTGGGTGAGACACATCTCAGTAAGAAGGAATAAATTATTTACAGTGTGTGACCATATGAGTTCAGTTATAACATGCTATACCTTTCAAAACAACATTTCATCTGAGAAAAATACACTGATAAATATATTCTCACAATCATATAGGTATACAACACAAGCTTTTATAAACTTTAAAATCACTTCTCAAATTCAATTATTCCCCACACATATTTACTCGCGAAGTTCCTGAGAATAAGGAAGATTACTCACCCATACAGGTAGCTTCTCTCTGCCCTATAATGTTATGCTGCTAGGAATGACTACATCTGATACCTATCAGGGCACTCACCTTACTCAGTAAGCCCTCAGGCGGAGAGTTTTACTTCGCTTCCATTATTTATGTTATACAACACACACTCTTTCATTTTTCATAATCATTTCCCATTCTAACTCATTACATATCTATGTTTACATAAATTCACATTTATGTACTTTACAGAATACAATAGATCACATGATTCCAATTCTCAACACATTCACGATTTCTATACTGAGCATACCTCCCTAACGGCATCAATAGGAATCTCACAACACAATTTTCATACTGAGCATACCTCCCCAACGGCATCAGTAGGAACCTTACAACACAATTTCCATACTGAGCATACCTCCCCAATGACATCAGTAAAAACTTTATACACACAATCTCCCTACTGAGCATACCTCCCCAACGACATCAGAGGAACTTCACACACACACACAATCTCCACACTGAGCATACCTCTCCAACGGTATCAGTAGGAACTTCATACACACAATCTCCCTACTGCGTATACCTCCCCAACGACATCAGTAGGAACTTCACACACACACACACACACACAATCTCCATACTGAGCATACCTCCCCAATGACATTAGTAGGAATTTCACGCACACAATTTCCATACTGAGCATACCTCCCCAACGACATCAATAGGAATTTCATACACACACACACACACACACACACACACAATCTCCATACTGAGCATACCTCCTCAACGGAATTAGTAGGAATTTCACACACACAATTTCCATACTGAGCATACCTCCCCAACAACATCAGTAGGAATTTCACACACACACACACACACACACACACAATTTCCATATTGAGCATACCTCTCTAATGACATCAGTAGGAATTTCACACACACAATTTCCATACCAAGCATACCTCCCCAACGGCATCAGTAGGAAAGGAATACCACCTACCCGCAATTATTGTGCAATATTGACATTTCTTCAATCATATTTCAGTATATCACAATTTAATTCAATATAAATATTCTCATCATTTTTTGTGCACTTTCCATCATCTCATAATAGTACATATCATATTTCACGTATTTTCACATTTCCCAAAATACTCATATCAGTAATTTGTACAATCTCATTTTTCATGCAAATAATTTCTACTCACGTATAAATATCACATTTCATTATTTTCCACTAACCACATCAATCATTCTTGTTTCAATATTTTCTCAGAAAATACATATTGTTATATTTTACATTACAAAACATCACAATTTAATATTACTCAAATGCCACACAATTTATCTAATATTTATATCATAATCATTTTTAGGCAAAATAAAATATGCTCATTTTCATATATTAATTCAAACGGTAATTCTAAAAATACTTTTATAATTTATTCCCCTTACCTGACTTACTGCGAATCTCGTTAGGACCAAAATCCTACACTCTTGGCACCCGAAATTCAACTCTTGCAATTTGCATTTTCCTAGATTAATTAATTCATTTCCCCAAATTACTACCCATTTAGCCTTCCCTAGGCCTCATGTACTCCAAATTAACTTTCAAACCAATATTTGACACCCCCACTTAATTTTCTGAATTTTACCTGCGGGTCTCAAAATTACACTTGCGGCGCTCACCTGGACCCTAAATTTCAAAAATTCTACTTCAACTATAGATGCTAACATTTTAAGATTTCTAAATTAATCATAATTAATTAAAAATAAGCCCCTTAATAACCCCCGTACCCCAAATTTGGGGTTTTACTCACGACGACCCCACGAGAATTCCGTCCCGCTAGACTTGTAGAGAATCATCCCTAGATTCTTGTAGTGGTGTCCGTTCGTCAATCAGACTTATAATTTGCAAGAAATTAAAGAAAAAGGAGAAATTGGCTTACCCCAGGAGATACGTCTATGAACACAGGTCTCCGTAAGACCATGTATGGGGGGTGACGCCTGCCCAGTGCCGAAAGGTCAAGGAAGTTGGTGACCTGATGACAGGGGATCCGATGACTGAAGCTCCGGTGAACGGCGACTGTAACTATAACGGTCCTAAGGTAGCGAAATTCCTTGTCGGGTAAGTTCTGACTCGCACGAAAGGCGTAACGATTTGGGCACTGTCTCAGAGAGAGGCTCAGTGAAATAGACATGTCCGTGAAGATGCGGATTCTCTGCACCTGAATAGAAAGACCCTACGAAGCTTCACTGTTCCCTGGGATTGGCTTTGGGTCTTTCCTGCTCAGCTTAGGTGGAGGGCGAAGAAGGCCCCCTTCCGGGGGGCTCCTACCATTGATCCGCTCCGGTAGAAATGATGGCAGCGGAGAATGGAGTCCAGAGGCATCTTTTAATTTTCGATCGGACAAAAATCCATCATGAAATCGAGGAGAGAGGGAGAGAGAATGAGAGGAGTGAGAGAGAGTTCAGTGGGGCGGCTCTGGACCTGCGCAGAGCCTTCCTGAAAATATAATAATAATAATAATAATAATATATTTAATTAATATTAATAATAATATATTTTATTAATAAAAAAAATAAATTTAAATTATTATTATTTTTTCTTTTTTTTTTAAAATCTGATTAATTAATTAATTAATTAATTATTATTTTTTTGAAATCACTCAACTAATCTTCTATATCCTTTTTTAGGGTTATTACATAAGTAATGGTAGAAAACTGGATTAAATGAGTGACATGTGCTTGATTACCTAGTGATTATGAAATCAATGAAATTCTAGGGATGTTTATGAATTTCTTTACTATCGTCAATAAGAGGAATACATCCCATAAATTCTTTTTGCTCTAATTATTTTGAATTTAAATAAAATAAAATGCATTTTAATCTCATCTCATTTTATCATCCTTTGACTGTCACTTTTTGCCAAATTTTGTCTAGTTTTGCTTGTGTTTTGTGTAGGGATACATAAAATGGTTTTGCCAGTATAGAAGACCTCAAGCCAATAGTTGATTTTGGGAATCCATTTAATGGTGTAGAAAAAAAATGAAAAAATGAAAAATAAAAAAAAGGAAAAAAAGAAAAAGGAAAAAGAAAAGAAAAAACCTCATGATTGGTGCTTAGTTGGAGCCTCACTTCAAAAGTTTTAAGGAGATAAACTAGTTTAGAAGAGGATGTTGACAATTCATTAGGATCCTTGCGGGAAATGGATTTCAAATTATTAAGGGTCTTATGAGGAGAAACATTGTTATTAGTTGATATATATAGGGACGACCTATCACACTCTATCATATTTTGCTTGGTGGCATGTGTGTATTTTTCATGAGATCAATGAGAAATGTTTTTCTTCTTTCTATTCTAAATTGTGATTAGTGTCTTATGAGTATAATGATTGTGTTCTAATTAAATGATGGGTGATTATATTCGACTGGCCAGTATACCTAAAAGAACCAAACAATGCATTTACCACTTGGTAACCTATTTGAGTCTTAATTTTTAAACCAACTTTTTCTTAAAGTTAATTTGCCAAAAATTTAACTTGGGTTTGGGTCCCCTAATGTTTGGCAATTCATCTAACGTAAGATATTGACAAGAGGATGACAAACTCTCTTTTTGTTACCCAAAAGAAAATAAAAAAAAGAAGTCCCTTGCTAGCCTTGTTAAGTCTATTTTTTTTTTTTTGAATGCACCATCAAAGGATCAACCTCCACATTGGGGCAGTTTCAAGAAAATTATTATAGAACCCAAGTGAATCCCAAATAAAAAAGGGAACGAAGATCCCTTCATAAAAGGAAGAGTAAAAAATATTGTAAAAGAAGGGAAACACAACAAAAAAAAAAAAAGGAAAAAAAATATGATGAGGGGCATATTTTATAGGTGATCTTTGACAAATGTTACCTTAATAAATTGATGATTTTGAGCTTTATTAATTTTTTTTTCTTCTTTAGCTTATACCCTTAGCTTATATTACGGTCCAAATGAAAGTTTTGAACCGATTGGTATGTGCCACCACGTTAAATGAATTGATAAGCTCATTAGAGTTTGAACTACATTATGACCTGATCATAATCAGGTATTTAGGCAACTTGTTTAGAGAACAAGTTTGGTCAACCTTTTGCACCATTAAGGGCATACATGTCATTTTTGGGAGGGGTTTTTAAGCCTTAGTTTCCCTATTCTTCTGAAAGCTTGTATCCTTAACCTATGTTTCGTCCCGTGTCTTAAAGTCCACCATGAGATTGGAATACTGATCAAAATACCCGATAAGATATTGATCACAATTCAAGATGGAAAGGCTGGAATGGGCTATGGAACACAAATAAAGAAGGAACTATTAGAAGTTGACATCAGAATTATAGTGGAATAGTGATGAAGTGGATGCAGCAAATGGGTAGTATTACTTCTAATTTTTTCCCATAAGGAAAGCAAGTTTGGGGTATATATATATATATATAAAAAGCAAGTCTGGGGTGAAAAAAAAGAAAAAAAGAAAAAAAATAGATGTTTTTCCGTTGAATTGGTTATCTAAGTTAACATTAAGGTTACATGCGTAAGAGTACAGGTGAAGCCACTTTTTGTTAAACAGACATGGAAACCATGTAAACAATCAGGTTTGAACATTTCATTTGTATCCTTAATGAGATTGTGTTATCTGATTGTATATTTATTCATTTAATTTCAAAATAATTTAAACATTAAGAGTGTAGTCCTTAAGGTGCCAATGCCAGGAAAATCCAGTGAAACATCGGTTAATCAACATTCTTGAGTAATTGGGTCACAAGTAGCCTAAGGCAGATGACATGTCAAGTTATAAGAGAATAATATCCAGGGGCATTCACATCAGGCAACATGAGTGGTATTTTATGCTCAAGAGTGTGATCTCCTTGAAGATTGTTAATAGGGGCATCATGGGCAAAACATGAAATCTTTTTCTCCTAGATTGGAATTTGAAGATTTTTGAGGTGAATTGAGATATGGTAAGAAAAATCTAGGGGCACTCACATCACATTGGAATTTGAAAAATGAAGAGCAAAATTGAGTTATGGCAAAGATTGGTAGTAGAACCTAGTCTGTTGATTGGATAGGCATTGGTTCACAAGCATACCTAAAAAAAGAAAATTGTGCATCTTTATGCATTGCATACATAGCATCAATAGGACACAATCCCCATGCATTTTTTGAAGTGTTATCATTGCATGAGTAGAGTTAGGATGTGTCCTCATGTCATGCATCATCATTTTTATATCATACAAATTTCCTGCATTAATTTTGTAAATAGTGATCATTCCACTTCTCACCCTTTCAATTCATCGTTTTCCACAAATTGGAATGATTTGCATTCTACTTATGATACTCGGGACATCAGTTCCCAAATCCGAATAGTCACTTCCAAATTGTTTTGTCTACTTCGGATATTCGGGACATTAATTCCCAAATCTGAGTCATCACTTTCAAATTATTATGTCTACTTCGGATACTTGGGACAATAGTTCCAAAATTTGAATAATCTGTTCCAAATTGTTTTGACTAGCTCAAATACTTGGGACATTAGTTCCCAAATTTGAATAGTCACTTACAAATTATTTTGTTTACTTCGGATGTTTGAGACATTAGTTCCCAAATCTAAGAAGTTACTTCCAAATTATTTTGCCTACTTTGGATAGTTAGGACATTAGTTTCCAAATCCGAGTAGTCACTTCCAAATTGTTCTGTCTACTTCGAATGTTTTGGATCCGAGTTGTCACTTCCAAATTGTTCTGTTTACTTTGGATATTTGGGGTATTAGTTCTCAAATCCAAGTAGTCACATCCAAGTTGTTTTGACAACTTTAGAAAATCTGAGTAGTTGCATCCAAATTGTTTTGACTACCTCATAAAATTAGAGTAGTCGCATTCAAGTTATTTTGACTACCTTAGCAATCCGAGTAGTCACATGCAAATTGTTTTGACTACCTCAGAAAATCTAAGTAGTCGCATCCAAATTATTTTGCTTAGCAATCCAAGTAGTCACATCCAAATTGTGTTGATTTTCTTAGAAAATCTGAGTAGTTGCATCCAAGTTGTTTTGACTATCTTGACAATCCGAGTAGTCGCATCCAAGTTGTTTTGACTACCTTAGAAACTTTGAGTAGTTGCATCCATGTTGTTGTGACAATCTCGTCAATCTAATTAGTAGCCTCCAAATTATTTTGACTATCTCATAAGCATGTGGCAATAGTTTCCAAATATGAGTAGTCGCATCCAATTTATTTTGGATATCTTGGCAGTCCGAGTAGACATGTACAAATTGTTTTGGCTATCTAAGATGCACGTGACATTAGTTCACAAATCCGAGTAGTCACATTCAAGTTGTTTTGGCTATTTCGGAGGTATGTGACACTAGTTCCCAAATCTGAGTTTTCATTGTCAAAATTGTAATCTATTAGTGGTACATGGCATGGTTCCTAAATCTGTGGTAGTGATCTTTTCATAAACCAGGACACTTTACACATTACTTTGTAAGCTTGTTGAGTTGACTTGAATTTTATACATCTTCATAAATCCATAATTTTATTTTTTTAGGGTTTTGTTATATAAGGCCCGGTCTAAAATTTGTGCATTTTTTCTTTATAGATTTGTTAATTTAGGAAGCCAAGAGACAAATCTTACAGTCATCCTAGGTAACAAACCTATAAAGAGGTCCAGTTGTAGACACTCCATTTTGTTCGGGGCTTATACAAATTAGGCAATTTTTTTTTTATTTCATAAATGAGAAAATACAAGAAAATAAAAAAAAAGAGAAGGGGAATTGAGATTAGCTTGTACTGCCAAACAAGAAAGGGTAGGTGATTTTGAGATACCAGTGTTTTGGGATAATTTTCAAATTATAGTAACGTCACTGGGTATTTCTGTATTATAAATATATTTCAGAATATGGTAGTTTTCTGGTATTGTATATAGTAGTTCCTAGTTTTTATATACCGCTGCTTAGATATGTATGGTGCATAGAGTTTCGTCAGTACTCCTTTGAGCCTGAGAAATTAACAGTAGTATTACAGATAGAGAATATTTGTAATATAGAAAAATAATAATAATATTAAAGAAATAGTAAGTCGTTACAGAGAGAGTGAGAGGAGAGAGAATCATGCGCTGAAAATGAGGGTTTCAATATTTATAGCCTGACATTCGTTGACGAGTTCAGGTGATTCATTGACGAACCCATGAAGGCACTTCGTCGATGAGAAGGCTAATTCATTGATGAACCTGAAATTTTCTAAAATTTCCCAAACTCTCTGCATCTTCTCAACAATGAGACACGTGTACTTCGTCGACGAGAACTATAGGGACATTCGTCGATGAAGACTTTGGGTTCGTTGATGAACCCTTGCTGATGCTCTCTTTAGGGCGGGTTGTTTATGTATGTTTATCAGATACAAGTATAATGTATGTGAAGTGACACTTTGGGTTTGTATAAAGGACCTGGGCATTACATCTTGGGACGTCTTGGCGAAAGCGATAATTTTGAAGGTGGCCACATCAAAGCCCAGGTAGATTATGGACTTGGCTTTGTAATCTCTTTTCTGATCGGCACAGAGGGTCGTTGGTTGAGCATCACATGTAGATACTTCAGCTTCTTTTGATGAGGATTCTTTGTACCCATATTCAACGATGTCCATGACATCCTGAGCACCTAGTAGGGCTCTCATTTGAATGCATCAGTTGTCGTAGTTTTCCTTTGTCAAATTTAGAATGACCGCTTGTGCAGTATCGTTCACCATCGGATTCGATATAGCTCAAAAAACAATGATGGGGACAAATGCAATGCCACCAGTGTGTTCAGAAGGTCAAAATCCTTTAGGAATCGATTTTGGGAAGCAAAGGACTAGTCCAAATAACACTGAATTGGCTAAAAAACCGTTTTGGACCGGTCTGGCTAGGTTGGTTTTTCTTAACGATAGATAAATGGTGCCAGATAGCGCCGTTAGGCCACGTGGCATCTTCATGACAAGCCGCTGTCAGTGACGATCTGTGGATCTGGACGCGGGTCGGTCTTCGGGTCTAGTCATGCTCGCGAGTCTTTGGTATGAGCTGCTATTGGCGGGTGATGAATCGGGTTTCTGAGCCGGGTTGCGTTAGTCGGGTGAAAAAGGAGCGTGTCAGCGCATTAGGTGCATGATGTCGCCAGTCAACACTCGTGACGGCGCGTATCGTCGACGTAGTATCAACTATTGGCGCGTGTGAGCGCGTGGGAAGGTACCCGGACTCCATTTGAGACGTGATTTTCACATTTGGACTCGTCTCTAGGTGTTCTATGCAATGGTGTGCTCAGAAATTTATTTTGAGCAACTTCAAATCTGGGAAAAAATTCGAATTCCTCTCTGTTCGCCTATATTTGGCGAATTCCGGCAAACCTTGGCACTCTGATACAACTAACGGATGGAAGGGACTTGCTCAATCATTGGTTGTGATTGAACTCAATGAGAAAATACTCAATTGTACACAAACACTCTTTGATTTCAATAACAATCTGAATATTACAAAGAACTCTCAATACATAATTTCTTCCCTCACTAGTTACTCTTCCTCTTCTACACCACATTCATCACACACACACACACACACACACACACACACACACACACACATCTCCATGTATATAGCCATGGATGAGAATGGTAGGTAGAGATTAAATTCAATAGAGGTGGACTAGTTGGTGGAGGTGGCTACCGACGTCTCCTCTATAGCTCAACAATTTCAAAAAAATGGACTGGGGTTGGTGGATGAAACACTCAATTGTACACAAACATTAAACCTTATTTAATGTTTCTTAGATTGTTTTAAAAGCATAGATTTTGAAGACTAAATTTATATGGCGCTGATTTCAACAAATTATAACATAAAATTATATTAATTTATTTTTAAATTCACACAAATTCAAATTTCATGAAATTTATATTATGTTTTTTGAAAAAAATAAAAAGAAAAAAGGAAGGAATGTATAATGGGCCTTGGGAGGGACGTAAGATGGAAAATGTGCTGTGCTAGCTACATGCTGCGAGCCTGCAATAAGATTTTACAAAATAAAAAGTTGGACAGATACTTGGGCACCTCCGATTTCAATATTTCATGACTCATCAATTAGAATTATGCAATCTCTGAAACTTCAAAGCCAACGAAAATAAAGAAATATCTTTACTAATTATTTTTCTTTTGTAAGAATGACAAATTTATCTTGAAAATCTAAAAATTAATACAATTAATCCGCCCTCCTTAATGCCTTATTCTTGTGGCATCATATTATTATTATTTATGCAACAATAAATCCAAATAATATAGAACAACAAAAAACCAACTTAATCAAACCCAAGTTTTGGAAAAAAAAAAAATTCAAAGCCCAGAAGTGAACGGAACACCCGTAGACGGCAACCAAGACCCGCCGGCAATGAAGTTCCCGACGGTGAATTTCGAAGCTTCGGTGGCGCTGGTGATGACACGATACCCACCCCACTTCACTCTATTCGCCGTCGACGACCCAGGTCCGGTGTTCATGTACTCCCCGTAATACAAAGTGTTAAGCGCAAAATTCCCGTCCCACTCCAACCACCCCGCCGGATTTATCGATCCATCGAGATACGTCTTTATAAACACCGTTCTCGAGTACATTTTCCACGGCCGCCCGAGGTAAGTTTTCACGGAGCTCTGCACCGCCTTGAGGTCGCTGGCGGCGGTGACTCTGGAGTTGTGGATGGAGATCCCGGTGTTCTGGTTGGGGTCTGTCCGGCCTTGCGCCGTGATTGTGTTGGTCTTGTTGGGAGGGTTTCTGGCGTAGATGTTGCAGTTCTGGAAGACGACGGCGGCGTTGCCGAAGATGAAGTCGACGGTGCCGTAGATGTCGCATTCTCTGTAGAATTGTCTATCCGAATGAACGTAGAGCGTGTCTTGGTAGCCCTCGAAGCTGCATTGATAGAAAACCGAGAGGTCTGAGCCCGACCGGAGAGCCACCGCCTGGTGGTTTTTCGCTCCGGCGGTGTTCCGGAATGTGATCCGTCGGCCAATGAATCCGTCTCCGACCACAGCTGAAACCCAAAATTGAAAAATCAAAGTTAATTGGGTGTTGAAAAGGTCTCAGACAATATTAAAAAAATAAATAAATATATTGATTTTACTCACCAACAGTAGCTGAATTGAAGGTGGTGGAACCTCCTCCGACGCTCTTGCTACCGGTAATGACAGTTTTTCCGATCCCATCTCCGACCAACATGATATTCTTCAGCTTGCTTCCTATCTGAACGTTTTCATTGTAAATCCCTGCCTTGATATAAATCACATATCTTCCGGTCCCGGACCGCTTCGCTGCCGCCGCGACGGCCTCGCTCACCGTCTTGTAATTCCCCGATCCGTCCTTCGCCACTACCACATTTGCTCGAGACGCAGGAGAAGAAGAAGCCTGCAAGAGCTTACGGTCGCCCGGTCTCACCCAGGAGGGAAACCCGTCCCGGCCGTAGCTCGGCTCCGGGGAGGAGGGAACTACATTGAGAGCCAAAGTGTTGCTTATCAACTTGGTCACGTTGTTGGACATCAATGGAAGGATGTAGTCACCGACGCCGAGCTCCGCAAAACCGGCCCGGCAAGTTTGGAGGTTGGTGAGCGCGGTGCTGAGCCATGTCTGGGCGTCCACCTGGGTGCACTTGGTGGCGCGGCTTATGGTTTGGTTCAGGCGGAGGACGGTGGACTCGTAGAGCTCGAGACAATCGGCCCACGCCGCCTTCTCCCGCTCGTTGCGGCACTTGGGGCCGAGCGAGAGGACGGTGGTTTGGGCACGGTTGGCGCGGTTGAGCGCCAGCTGCATTGCGAGCTTGAAGAAGTCGGACTTTTGGTGGATGGAGGCGGTGGTGGAGAGGTTTCGGGCTAGGAAGTACTCGCAGGGTTCGGGGTGGGGGGTTTGACGGCACCACGAACTCACGTTGTCCGCAGAGTAGCCGGAGATGGCCGGCGAAAGGAGGAGAAGGGCGGCCAGTGCTAGGGTTAGAAATGAATGAAGTTCCATTTTGCTAGGTTATGGGGGTTGAGGGGGGTTGTTGTGATGATGAGGATTTGCATGGATTTCATGAGAAATGGTACGTCTATATATAGAGGGGAATTGAAACAAAGGAGGGCTCGCTAGTTGTGGAGATCCAATCCTTCATGTTTTAATTTATTATTTAAATTATAAATATTGGTCCATATATCTTAATTAAGAAAGTGACTTGTTTACATCAATCAATATACTTAATTGAGTTGTTGATTCATGAAAATTCACAATATTAATTAATTAATTGAATATATAAATTATTACACACACATACCTATAAATATATGCATTTTTGAGTTCAATGGAAGAGATTAGGATGATCCAAGTTAAAACACTTAAGTTACAGTTACATATATCATTATTGTTAATATAGAAACAATCGATTGTTAAATATATACTACATTATATTATTACATTTTTTTGGATTAGAAATTAAATATAACACAACATAACCATGAATATAAACACTTGCATTTCCAAATAGTAAATTAATCTCATTGAAGTTAAAATGAATGAAAAGCTAGTTTACTAATTAAATAAGTAGTCTATTATATTTAAAACAGCACAACTTATTACCAGGAAAACTCACCATTTAAACTGGGAATTGTCAAAGGGTGTGATCCAAAAACCTTTTACCTTTTAGAATAATATTATATAATTAATTAACTGAAAAAGTACATTTTCAAATCTTGAAAAATCAAAAGCCCTTCAAGTCAACCTAAGTACATTTTCCAATCCATGTTCTGATTTGAAATTTGACCACAAGCGGCCGCAGGGATTTGATTAATCTTCTTCCAGAACTAGCAATTCCTAGCTAGCCCAGTGCATTGCATGCATTAATTTCATATGTAAGGATTGAATTATGACCATATCTAGGGCCCTCCTTAATTAATTAATTACATTTTGATGAAAAATTGACTAAATGTATATAAATATGTGTGTGTATTTATGTATGTATGTATGTATGTATATGTGTGTGTGTGGGCGCTGCACGTAGAAAAGATTGAGGTTAGATGTTTTTGATTTACCATCACGATACAGTTTGGAGTTAGTCATATCCTTTCTGAAGGTTCGAAAGATCACTTTTCTAGGTGGGATCGTGGGAGTTTTGGGCTAATAATTAAAAAGAAAAAATGATTAATTAGTCCACAGGGGTAGGAGATAAGAGACCACTATATTTATTGTGATAAGTTTGAATTGTCGCATGTAAAACCTAATTTCTTATGAGCATGACATATCTAGCATTCAGCCTGTAATTATTGTTGAATGGTGAAATCAGTAACCTAACGTAACTTTAAAAATATAAGCAGAATCTCAAGTCATACGTGTTCCGTATGTTGTTTGTTCTTTGATTTCTCGTTTTGCATTCTTTCTTTCGCTAGCTTTGCTGCTGGTTTGCATGACACGAATCCCATCCCACTTGCGAGAGAAGGGAGAAAAGGGCAAGAACTAAGGGGGGGACCCCCTTCCCCACCCAGGTTTGGCTAGCTCAATTGCTTGGCTCCGGAGGGCCTGGAAATTAAAAATGAAGGTCAGATGTCTGGCCTTTAATTATTAACTATGGTTGGATATCAAACTCGGGGGTGAAAATTGTTCGTTCATTGATGCACATCTGGTAATTTACCGACGTAATGTCTCAAGGAGAGATCGACCTCAAGGTCACTAGTCGCTCTTCCCACTTGAACTGACCCAATGGTGAAGGAAAAAAAGACAAACCTATTATTTCAATGGATTAATCGAGTGTTTAAAGGGTATTAGATGCCATCATAAGTATTTATAATCAAAGGAATAAAGGTAGAGCTGCCTGCATGGTTAATTAATTAATTAGTCAAACGACTGCCACAACAGCAGCAGCTGCCCATATACTTTAGAGAATTGTGAATAATCCCAACATTCTCAACGCGTAATTTGACCTCAGCTAGTAATCACAGAAGTCGCTCTCAAAATCAATATCTATTTAGCTAGTCCAATGGATTGCAATATAACTTATTAAATTATTTTTTTTTCATAAAAAACGACGATATTTGACACCCTTCGAACGCTCACCACCAAAATAACAGATCTATCCATTATCAAATTATTAAGTTATTGAATTGTTATTAAATTATTGTATTAAATTACTTTTATTCTTCCTAATACACTTTCTACCAACCAAACATAATCTTAATTCTTTTCTTTTAATTACAAACATTTTACAATTTTTGAAAATTTACAATCACCTAAAATTTCTCCTTCTTAATTCACAAATATTATATATATGCGCGCGCGCACACACACATGCATGGTGGAGCTCTAAATTATAAATGAAAACTGTTAGAAAAAAATATGAAGTTGAAATTTTACTCATGCATACACATAGATATACTCGCACTAGTTAATTATATATCATCGTATATAATTATCTGCCATAATTTCTATAAATCTATAATTAATTAGTCAGGTGGCTAGCTAATCAACCATGAGACGTAGATCTTCAAAACCTTGTGTCTAATCTTCAACATTATACTGCAACTCTAAGTTTTATTTAGGGCAAAAGGCACTGATCACCTCCCTTGAGGTTTGGTAAAAATTTTACAAACTTTTCCTGAGATTTCAAAAATTTAAGGAATCTCTCTTGAAGTTTTAAGAATTTCAGGAACTTTTAGATAAAAGATAAGTCTTTTGAATGGAGATTTGTGTCTTTTTGATAAATCTCAAGGGATATCTGTAATATTTTTGAACTTTAGAAGAGATCTCTGCCTTTTTGCCAAATCCGAGAAAACAGTTGAGACTTTTACCCTTTAATTTTATTTATTATTTCACACATGATCATAAAAGGGAAAATGGGAGGAGATTGAAAATTAAGGTCATAAAAGGTTATAATTAAAGGAATAAAGGTTGAGCTGAATGGTTAATTAATTAGTTCTTTAAGTGTAGCTGCAGCTGCCTTTTGCTGAGAATTAAGAATAATCGGCACATATTAACGCGCAATTTGACGTCAAATTAGTCATTAATGAGAAATTCAGCAGCATTGTAAAAATCTAACGGACGTCTATCTAGTCCATAACTACCTGCCTAATATATAAATAAAGGAGTAATGAAATTTCTGAGGAACAAATTAATCAAGTCCACCCATCTACGTTCTTACCCTTGTCTTTTCTTTGGTTGACTATTATATATATATCATTTTTTAAATTATAATAGGCAATTTGTACAAGTTATCCAAACCATAGAAAGAACTACCTAACTATATATCTACCTAGCGACTAATAATCATAAAACCAGAATTTATAAGTATTAGTGACGCTTTTAAATTAGTTGTTATACTTGCCGTTACTACTAATTATTAGTGAAAGATTATAATCGTCACTAAAATCCTAATACCTTCACTATAAATTCTATATTTGTTCGATACAAATTCGTTACTAATAGTATGGTATTAGTGACGAATTTCAAAACCGTCACTAATAATGTAGTATTAGTGAAGAATCAAAACCGTCATTAATACTTTACTATTAGTGACGAATCCTGAAACTGTCACTAATAATAGAGTATTAGTGAAGGATCAAAACCGTCACTAATACTTGACTTTTAGTGAAGTATTAGTGACAGTTTAAATTTGTCACTAATAGTTGGACTTTAGTGAAGGATCAAAACCGTTACTAATACTTGACTTTTAGTGAAGGATCAAAACTGACCATTCAAAGATGAATTTTTCAAATATAGGATATATGATATGGTATTTTGAATAAAATGAATGGTGGAAAGCTTGCTTAAAAACTAAATATACTATGAGGTACTCGTTGGTAATTTATTATGTTTAAATACTGAAATTGTGTGTTAGGTGAATAATCGGTATAGTTGTGTAACCGAATTTTGGGTATGGTTGTGAAATACTGAATTGTTTGTGAAAATACTAGAACTACCTTTGCGAAATACTAGAAGTGGATATAATGGTTAGGGGCTGAGTTTTATTTAACGGTTGTGAGCCAAGTTTTACATAACGGTCGAGGGCCGGGTTTTATTTAACGGCTGTGAGCTGGGTTTTACTTAACGACCGAGGGTCAGGTTTTACTAAATGGCATGTTCTATGTGAAACAAGATTTATAATACAGTTTTTATTACTTAAATTGCATTATATGATTTAAGAACCTTGAGGACTAGTTGTATTGTGAGCATGGTACCGTTGTTAGGGAATTATTTTGAGACTGGGTGTGCCCACACTGTACTAAGAAGTGTAGGGTGGTCTTCGCCGTTTAGCCTGCATAGGATGGAGTACCTTCCCTAGAGTCCGGACTAGGAAGTGGTATGGCTAGCGGACCTGCAACTTAGTTGTGGATGCTTGCAGACGTACTTGCAGATGGTTACTTTGACTGTATCTGGTTTGATCCCTCAGAGCATAAGTCCAGCCTTCGGGTCGCACAACCCGTACCATGGGGGAAGTAAATGGTGTTTAATCTCTGGGAGTGTCTTTTATGCATATCTGTTAACTTATATAAATGACGTTAATATGTATTGAATGGGTTTATGTTGAGGAAGCAAATGCATATGTTTTAACTGTAAAGGTGTGAGTATTTTCAAGTGATTTAAAATATATAAATATTTATGGCGAAATAAACTCTTTGCCCGAGGGCTTGCTGAGAAAGGCGAGTACCTTGATAAGTAGAAGTTGCAGCCATACCAGGTTGCATAACATATTAGAGCAGAACAGAGCTACATGTATGGGTGTGTAATCTCCCTTATCCTCGGGAACTTGTGCTGATAAATAATTGTGTGTGTGGGTATGGTTTGGGAATGATTTTATAATTGTGGTTAATTAACAACTGATGATATTTTGTATACATTCAAACGCACATTGGCCACACACTAATATTAACTTAATCTACCTTACTGAGAAGTGTCTTACCCCAATATACAAATCATCTTTTTAGGACCATATCAAGATAGAGCTTAGCAAGCTCTGGGGCAGGTTGGTAGCTAGTTTTAGTTTTTTTGTGAGTGTCTGTAAGAACTTTAATGTATTTAAGTTTTGTTGGAAGTAACTGGATATGTAATATGGTCGTATGGATTGAGTTTGGTTTTTGTATTATATTATGGCCTGTAATATGGATATTTGGAGACCTTTGTGTATAAAGGTAGTTTAGAACTCTAGTAATGTATTTTAGACAATGTATCATTTATTTTCATTGCATTTATATAATGAATATGGTATCAGGTACACATACGTCACTAAAATAGCACCCCAAGCCCACGTGGCAGGTCGGGGCGTTACAGTATATGTGCTCTGTTGAGCCGCGATCCTGGTTATGATTATGTTTATGGTGCTTTGTTAAGTCGCGATCCTGATTATGTTTATGGTGCTTTGTTGAGCCGGTGTCCTGATTATGTTTGTGGTGCTATGTTGAGCCGCAATCCTGGTTATGATTCTGTTTATGGTGTTCTGATGAGCCGCGATCCTAATTATGTTTATGTTGTAACACCCTCAAAATTTATACCATTTTTGTTTTCCATAAATATACAATAAACATTCCTACGCAGCGGAAACATAAATCATAAAACCATTTATACATAAACCGTACAATACCAGAATCTAGAATATACAGACCATACAAAAATGTCCCTCCGGTGTCATCTATCCAAAAACATACACTACTCTGACAAAAACTCACCCTATAACTAGGGTGATCTGAGCTACACTCTATTTGGGAGCCTGATCTGCTCGTCTCACTGGCTCACCTGAAAAATGTTAGAGTAATTTGGTGAGTCGACGCTCAGTAAGGGGAAATACGCTATTACTAGTGTGTGGCAACTAAGTTAAGAATACTTAAAAATAGCAACTGAACTGTAATGCAATAAATAATCTGTAAAACATATCTTTCTTGCTCAATTTAAAAATGTACTATATCGTCTATATTTTCTACTTTTCATACTGATAATATCATACTATACTCATCATATACTGTAATACTGTATAAATTTACATATCTATGCTTATTCCCTAGGACTCTGTACGTCATGATTTGATCCCTCATGACAGGGTTGTGCGGCCCGTAGGCGGGACTCTGTCTGGTCGGCCCTCTAGATAAGTCAATATACTTTACATTACCTCAGCCATGTCAAATTGCATCCTCTCCTAGGCGTGGGACTGGCTGCTACGTCGTCTAACCGGCCCCCTCTACCCAGCGTACTAGGGAGTTGCATCCTTTCTGAGCACGGTTAGATGGTACCCACACACTATCTAAGATGTGTGGTTGCACTCTATCTGAATATAGCAACGGTACCGTGCTCTATAAACTGTATCTATCTGAAATCTTTCCATAGGGATCTGATACTATATACGTATAACTGTTTTCGCCATGTTCCAAAATTACCATAATGCTATCTTTCTGTACTGTAATTACTGTAAACTTTGTGTACTGTATCTGTAGCATCTTGATGCTACCTCTCTCTCTCTCTCTCTCTCTCTATATATATATATATATCTGTCTATACCACTGTCTATGTTCTTTATCTATATACTCTGTAAGTTATGGTAATAGGAACATGGCATACTATAACTCTGTGTATACTGCTCTATAATAAGCTGTAATATAAATACTGATCTGAGTAACACTGTATACATGTGTGTGTATATATATGTATGTTTCATGAAACTACTCATATAAAACTGTATATGAATCTCTGTGAATATATATATTTCTATTTGTATATTCAGTATAGTATGATACTTTATAAAACTATACAAGTTTCTCTGTCGCATGAAAATCTACTCAGGCCACACAAACATTTAAACTCATATACTGCAAATACTGTATAATAAACTGATATAAAAATGTGTCTATGAAATCTCTGATAGTATTATGAAAATTCTTAACATAACGCATTTCCTTTACCTTAACTTTGAAAAGCCCCTATAAAATTCTGGCTCTATACTCGCAGGGTTCCTAACCCAACATCCTGAAAACGTAATCCCTCAGAACAAAACATCAGTATTTCTTAGTCTACATCATTTCCTATAACTGTCAGGAAGTCAAAAACTGAATAAAAGACCTTACCCTGAATTTGGGATGAAATTCAACTTCGTTTTCCTGATGATCCGCTCCGAAAGACTTGTAGAGAATTCCGCCAGGAGCATCGTGGTAGCTTCGGATCGTCAATCCGACGACTAGTGGGGCTGGAATCGAAGAGAGAAGGGAGAGGATTCATAGAGAGAGAGAGAGGGGCGCTAGTAAATGGATAAAAATCCCAGTTTTCAAATATTTATACTTCCAGATTTGTCGACGAGACACGTCACCTTGTCGACGAAGCCCTGTATTCGTCGACGAAATTCAGGCTGCCCCAGAATTCCTCTCGTTATTTTCTCATCGACGAGATGTAACTTCGTTGACGAATTCTCTTTTGTACTCGTCGAAGATGCCCTGTATTCGTCGATGAGTTTCCTTGTGTGCTTGTCGACGAAGCCCTGTATTCGTTGACGAGTTCTGGAAATTCCTTGAAATTACAATATTTTCCTCCGCATTCGTCGACGAAGTCTACTGCCTCCTTCTGTTCCTGTTTCCATTTTTCCCCTCTCTTTAATATTTGAATATCAATATTTTATGGGTTGTTACAATGGTGCTCTGTTGAGTCGCGATCTTGAATTAGAGAAAAATATGTATTTTCAAGTATGTAGGTGTGAGTACAATTTAAAATGGCTATTTGTTATATATATGATGAAATTATGTGGTTATGGATGTATGTTAGGCTAAAAAAAATATTGTTTGTAGGAAATGAATATATATGATATACTAAAGTATGGTTGGTAGAAAATTTCATATTAGTACTTATCTTTGGTTCATTGTTATATAGATGTGAGTTTAAGGAATAAGTTATTAAGTTGATTCATACTAAAACTCATGTCACCACACACTGATAATAATCTATTTCGTCTTACTAAGAGGTGTCTCACTCCACTAACCTTAAATATTTCAGGGAATCTAGGAAGTCGTGCTTAGCAAGCTTCGAGGTAGTGGAGACTTAGATACTGTAGTCAGGGTAAGTAGTTGTGAGACAGGGTTATGCTTTGTGTATTTTGGGATATATTATGGATTTTTGGGGGGAATGCATGTGTACTTTGATGGTATTAGAACTCTAGTATTGTATTAGGTATTTTTATGTTTCCACTGTTGTGTTAAAACATATATGGTATCAGAGATGTATGTATGATATACAGTACTCCGGGCCCTCCAGGTTCAGTATGTTATAGTTATGATTTTCGAGCCGTCACATGATGATGTCATTATTATGTGCATAATGGAATACTTTTTTTGGGGTCATGACAATTATGATATTAGAGCTTTTTATGATAAGAAAAAGAAAAATATAGTAGAAATTTTGGGTCGTGACATTGTGGTATCAGAGCCTAGGTTGCTAGGTTCTGCAGGCATTAGCAGACAGCAAATAACAATACCAAAGTATAGGAATGGATCCTGATGAGTGCAGAAAATGGGGTAGATCAAGATTTTAAGAAGTCATTGTTGAAGGTTAAAGATTGGAATTTAGGGTTTTGTCTCGTAGCCTAAAGGTAGGAATTCCGTGGTGGATTCTGTGATTTTCCTGAGGTGACAATTTCAGGAAAGCCATAGTAAACTAACATTGGTTCTCATTTTTGAGTGGTAAGACGGAACCTTAAATTGGGGATAAGGATGTTAAGTTGATTGGTGGTAAAATAATATTTTATGGTTCATAGTTGGATTAGTGTACTAGTTATGTTATGAAGTTAGGAATCTCAGGCTATTCTGTGCTATTTCAGAATGGACCCTAAGAGTAGCGATGCTAATGCTGGTGGTGGTAATGATGCGGGGCCTTCCAGTATGGGTGACAGTGATTCTGATGCAGTATTTTGTAGTGTCACCCAGCAAGTTATGGCAGAGATAGCGAGAAATTCAGGGGAATAAGGCTACCCACTAGCTCACTAGGGCTGCACGATCGAGCAGTTCACTCGGATGAATCCCCCATCATTCTCAAGGGGAACCGACCCATTCGTGGCAGAGAATTGGGTCCAAGAGATTGAAGATACATTGACAGTTCTCCCTTGCACCGAGGAGCAGAAAGTTTTGTTTGCTACTATTTAGATGACAGGGGAGGCTAAACTTGAGTGGAGATCAGTGAGGCTGCTTGAGGAATAGAGGCTGGTACCTATAGCTTTGACTTGGAGTCGTTTCAAGGAAATATTTTTTGAACGGTACTTTTCCACTATGACCAGAAATGCTAAAACGGAGGAATTTCAGAATTTGACTTAGGGGCACTTGGCGATCCAACAGTATGCAGCTAAATTTGTTCGGTTGTCCCATTTCGCCCCGTACATGGTGCTAGATGAAGAAAAGAAGGAGAGGAGATTTGAGGGAGGCCTGAGACAGAGCATCTATGAGCAGATGGTGGCATTACAGGTCCAGACCTTCTCAGAGTTAGTAAATAAATTTACAATGACAGAGACCATCCTACATAGAGGTGCTAGAGTGCAGAGTTAGAGGAAGAGGCCCACGCCTCCTGAATTACAAGCAGGTACCAGCTAGAATCCATGGAGGACAGACAAAAATGGTGGGGGCCAGAGATAAGAGATGGGAAGTCGAGTGTATCAGGGTAACCAATTATACCCTACTTGTCCTACATGTGACAAGAGGCATGAGGGGAATGCTGGAAAGGAACGAATACAAAAATGGTGGGGGCCAGAGACAAGAGATGGGAAGTCGAGTGTATCAGGGTAACCAATTATACCCTACTTGTCCTACATGTAACAAGAGGCATGAGGGGAATGCTGGAAAGGAACGAATACTTGTTATCGGTGTGGTAGACCCGACCACATTGCGCAACTCTGTCATGGACCGACGAATAAAGAATCCACTCCTAGTCAATTCCGATAAACAATCAGGCGCCCCAATAAATATTTTCATGTTTCAGAAGCTTCATAGGATCGAGCTTAGCACTTTGGGACAGAAATTAGATAGTATAGTTGCAAGTGAGTGCTTGCGTAACTCAGTAATATATATATATATATATATATATATATATATATATATATTTTTGTAACTAGGTAATGTAATAATGATGCTGGGATGTACTTGTGTATTTTTGTAGAAACCTAGTACTCTGATATAGTAATTGACGAATTTTGGTACCCCCATGTGTGTTGATCTTTGAGTTCTTGCCTTTATCCCTTTAGAGGAAGTTTTCGCTTTTATTCCAAATTCATAAATTACCGGCAGAGAGAAACAACTGAGGTAGCATGAATGATGAGAAGTAGGCACAGATAGTATTGCCATCGATGCTGTTAGCTTTGGTGCAATCCCAAGAGAGGGTGTAAATTAGTATTTAAAAATTTTATCCCCTAGGTCAATCCACTAATCAACAGTATTACACAAGCTTAAGGTCAATCTAGTGCATGTAAAATAAATCAATGCAAAAATACAATGGAATTTAAATTGCAATAGAAATTTAATTATGCATGCACAATAAAGCAGTAAAGGAGACGACACCCAGAAATGTTATCTAGGTTCGGCCAAATTGCCTACGTCCCCCCCTTGGCTAACAAGCACAAAGATTACCACTATAGGCTCACTTAACGGGTGGAACGACACCTAAACAACTGGGTCAATTAACATAAGGTTGACCTCAACCTTTACAACCAGGTTAATTAACACAGGGTTGACCTCAACCTACATAATCCTTATCGGGATGGATTACCGCCCCCTTAGGCTATGCCTGGAAATACAACAATATTCATTTAATCAAATGGTACAGTGATTGTGCTTTCATGTAAAGTAGATATGTACCCAGTTACGCACAGTATAATCAATTCACACCAAACATGTAGGAACTGTAAGCTTAGTGGTGTATGTGTGCAATCTACACTCAATATAATGATTTTATCTAATCAAGCACAAGAGTGTTCAAGGAAGCTAATCTTTGAAAGCAAAGTATATGAAATCTCAATATCAGCCTAGTGTTTCAAAGATGCTAGCAGTATTTATTCAAACAAACTCAAAAATATTTTCTCAACTTGTATTTAGCGCAAGAAATGTTTGAAATCTAACTTTGTAAAATATTTTGCACACACAAAGCAAATAATGCAAATAAAGCTTTAAGGAATCTTGCGATGACAATGCTAAGATCCTCAAGCTAATGAGTTTTTCCGAGCACAAGTTTTTTCAAGTAAAATCTATGGGATAACTCTTTGCTTAACTCCCTAAAATCAATATCAAATAAACAAACAAGAAAATGGGAGTATGAGCAAACTATATGATCAATAACACAATATAACACTCTCACAAGGATAGGATGTATCAAAGGAATGAATGCTTGGGAGTATATGGAGTGGAATAGGCTAAAATAGGTTCTTGAGATTGAGAGGATTTTTCTAATTATTTTGACAATTATTCCAAATAAGGGGATATTTATAGACATCCCCAAAAATATAACCATTAAGGACATAAGTGGAATAATTAGAAAAGTTTTAATATTATTTAATTGAATTAACCCCATTTAAAAAAGTTAACCACGGTAAACATTATGGGGCAACCCGAGAGCACCGGTTGACCAGGGCAAGTTTGGTCGACCGAAGTTCTTAAGGTTCGATCGACCGGGTAAGAAATGAATTGTGAGTTTGGTCAACCAAACTTATATGTCCGAAGCCTTTTTGCTAGGTTCGGTCGACTGGGATTAAAATGAACTGCTCGTTCGATCGATCAGACTTGTATGTCCAAAGGCGATTTTCCCTTTTGCGAGATTCGGTCGACTAAACTAATTTTGAACTAAGTCAGTCAGTCGACCAGACCATTAAGTTCCCACACATGAGAACTCGGTCGACCAGGTTGGTGGTATTCAATTTTCTCTCGGTCGATCTGGAAGTCAATAAAGTTGACATAAGTAGTGTAACACCCCGACCCTTTAAGTGGGCCCGGAGTGCTACTAATCAATTCATTTACCTAATAATCCACATTCTAATATCATTTATGCAGCGGAAAACATAACTAAAATCTTTCAAAAAATACAACACCAGAGTTTTCTACATCCATCTACATTCTAACATACATCATACATCCATTTGTATCCACATAAATACATATCTCCAAAACATAACCTACACTTCCAGTATTCACAAACACCAGTATATTTCACAACCATCTGTTTCTCGGAAGACTTAAAACATATAACATGAAACATAAAATATTTACATCTCAAAATATTATCAAAGATTATGCCCTTTTTCTCAAAAGTGCTATAACAGTTTGAGCTCTCTAAGCTCAATCTCATGGAGGACCTGAAAAAGATAAATTCATATTTGGGTGAGACACATCTTAGTAAGGGAAGAAACATACATATTAAAACAGCGTGTGGCTAACATGAGGTATATAAATATCATTTTAAATACAATTTAAAATCATTATCATAACATTTTAAAACCATTTTCTGAACCTAAACAATTACATGCAGAGATTTACTCACGAGATTACACAAGGATAGGGGTGATTACCCGTGCATACAAGTAGCATCACTCTGCTCTGATACTTAGGTAACCCTAAGGTCGCAGTTAAAACATACTAGAGCACTCACCTTACTTAGTAAGCCCTCAAGTGTTAGATTAATCTCGTACTCCCACAGTACAACAATAGTTTATTGGAAAAGGCCCTAAGGATAGGGAAATCTACCCGCCCATACAAGTAGGTTCCCTCTGTCCTAGTGCGTTATGCAGCTACTGCCACATTTGAAACTACTAGTGCACTCGCCTTACTCAGCAAGCCCTCAGGTGAAGAGTGCGCCCCGCCCAAACGTAACATGTTCTACATACATAAATACTTCTAATATCATAATGCATTATTCTTTTCTATCATTATTCAATCATACACATTCGTTCATGTTCACAGATTAAACATTGCATTTTATTTCACTTTAAGTGACTCTTTCCCATTTTTCATTGTTCACATTTTACATTTCATTTCCATTTCATTCATTTCCCTTTCATTTCATTTCATTTCATACCTAGCATCTTTCAGCTGTTTTATCCCGCATCTTTCAGCTGTTTTATCCAACATTTTTCAACTGTTACACATTTACCCAGCATTCAACTGTTTTACCCAACATTTTTCAGTTGTTACACATTTACTCAACATCTTTCAACTGTTTTACCTAACATCTTTCAACTGTTTTACCCAACATTTTTCAGCTGTTTACATGATTGCATTAACACACACAAGCAACATAGTCCATATCATGTTTTATTCACAATGCATTACTTACTTAACCTGCATCTTGTACATTTAACGTATATTTGCACAAAATTTACATTTACTCATGCCACACAATTTAGCAATAAAATTCATACAATGCATGTAAAATAAGCCAACCAACATTTAATGTTTATATATTGAAAATACCTTTCATTTCTTACATAATTATCCTGAAAATATTTCCCACTTTCATCTATTCATTTTCGTATATATGTATCTAATAAACAACCCTAAACTCGAAAAAAATATAATTTTAATGGCTGGCATTTTACCTATACCGAAACATATACACGCACATATATCATAATTTATTTTTCATTAAATTCATAAAAATTTTGATTTAGTAAATATTTTTCCCCTTACTTGATTTCTTGCACTACGCCAACAGGGACCCCGAAAAGATGCCTGCGTCGCTCATCTAGACCCTGAAATTAAATTCTTAATTCCATTAAATTAACCCTAAATAAAATACTATTTTAATATTTTCTAGGGCCATAATTTTCAAATTAACAGTTATACCTGCAAATATAATCAATTTGCCAATTTTCTCAAATCCCACTCTTACTTTGTGGTGGGGTTTAAAAAACCCCAATTGGAAGTTTACCTATGCCAAAATGACGAAAATCGTGACTAGGACCATGTGGTGGTACCCGATCGTCAATTTAACAGCAGATTTAAAGCGAAATTGGGAAAATGAGAAAAAATTACCTTTCCTTAGGAGCACTGCCTAAGCCGTTCTCACGACAAATCTGCTCAAATAGAAATATTGACAACGGAATCAGGAATCCAACGGCGCCTTCCGTTTCCCGTTCCGCTGCAAATCCGCCGAGAAATTGAAAGAAGAGGGACAGAGACGAAGGCGGCCGTTGGCCGCAGGAATTTGCCCGGGGGGGGTGAATGTTTTGTAATTTCAATCCTTCTTGAAGAGTCAGGAAGGATTGTTAACTTATATATATATATATATATATATATATATAAAATTTAATATATTATATTATTATATTATATTATATAATTTAATTAATAATAAAATATTTAATTATTTTAATTAATTTAATATTTTTTAAAATTTAATTTAATTATTTATTGATTCATTTATTTTTATTATTTACTTTGGAATCATTATAAGTAGTGTTCGGTCGACTAGGGTCAAATAAACTGTAATAGTTCGGTCGATCGGGTTTTGGTCAACTTGTTGACTTGGTCCGGGTTCGATCGATCGGGGCATTTTTGTACGTGGGAGTTCGGACAACCGAGTGTGCACATTTTGTGCTTTTCAGTCCTATTTTAAGCACTCAATCACCATTTCAAATAATCATTCATATACGTGCATGAGTGAGTGTCTTAGAGTCATTTTTAGGTCCTTTTGAAGGCACCTAAAAAATCTAGTGTCGGTCGATTCGGTCGACCGAAGGGTGTTCCCTAGGGTCTTTCTATGGTCATTTGATTTTTAGGAGATGTGTAGGGACCTATAGTCATTCTATGGTCTTTGAGATTTGTAGTTCTACATGCACAATATGCACCAATTATTACAGACCATTCTTACTTAAATATTACATTCCCAAAATGATAAATATAAATTACAACACAAAACAAGCTTAACAATCTTTAGGGTCTTTGTCTTCTTCAAGTCCATGTGCATGCACCATATGAAACCTCCGATTGGTCCTACACACGACCTCATTAACCATTAAATATCATAGTATTTGTGATAATCAAAACGGGATATGACCAATAAGGTCAAAAAATGCTGCTTTGTTTTTATTTTTCCCTTCACTGTTATGATTTTTGATTCCAAAGATCCATCCGAGTGTGGCTGAATTTGTTTCCTTACAAGGAGATTGTTAAGGTCATTGAGTCTACACCATCACATATCTTTCCAACAATTCTCTATAAATCGAAGATCAAATAGATTGGTTGCCAAGGAGTTTACCCAAATTTAATTTCGACCAGGGCTTATATTAAATAAATGTGGAAATTCCTTGTAGGCTTTGTGGAATGAATGTTTGCAAGAATAGCAATATAAAGAGCAATCTCATGGGTGTGTTGCTCAAAGGATGGATGGTAAGCTATGTAGGTTACATTGTACTATTTAAGGTTTAGTTTGGCTAGACAATTTTGGTAGGGTGACCCCTTATTTGGTTTTACCGCAGTTACATTGAGTAGAATCAAGGACTGGGGTACGTTGCATTACCTTCTTGCCATTTTGAGATTGTTGGTTAAGAAATGGTTGAACGAACTTGGGTAGTATGTATTACTTACTTGGTAATGAGAATTTAGTAAACCTGTAATAACCTGAAGAATAATGATATTTAAATAATAGAGAGGAAGGGAAATAGAAACAGAAACTAAAGGAGGCAGAAGACTTCGTCGATGAACGTTTTGTTTCATCAACGACATTACACTTTGGGAGTAATAACTGAGGAATTTAATCAAGGACTCGTCGACGAGGATAACATAGGGTCTCGTCGACGAGGGTATGTTTCATCGACGAGAAGATACCGAGAGAATATTTGAGGTGACTCTGAATTTCATCGACGAAGGAGAGAGGTCCTCGACGAATTTTATATTGGCCTCGTCGACGAGGTGAAATTCGAGTTTAAATGCAGAAAATTGGAAAAAAATCATTCTCTCTCTCTCTCTCTCTCTCCTCTATGGTTTCTCTCTCCTTTTTCCTAGATTTTGGCTTCGTCGTTCACTGAATCGACGATCTGAGGCCACCACGACGCTCTTGGGGAAGTTCTCTCCAAATCTACCAGAGCAGATCGTTGGTGGAAGCAAATTGGAATTTATCCCTGAGTTGAGGTAAAACTTTTTATTCAAAATTTGGTCTTTCCACAGTTAAAGGAAATGATGTACTCGAATAAATACTGAAGTTTAGTTCTAGAAATTATCATTTTCAGGGTACTGCTCAGGGTTTCCTACGGGTGTAAGACTAGTATTATAGAGGGGCTTTTTAGTTGCCAGGTAAGGGGATAAATTAAAACAGTTATTTTTCATTGAAATTACTATAATTTAATAGTAGAATAATTTTCAGAAAGCATGTTTTTATATATAAGTATAATCGGGAAAATATAAGTTTAGGAAAATACTGCAATTGTACAGGAAATGTGATTTCAGAACAGAATATATGGTTTCATTCAATTCATGTGGCATGAATATTGTTTTATATGTATATTATACCATGTTAAGTTACATTTACAAAATAAAGCATGTTTACAAATATTTTCAGGAATAACATGATATGATTTCAGAATATATGATATGTTCGGCGTAAGACCATAATTGATGATCAGCACAAGGCCACAATTATTCATGTTTTCAGCGTGAGACCGTAATTATTATGTTAATGTAGGATTCAGAAAATGTTTTTATTTGATTTTTGATAAACAATATATGTTTATGTAATATATGTTATCAGAACACGGATATTAGTTTAGTTTAGTTTCAGGAGCACGGTACCGTAGCTTACAGATCAGACATCTATGATCAGATTGGTGCTAACCACCCCACGAGGGGGTGGGAGATGGATAGTCGATGTGGCTTTCAGTGTAGAGTTGTAGACGCCCATTTGGCAGTCCGGACCAGGGTGTGGGGGGCCTATCGTACTTACAGACATTTTTGACTCGGTAGTGGTCGACCAGCCATTGTCGGGTCCTGCCTTTGGGCTGTACAACCCGTCATGGGGGGTAATATATGACATCAGCTAGCTATTCATCTTAGGTAGTTTTCAGTATTATAAATTATATAAGATAATATATGATTAGTATGATTACTTGAAAGTATGAAATTATATGTTTATTTAACCATATTACGATCTATGTTTTATTATATGTGAAATGTACGATATATGTATTACAACATTAACTATTCATGTTGCCACACAACTGATGTTAATTTATCTACCCTTACTGAGAGGTGTCTCACCCTAAGTTTAAATTATTTCAGGAAACCCAGAGAGACCAACGGGTCAGGGCTGCCTCCGAGTGAGTTGAGCTTCCCTACTAGAAGGGTAAGTTCTGATCTAGGATTAAAAGATTTTTGTTGTAAGATCGTAGGTTTATTTTGATATTTTGGCGATTGTATATATAAATACAGTATCTTTAAGAATATAGTAGACTCTGGTATTATATAATTTATGATTGAAGAATGTGATTTATATTTACTACTGCCTAGGTTCCGCCGTGTATGACAAGTGTCCTCACTACCCACGGGTTCGGGTTGACTATTTTATTTATTATTTATTATTTTATATTAAGATAAACAGGTTGTTACAAAACTTTAGGGATTGGATTAAATTGGATTTTTGGGAATACTTCCGAATTAAGTTAAACTGTAAGGATTTGGTTAAATTAGATTTTGGAATATTTTGGAATTAAGTTAAACTGCAGGGATTAGATTAAATTAGATTTTTGGAAATACTTTGGAATTAAGTTAAACTGCAGGGATTTGGTTAAATTAGATATTTGGGAATATTTTGGAATTAAGTTAAACTGTAGGGATTGGATTAAATTAGATTTTTGAGAATACTTTGGAATTAAGTTAAATTGCAGGGACTTGGTTTAATTAAATTTTTGGGAATATTTTGGAATTAATTTAAACTGTAGGGATTGGATTAAATTAGAGTTTTGGGAATACTTTGGAATTAAGTTAAACTGCAGGGATTTGGTTAAATTAGATTTTTGGGAATATTTTGGAATTAAGTCAAAATGTAGGGATTTGATTAAATTAGATTTTTGGGAATATTTTGGAACCAAATTAAATTGCAGGGATTTAATTATAACATATTTTTTGGGAGTATCTTTGGAGTTAAATTAAACTGCAGGGATTTGATTAGATTGAATTTTGGGAATATTTTTGGAATTAAATTAAACTGCCGAGATTTGATGAGATCAGGTTTTTGGTAATATGTTGGGAATTAAATTTATATATGGGGAATGGATCACACCCACGTTTTGTTTAAAATTTAGTAAGTATATATTTAAAGGAGTTTCTCAGGTAATTTATGAATTTATAATTATTATATAAATTGTGTGACATGAGTTTAATTTAGTTAAAGCATAAATAAGCATGTTGGGATTTTTATGATTATTATATAAATCATGTGGCATGAGAATGACTATTATTGCACAACTAAATTCATTGGTTTCTAAGGTATTATATAGTAAAAGATATATTTTACACTGATCTCAAAAATTATTAAAAGTATTGTGGATTTATGAAATGGTGGGTTTTTATACTGAGATACGATATGATAGTTTATACCAAGTTCTTGAAATACTGAGAATAATTCATCTTTTATATAGGTACAACGGTGGGAAATATTTTAATGGAGAGATATTGAAATGTTATTGTAACAACTCAAAAAAAAAAATTAATTAAAAAAAATTATTATTAATTAATTAATTATTATTATTAAGAAAATTAATTAAATTAAGAAATTTGAGGATTTTGGATATATATATATATATATATATATATATAAATATATATAAGTAAGCATATATAAGTATATAAATAAAAAAAAAAAAAAAAAACTTAGAGGCTAAGTTTCTGGAGAAGCAGGAAGGAAGAGGAGAAGAAAGAAGAAAAAAAAAGATTCACGCGCTGAATAGTAGGGAAAGAAAGAAAGAGAAAAAAAAAAAAAAAATTCTCAGCTCATGCTCTCCACTCTTCTTCTCTCTACAATTTCGCGGGGAATTTTCGTCCAATTGAAAATCTGAAAATACCATCGAACTCCATTCTCCGCCACCGACATATCTACCGAAATGGATTTGTCGTAGGAGTAACGTGGAAATATCTCCTAGGGTAAGCCAAATTCTCATTCTTACCTTAGTTTTTCTTAAATTTTAAGCCAAATTGACGATCAAATACCACCACGAGAGTTTAGGGATGATTCTCTACAAATCTAGTAGAGCGGATTTCTCGTGGGGTCATTGTGGAAATAGTCCCAAAATTGGAATAAATGAGTTATTTAGAAATTAATTGGTATTTAATTGTTGTAATTGGGGAAATATTAAAATAATATTTTATTGGGGTTGATTTGATTGAATTAGGATTCGGGTGAGCACCGCGAGTACAATTTTGGGAGCCCTGCAAGCGTGATTCAGGGAATCAGGTAAGGGGGATTAAAATTATATCAGTATTTTATTAAGGTGAACCAATTATTCACGAGCATATGAAATTTATTATTTATCTGTATGATTTTCAGAATAGCCTGATTACTGGAAAAATGATGATTTTGGTTTAAGGTTATATTTGTGGATAATTGCTTATGATAATAAAATCGTGTGACATGAGAACAATTTCTTTCTAATAAATTGAATATGAATTTTTATGGTATTTGGGCTTACATGAGGGGTGTTTGGAATGATTATGACATGATGAATGAATTGTTATGTTTGACTCCTGTGTGGAAATGTATTGATTTGTTGGGATACTGTGTGGGAAATGAATTGATCTGTTGGATTCTTGGGTGGAAATGCGTTGATGTGTCTGTGTGAATTAACTGGTATGGTTATTCGTATGCATCTCAATATAACGTTGGCATGAGAAGGTTGTTATATTGCTTAGATATAAATCATGATATGACATTGGCAGGTCGAGGAGTTTGTCATATTGTCATTTATATGGGGTGGGACATTGGAAGGTTAAGGAGCTTGTTCTACTGATGTACGACGGGTAGGTCATGGGGATTGGATACTGGTGAATAGTGGTGCCTATGTGGGCCACGTGTTGCGGAAGGTAGAGTGGTTCCTGTGTAGGCCACATTATATCCTATGTGGATAAAGACGCCTGTGTGGGCCATGTTTAGTACCCTGTGTGAGTAGTGGTGCCTGTGTAGGCCACGTTATATCATGTATGGATAATGACGCCTGTGTGGGTCATGTTATGTACCTTATGTGGGTAGTGGTGTCTGTGTGGGCCACGTACTGAGGACATTGGAAGATGAAATATAAGTTGCATGATTCCTGTGTGGATGTGTTGTGCGCATGTGAATTTTATTATAGCATAAAAATAACGGTATAGCATATTATGAATGCATGTGTATGCATGCAGCGAGGTAAACATACCACCAGAGGCTTGCTGAGAAAGACGAGTGCTTTGTTAGATAGTTTCTTGGTATTAGTGCAAAGGGATGCTACTTGTATGGGCGGGTAGACATTCCGATCCTCGGAAACCTTCGCTTTTAAAATAATAAAGATGTGTGTACTGGTGGCGAGGTAATGCTTCACCTGAGGGCTTACTAAGTAAGGTGAGTGCTTTAGTAGGTAGTTTTTAGTACTAGAGTAGAGGGAAGCTATTTGTATGAGTGGGTAATCTTCCTTTTTCTTGGGGACTTTCGCATGCAAAAAAATTATGTACTTGTGCATATTGGATGTGTGTATGATATTAGATGTTGGGGATGTTATTAATGGTACATTTTCTTAGTTGTTATTGATATTATGTGAGAAGCAGTTTATTTTGATATGTAAGTATTGAAACTTATATGTCACACACTGTTATAATTTATTCCACCCTTACTGAGAAGTGTCTCACCCTAGTGGACTAACAATTTTTCAGGTTCTTCTGGAGACCAGGTTTGAAGGCCTAGACTGGGACTGTTTTTGCTGGTTTCTTTTTGGGATATTATGAGATACTAATATATGTATAGATATATTTGTACGAGATTATGTTTTAAATACCGGTTGTGGATATAGATATCAGGATGTTGTAGTGTTTATTTTTGGGTTGCTATATGGAACTCTGGTATTTATTTGAGGTTATTTAGTTATGTTCCGCTGCGTGCATATTAATTATGGTATCAGATACAGGTGATTGGAACACGTGGCACCCAGGCCCCACTTGGCGGGTTTCGGGGCGTAACAGTTATGGTATTATATTATTTTCTAGAATTGTTAAAAAGGAATGCATAATATTGTATATGGTGCTCTGTTGAGTCGCGATCTTGGTTATGATTATGTTTTATGGTGTTCTGTTGAGCCGCGATCCTGATTATGTTTATGGTGCTCTGTTGAGTTGCGATCTTGGTTATGATTATGTTTATGGTGCTTTGTTGAGTCGCGAGCCTGATTATGTTTATGGTGCTCTATTGAGTCGCGATCCTGATTATGTTTATGGTGCTCTATTAAGCCGCGATCCTGATTATGATTATGTTTATGGTGCTCTATTGAGCCACGATCTTGATTATGTTTATGGTGCTCTGTTGAGCTGCGATCTTGAATTAAAGGAAAATATTTATTTTCAAGTATGTAGGTGTGAGTACAATTACAAATGGTTGTTTGTTATACATATGATGAAATTATGTGGTTATGAACGTATGTTAGGCTAAAAAAATAATAATATGGTTTGTAGGAAATGAATATATATAAAAAACTAAAGTATGGTTGGTAGAAAATTTCATATTAATACTAATCTTTGGTTCATTATTATATAGAGGTGAGTTTAAGGAATAAGTTATTAAGTTGTTTCATACTAAAACTTATGTTGCACACGCTGATAATAATTTATTTTGTTTTACTAAGAGGTGTCTCACTCCAATAACCTTAAATATTTTAGGGAATCCAGGCTTAGCAAGTTTCGAGGTAGAGGAGACTTAGATATTGCAGTCAGGGTAAGTAGTTGTGCGACAAGGTTATGCTTTGTGTATTTTGGGATATATTATGGATTTTTGGGAGGAATACATGTGTATTTTGATGGTATTAGAACTATGGTATTGTATTAGGGATTTTTATGTTTCTACTGCTATGTTTTAAAACAAATATGGTACTAGAGATGTATTTATGATACACAGTACTTCGGGCCCTCCGGGTTCGGTATGTTATAGTTATGATTTCCGAGCCGTCACATGATGATGTCGTTATTATGTGTATAATGGAATATTATTTTTTTTAGGGTCGTGACAAATGTGGTATCAAAGCTTTATATGATAAGAAAAAGAAAAATATAGTAGAAATTTTGGGTCGTGACATTATATAATGCATAAAATGCAATAGTTTGCGGATATCTCTGGTCTAACCATGTTTATCATGTCATTTTTTAAAATAACCAGTTATATTGTTTTGTGTTCATAAGATTAAATGCCAAAAAGGGAGAGAATTTTCTGAGAAAACTAATTTTTCTAAAATTGAGAGTTTCTCTTTTAAGCTAAGAATTTTTTAAGAATCAATTTCTTATACTTATCTTAACCTTTTTGTTGATACCAAAAGGGGGAGAGACTTATGAGCAAAAGGTTAGATTCTTTATATGAGGGACAAGTATAGGGGCAAATAAGTAATATAGGGGTAAAAATATCTGAACTTTAATGTGCTTTAATGCCAAAACTAAATGCATGATTATTTGTATTGTCTTCTTTATTGAATATGTTTGTACTATATTGTCTATATCTTTAACTTATGCATATTGTAAGGGGGCACCTTTTCAAGCTAAACCCATTTTGCTCTTATATGTTTGTCATCATAAAAAAGGGGGAGATTGTTGACTTTTTGAGTCAAATCTCTATTTTTATGCTGACAAGGCACAAGATCCTTATGTGTGTATTCAGTGCATGAGTAGGTTTACATTTCAGCACACACCTAAGATTAAAGGGAAATGGAAGCTAGGAGCAACTTAAAGCTTACACACTCAGCATATTCCATAAAGAAAGAAGACTAAAGAAAAGGAAGAAGACAAATATTTTAATTTGTAAATGCATTTTGTTTTAAATTTGGTCTGTAATAATGCATGATATGGATTACAGCTCAGAATAACCATAGACAGACCTTAGGAACCAACACTTTAATCAAAAATATTTTTCATAAAAGCTAAAATCAAACAAAGGGTTTTGAAATATCTTTAGGGTCAAAATCAGGGTAATAAATGAGGAATTTATTGACCTCAGTCGACCGACCAGTTCAAGTTACAATCCGCTTAGTCGACTGACAACGCATTAGGCTAAAAGTGAATGTTTGACTAGGCTCAATCGAATGACCATTTTTTAAACTTAGCTTCCACAGTCGACCGACCTCTAAACTTGACCTTTCTACCTTCCTCAGCCGACTGACGCTTTTGGTTCAAAAATAGCCTCAGCTGACCAGGCATCTGAATAGCCAACCGAAGCGACGAAGGGTTAGGAATCGCCCAAGGTCAGCCACCCGGTGATTTGCTCATTCGACCATACCTAGAGAAAAATTCAAAATCTTAACATAGCTTAGCCGATCGACGCTAGCTTCAGTCGACCGAACTTCTCGAGTTAGTCTAATTTCCAATACTTAAACGTGTTTAATTTTTTAATTAAATATTTTTAAAAATACCAAGCGTGTCCCTAACAGTCAAATTTTTCAGAAATTTATATATACCCCCTTCATAACCTTGATTAGTAACTTTGATTAAGCCAAAAATTATTTCAAATCTTTCTGGGCTAATTTTTAAATCAAAGTTCCCCCACAACATTTTCATTTGCAAAATTTTCTTTGGGGTAAACTTGTTACATTCTCTCTAACTCTCTTTCACTCATTCATTCACTTGAAAAATCATTTTCGAAAGAGAGCATTTATTTAGGGCATTCATATCATCAAATGCATTTTACTCTCATTAATTCTTTCCTTGTTTTAAAATCATTCTTGAGAGTAAATCTTGGTTCTCTCCACATGTTTTCTTGATAAATGTTTAATGGAGAAACCACTTCAAGCTTGTGAATCTTTGCACATTCATTGTAAGATTCAAAAGCTCACTTGTATTTATTTGCACAAATCATTTTGAACTAAAAACCCTAGTTTCCCTTGAACTTATTTTTAACATCTTTACTTGGGAAAATATCTTGAGGATTTAAGATCTTTGAAAATACTTATTGCATATTTCATTTTTGAAATCAAAGATCATATAAATTTCTTTAAGCAAAAATTATTTTGAAAGTAGAACCCTAAGTTCTCCTATTCTAATTGAAAAATATTTTTGGAGAAATTTATTTGGGTTTAAATCTTTGAAGCACTCATTATATACATTTTATTCAAAGATTGAAAATATTTTGAGAAAAACACTCTTACTCTACTGAGCATATTTTATATCATACTAGAGTACATTGTAGAGCTTCAACGTGTACATTTATGTTTATTTTCCAGAAGCATTTTATTGTAAAAAAATTATTATTGTCATTTCACCCAGTCTAGCTCAGCCTGTTGATTGAGTTGGGGAGTCTTTACCTCATAAAAGAGACTGGTTTGGTTCATCCCGGTAAATTGAACTGGGGAGTCTCTACCCTCGTAAGGGAGACCAGTTGGGCTCAACTTGGTAATTGAGCTGGGGTTTACCTCACCCTGTAAGGAAAGGTTGTAAATGGTTTTTGTTCCGCTTGTTAAGGGAGCAGGGTTAGTAGATTCCTTGGGGGGTATGCCCAAGGCGGGGATGCAGGCTGGTTTGGCCGAATCTCATTAACAAATCGTTTGTGTGTGTCCCTCTCTATCTCATTTATTTTTTGCACTTTAATTTCCATATGTATATGCTTGTTCATTTATAGTTATAATTATTTGTATGCACGCATTGAATTAATTGAGATATGCCGCACACATTTATGTTCGCATCCATTGCCTAATCATTTTACATACACACTTATTTTTTGAATGAGATGATGTGATGATTGTATGCAAATATTCAATTTGTAGAGAATGTCATATTTGTTTTAAATTTTTGCATACTTGAATAATTGAGGGAATTGAGACTTTTTTTTTTTTTTTTTGGAATACGCACCGGGTATCCACGCGTCCGTTTTACGGTCTACGTGACTAATCCTGCGCCCCTTGAAGTTGACCCCACATTTCCAAAGGGAGGGTAAATTCAAGAGTCCAGGGACGGAAACGAGCCTGGGAGGGTTTGAACACCTGACCTCGTGAAAGGCACTCCCGCAGCCCGCACTACCACTTGAACCACACCCTGGGGGTGGAATTGAGACTTATTAGTAAGACCCTAGGTTGCAAAATATTGATTGTGATTTGAATCAAACCTAGGAAGAATTTTTAATACCCAATTCACCCCCCCTCTTGGAAATACACCATTCCTCTAAAAAAGAGAGTAGAGGAAAAGAAATTTGCGGAGAGAGAGAGAGAAAGGGAGAGAAATCCGTGAGAAAGGGAGAGAGGAGAAGGAAAGAAGCGGAGAAAAGAAGAGAGAGAGAGAGAGAGAGAGAGAGAGAGAGAAGAGCTTTTATATATATTAGTGGAACATGTGTCACCGTCTGTACAGTGACATATGGCAAAATTAGGGTGATGTATTCAGAGGGCAACAGAGATGGTGCAATCTTGGCCATCCAAAATGCGTTTTCTTTAGATGATCGAATCGCTACCATGTTAGTGATCCATGTCAAAATCTTAGGGCAAGTCGTGTCTTGCCACGTGGCAGGTGACATCATCATAACGTCACTTTGCTAGAGTAAAATAAAAAATAAAATAAAATAAAATAAAAGTAGTACCTCGTATTGCCATGTCTAGCGCTGACATGTGGTGCACTCATCCCAACTAGGTCAAACCTGATTCAGACCGATTGAACTGGTCTATCTTTTTTCGAACCGTCGGATCATTTATTTAATTTTAAAATTAATTTTTAATTAATTTTTTTTAAAAGTAAAAAATCAGAAAATAAATAGAAATTATTTGAGTTATTTTGACTTAGATAACAAAAAATGGGAAAATAAAAATATCAAAAATGAAGGAAAAAATATTTAAAAATCCTAGAAAACTGTAGAAGAATGTTGGAAAATTTTCAGAAAATTCTAAAAAAATTTTGGAAAAAATCTGAGATTGTTTTGAAGACTCTTTTTGATTAAATTTGATAAATAAATTATCTTTATATTAGTTCTAAGGGGGTTTTATCTAACAAGATCCCTTCCTTTGGGTCTTATTAGACATTCCCAAATCACACTTTATTTTTCTTTTTTCTTTTAAATTTTTTAAATTTATTAGTTTATTTTAAAGGAGTTAATCAAATACCATTAAATTTAATTTATGGATAATTCATGATTAATTAGGGTATCATTCGTAGAACAAGTGTGTAGGGGGGGGGGTGCTAAAACCTTCTCCTCGCATAACTAAACTTTTGATCCCAACTTTGGTAAATACAGATTAAGATTATTGGTTCTTTGACCTAAGATTAATCTAAAAGACCAATCAACAAGTATAGTAATTAAGTGAACTAACCACATCTAGGAAAATAACTTGCTAGTAGCGATTCTATCGAACTTATATTATTATTATTCCGAGCCATTCCAGACCTTTCTCCGGGACGGTGTGACAAACCCCATTGTTATTTTTTGTAAGCCTAGAGCGGAAGACACCTCCCTGGAGTTCCCAAGTTGGTGGGAATTTAGGGATGTAGTTAAGGCATCCTAATAGATCGATAGACTTGAACCTTGTTCCTACTTGATGCGATAAATTCGATTAGGCACTAGTCATCTATTTTTATTGTTCGAATTTTAGACATTATGAATAATCAATGGCTTTGTCCATCTATTTTTTTTTGGTATTTTTCTTCATTTAATTGTAGATATTCTGGTGTCTTGGGCGTCCACCAATTCATCCTCAACTTGGTGGTTAAACTCTATTGTGGTGACGATATTTATTGCATGAGTTCGAGCTCGACTAGTTTATCTTAATAAATGAGTTTGTGTAAGCCATTATTGAGTGGACCATTGAGTAGTTGATGAGCAGTTCGACTCATTTACTAGTGTGATGCAAGTGTTACGTCAAGGGCAGGAGGATCAACTAAAGAGCACCTCATAGCATGCTTTCATTAGAGGCCTATTAGTACAAAATAATTAACTAGACAACCTTATTTAATGTTTCTTAGATAGTGTTAAAAGCACAGATTTTGAAGATTGAATTTAACTTGTGTCCATTTGAACAAATTATAGCATAAAATTATATTAATTTTCTTTTCAATTCACACAAATTCAAATTCATGTCTCGAAATTTATATTACAAGTTAAAAATGTTATGTTAATGGTATCTCACATTGAAATCTTTGAAAAAAAAGAAAAAAAAGAAAAAGAAGGATGGGCCTTGGAGGGACGTAAGATGGAAAATGTGCTGTGCTAGCAACATGCTGTGAGCCTCCAATGAGATTTTACAAAATAAAAAGTTGGACAGATACTTGGCACCTCCAATTTCAATTTCAATATTTCATGACTCATCAATTAGAATTATGCAATCTCCGAAAATTCAAAGCCAACGAAAATAACGAAATATCTTTATTAATTATTTTTCTTTTGTAAGAATGACAAATTTATCTTGAAAAACTAAAAATTAATACAATTAATCCGCCCTCCTATATTTCTAGTAAATGCCTTATTCTTTTTTCTTTCTTGGCATCATATTATTATTTATGCAACAACAAATCCAAATAATATAGAACAACAAAAAACCAACTTAATCAAACCCAAGTTTTGAAAAAAAAAAAATTCAAAGCCCAGAAGTGAACGGAACACCCGTAGACGGCAACCAAGACCCGCCGGCAATGAAGTTCCCGACGGTGAATTTCGAAGCTTCGGTGGCGCTGGTGATGACACGATACCCACCCCACTTCACTCGATTCGCCGTCGACGACCCAGGTCCGGTGTTCATGTACTCCCCGTAATACAAAGTGTTAAGCGCAAAATTCCCGTCCCACTCCAACCAACCCGCCGGATTTATCAATCCATCGAGATACGTCTTTATAAACACCGTTCTCGAGTACATTTTCCACGGCCGCCCGAGGTAAGTTTTCACGGAGCTCTGCACCGCCTTGAGGTCGCTGGCGGCGGTGACTCTGGAGTTGTGGATGGAGATTCCGGTGTTCTGGTTGGGGTCTGTCCGGCCTTGCGCGGTGATCGTGTTGGTCTTGTTGGGAGGGTTTCTGGCGTAGATGTTGCAGTTCTGGAAGACGACGGCGGCGTTGCCGAAGATGAAGTCGACGGTGCCGTAGATGTCGCACTCTCTGTAGAATTGTCTATCCGAATGAACGTAAAGCGTGTCTTGGTAGCCCTCGAAGCTGCATTGGTAGAACACCGAGAGGTCTGAACCCGACCGGAGAGCCACCGCCTGGTGGTTTTTCGCTCCGGCGGTGTTCCGGAATGTGATCCCCCGGCCAATGAATCCGTCTCCGACCACAGCTGAAACCCAAAATTGAAAAATCAAAGTTAGTTGGGTGTTGAAATGGTCGCGGACAATATTTTAAAAAAATGAAAAGAAAAGAAAAATTGGTTTTACTCACCAACAGTGGCTGAATTGAATGTGGTGGAACCTCCTCCGACGCTCTTGCTACCGGTAATGACAGTTTTTCTGATCCCATCTCCGACCAACATGATATTCTTCAGCTTGCTTCCTATCTGAACATTTTCATTGTAAATCCCTGCCTTGACATAAATCACATATCTTCCGGTCCCGGACCGCTTCGCTGCCGCCGCGACCGCCTCGCTCACCGTCTTGTAATTCCCCGACCCGTCCTTCGCCACCACCACATTTGCTCGAGACGCAGGAGAAGAAGAAGCCTGCAAGAGCTTACGGTCGCCCGGTCTCACCCAGGAGGGAAACCCGTCCCTGCCGTAGCTCGGCTCGGGGGAGGAGGGAACTACATTCAGAGCCAAAGTGTTGCTTATCAACTTGGACACGTTGTTGGACATCAATGGAAGGATGAAGTCACCGACGCCGAGCTCCGCGAACCCGGCCCGGCAAGTTTGGAGGTTTGTGAGCGCGGTGCTGAGCCATGTCTGGGCGTCCACCTGGGTGCACGTGGTGGCGCGGCTTAGGGTTTCGTTCAGGCGGAGGACGGTGGACTCGTAGAGCTCGAGACAATCGGTCCACGCCGCCTTTTCGCGCTCGTTGCGGCACTTGGGGCCGAGCGAGAGGGCGGTGGTTTGGGCACGGTTGGCGCGGTTGAGCGCCAGCTGCATCGCGAGCTTGAAGAAGTCGGACTTTTGGTGGATGGAGGCGGTGGTGGAGAGGTTGCGGGCTAGGAAGTACTCGCAGGGTTCGGGGTGGGGGGTTTGGCGGCACCAGGAACTCACGTCGGCCGCAGAGTAGCCGGAGACGGCCGGCGAAAGGAGGAAAAGGGCTGCCACTGCTAGGGTTAGAAATGAATGAAGTTCCATTTTGCTAGGTTATGGAGGTTGAGGGGGTGTCGTTGCGATGATGAGGGTTTGCATGGATTTAATGGGAAATGGTACGTCTATATATAGAGGGGAAGTGAACCAAAGGAGGGCTCGCTAGTCGTGGAGATCCGAACCTTCACGTTTTAATTTATTATATAATTTATAAATATTTGTCAATATATCTTAATTAAGAAAGTGACTTATATACATCAATCAATATACTTAATTGAGTTGTTGATTCATGAATTTTATAAATTCACAATATTAATTAATTAATTGAATATATATATATATATATATCTACTTATGTATTTATGTATTTATTTATATGATTACATACACATACCTATAAATACATACATTTTTGACTTCAGATGGGAGAGATTAAGTAGTCTATAATATTTAGGACAGCACAACTTATTAGCAAGAAAACTCATCCCGGGGGGTTTGAAAGTTGAAACCTACGAAGCATTCAGACAAATTAATTAAGTAAATATACACAAAATGACTGATGGGAATTGTCAAACGATGTGATCCAAACACCTTTTACTTTCTAGAAATGTACATTTTCAAATCTTCAAAAATCAAAAGCCCTCCTTGATGAATGAATACTGCTTTTGAAAATTAAGTCTGCTGTTTTCAGTTCTGCTGGGCTGAGATTGCTGGCCTTGCAGGCTGCTGATTGTTATATTAATTCTTATCCAAATCAACCTAAGTACATTTTCAACTTAAAATTTCAAATCCGTGTTCTGATCACCCCTTTAGACTTATACACAACAAGAAATTTGACTACAAGCGGCCGCAGGGCTTGATTAATCTTCTTCCAGAACTGGCAATTCCTAGCTAGCCCAGTGCATTGCATGCATTAATTTAATAAATTTGGCAAAAGCTAGGCGCAGTGTGCACTACATGTAGTTTATAAAAGGATTGAATTATTTTTTTATCGAGAGAAAATTTTCATTAATTAATATAATTAAAGGAATAGCCTCTCAATAGTGATTCATGTAATAAGTTAAAGACTCCCATGGTTAAATGATCATTATGAAAGGTAATTTTTTATTTGAGATATATATTTGAAAATGCAATATCATTATCAAAGGAGAAATTAAGTAAACAAGTAAAACTTCCAAACAACTGAAATTAAGGCTAAATTATTGATTTTTTTTTAGATAAAAAAACACAGACAAAAGTAAGGAGAAAGCCGCGGAAGGATAAAAGAACGGACCTATTATTTTGATGGATTAGCCGAGTGTCCAAAGGTTCTCGGACCATAATTTATATATATATATATATATATAGAGAGAGAGAGAGAGAGAGAGAGAGAGAGAGAGAGAGAGCTGCATGCATGGTTAATTAATTAGTTAAACAAATGCCACATTTAGACAAAGCATGCAATATATCATTTAACTTATTAATTATATATCATCGAAAATAATCATCTGCCATAATTTATATAAATCTATAATTAATTAATCAGGAGGCTAACTAATTAACCATGAGCTGCAGATCTCCAAAACCTTGTGTCTAATCTTCAACATTATACTGCAACTCTAATTTTTATTTAGGGCAAAAGACAACGATCACCTCTCTCAAGGTTTAGCAAAAATTGTAACAACATTCCCAAAGATTTCAAAAATTTTATCAAATCCCAGAAAAAGGTTGAGTGACTTTTACCCGTTAATTTTATTTATTATTTCACACATGATAATAAAAGGGAAAATGGTCGGACAATGAAAATTAAGGTCATAAAAGGTTATGACTAAAGGAATAAAGGTAGAGCTGAATGGTTGATTAATTAGTCCTTTTAACTGTAGCTGCAGCTGCAGCTGCCTTTTGCTGAGAATTAAGAATAATCCGCACATATTAACGCGCAAATCGACGTCAAATTAGTCATTGATGAGAAATTCAACGGCATTGTAAAAATGAAACGGACGTCTAACTACCTGCCTAATATATAAATAAAGTAGTAATGAAATTTTGCTTTAATCTAGATTAGATGTTCATCATGCATGGCACGTACGTACGTACGTCCAGACCACGCATCTACGTACTTACGTACCCTTTTCTTTTCTTTGGTTGACTATTTTATATATCAATTTTTTTTTTATTATAATAGGCAAATTGTACAAGTTATCCAAACCATAGAAGAGCTACCTAACCATATATCTGCCTACCTACCTAGATCCCCATATTCATGATTAGAGCTTTTGACCCTTTAATATTGAATATTTTGGGATTTAATGCTTGATTAAAGCTTTTTACCCTTTAAAATTAAATATTTTAAATCCTAGTATTTGCTGATATTAAAAATTAAATTTGTGTTGTGCATTTACAGTACATGACTTACAAGAAAAATGATGTTTGGAAGGTCTTTGTAGTATCCACTTAGAGCTTTTTCGAAGGTTCAAATGAGTATTAAGATTGCATAAGCTATCAAAATAATTGTTCTACAATATCCGATATTTCGTATTTTCTCCCGGTGTGAGGGCATATACCTTAATGATATATGAGTAGAGTTCATCTGTGAGAAAAGTTTATTTAGTCTTATAAGTATGACTCATTTATCATAATGAGCATAACTCTCATCTAACTTATGAGTAGGATTAATTTTTCTTATGAGAAGAACTCATTTCTCGGCATGAGCAGGACACATTTGTCTTATAAGCATGACTCATTTATTGATATGAGTAGAGCTTATATGTACTTATGAGCAATTATGAGCATGGTTCATCAATCAGCCTTATAAGAGATAGGATAGGCAAAGAGCACACATGCTATATAGCGGGTCAACTCCTCCCGCCTCCCCCCTCTCCCCCCAATCGGCCAACTTAGGTTAATACAAATCAAAGACATTTAAAATTAAAAGTTTTCACATGCTTTACATATTATAAACTAGACACTAAAGAAAAAAATGAAACAAAGAATGTGAAAGAAATAATATTTTTATTTCAATGAATGGCAACGTGAACACTTATAAGCTATACAGAGAGTAGTATTAATATTTAAATGGAGGTACATAATACAGTTGTTAATTACGAATCCCGTAAAGTCGAATTTGTTTACGATTCATATCAGATCTTCAATAAATATTCAGTAGTGGTTAAAATTGTCAATGATTTGATAAAACCGTTGACGGTTTGCTACTGAATTACATTATATTTGAAACGTACTGTCAACAATACTGTCAACGATTTGCTTCAGAATTACATTCTATCCGAAACCGTAGATGAAACCATCAACGGAATGATCCTCAACTGAGTCAAAACCATCGAGTATCAGGACTGACAGATCTACGTGTTGATTGGAATCTTCCTTCTTTGGTTTGATTTTATTGCCATTGGAGCAATCTTCATAGTGATTTGAATCTTCCTTCTTTGGTGAGAAATTAAATTTATTTCCTTGTTGATGTGAGTTATCCTGATTTGTAGGAGCTGCTGAATCATCATTGTGGCCTAAATTTATTAACGTGAGAGCTCTTGTATCCCTCATCGTCTCTCCACTAATTTGGGCTAGATTGGTGGCTTCATTAATTGTCTCACGTGCATTGAGAGTGTCGAGCTATGATAAATTGCTAATGCGTACCCTCCCACAAACCTTGTTGAGATTGGAGGCAAAGTTTGTTCTGAAAATAAAGACGTGCTAACTTAGACCTTGGCTTTCTAAAGAGATCGGCAACCTGGTTATTAGTGGAGATATGTTGAGTGATAAGTAGTCCACGTGGAACTTGTTCATGCACAAAATGATAATCCAGTTCAATATGTTTTCTACGAGCATGGATGACAGGGTTAACGGTCATGTGATGAGCACTGAGTTTGTCACAGTAGATTATGGGGGGAGACATCATTGTAATTTGAAGGTTTTGAAAGATAAAGGTGATCCAAGTGAGTTCACCGGCTGTGTTAGCCATGGCCCGATACTCGGCCTCCATGCTTGATCATGAAATAGTATGTTGTTTTTTTGGCACACCACGAGATGAGATTCCCTCCAAGGAATGTACAATAGCTTGTGGTTGAGCATCTTGTTGTAGGACACCCTGCCCAATTTGCATATGAAAAACCAACCATATCAAGTTGAGTGTGTGAAGAAAAATGTAATCCCATTTCAATTGACCCTTTGACATATTAATTGTAGGATAGTTGAACCATTTTTAAGTGTCATCGTGGGAGCATGCATGAATTCTGAGGCATAATTAACACTAAATGAAAGATCAGGATGAGTGAGTGTGAGGTATTGTAAAGCGCCAACAAGTCCCCGATAGTAATTAGGGTCTTCCATGAGAGTTTCATTGGAAGAAATTTTTGTTTTAGCTTCAAGTGGTGTACTCATGGGCTTACAAGCAACCATATTGGAGCGTTCAAGGATGGTAAGGGCATACGTAGTCTGATTGATACAAATGAAGTCCATTGGTTGTTGGTGTGATTTCCATTCCAAGGAAGTGATGAGTTGGCCCCAAGTCTTTCATTGCGAACTCACTGCTTAGAAGTTTAATGAAATCTGCAACAAGTGTTGGAGTAGATCATGTTAGCAATATATCATCCATATAAAGAAGTAAAATTAATGAGCCAAAATCAAAGTGAAAAATAAATAATGAAGGGTCGGGTAGACTATAAAAGAAGTCATTTTTAAGAGGAAATGTACTAAATCGATCAAACCAAACATGAGGTGCTTGTTTTAAGCCATAAAGTGCTCTTTGTAGTTTACAAACATATGTTGGATGTTGCGGATATGGTATTCCTGGTGGTTAATGAGCCAAAATCAAAGTGAAAAATAAATAATGAAGGGTCGACTAGACTATAAAAAAAGTCATATTTAAGAAGAAATGCACTAAATCGATCAAACCAAGCACGAGGTGCTTGTATTAAGCCATAAAGTGCTCTTTGTAGTTTACAAACATATCTTGGATGTTGCGGATCTGTCATTCCTGATGGTTGTTGCATATATAGGTCTTCAGAAATTAAACCAGGCAAAGAGGCATTTTTTTACATCTAGTTGACGAATAGACCACTGCTGAATAAAGTGCTATAGTTATAATCATAAGAATTGTTCCAGGTTTGATAACTAGGGAAAAGGTTTCAGTGTAGTCCACTCTATCAATTTGATGATACCATTTGGCAACCAAACGTGCTTTGATTCAATCTAAAGTACCATTGGGGTTGAGTTTTAATTTAAATACCCATTTCGAACAAATGACATGCATGTTAGTTGTGCGAGGAACAAGTGTACAAGTCTCATTTTGATGTAAGGCAACAAGTTCTTCATGCATGGCTACTTTCCAGCCAGGGTTTGCTAAAGAAATTTTTATGTTGTGAGGCTCACGGGATATGGTGGCTGAGGTGATTGTGGTCAAAACATACTTTGGATTGGGTTTGAGCACACCTAGTTTAGAACAAGTGACCATAGGATGTCTTTGTGCTGAAGATTCAGGGTGTGATTCTTGTGGTGGTTATGTGTCTGGTGAACCATACTGTGAAGTAACTCGTGAGAGTCATTTGTTGTATTGTCAACGGTGGTTTGGGTGAGGTAGAGTTAAAGGTTTGGGTGACATGGAATTTTGTGAGGATGAAGTTGTTGTATCTTAGGGTGGCAGTAAGGGACTTAACCATGGAGGTGTGGAAGAATCTGAGGAAATTCCTAAGGAAGAGTGAGTGTCAATATGCGGTAGCCAAGTTTCGAAAATACTAATTACTTATGGTTTTGGTGTTGTCATACAAGGGGTGTTTGTATACTTATAAGGAAAAACTAACTCATCAAAGACAACATGCAGAAAGATAAAAAAAAAATTTCTTAATGGATAAAAACATTTATAAGCCTTGTGTTTGTCACTGTAACCAACAAAAATGCAAAGAAGTGTTTTAGGATCGAACTTGTGGTGTTGCATTTCCCAAGTGTAGGGAAAACACTTAGACCCAAAGGCTCGAAGTGAAAATAAAATCAGATGGGTTCCATGTAATGAAAAATATGAAGTTTCAAAATTGAGAGCTGATGAGGGCAGCACAATTCATGAGATAAACAACTGTAATGAAGGCTTCTACCCATAAAAATAAAGGACCACCACAGTGAAATAACATTGTCATACCTAGTTCTCTTGTAGTCCTATGGCTTCTTTCAACAATACCAGTTTGCTCGGGAGTATACGGTGCTGATACTTGATGAACAATGCCTGTGGAAAGAATAGGAGCAGGTCCCCAAAAGTCACAGTGAATTTTTTCAAAGAAACTACTACTTGAGTGTTCTGAACAAGAGAAAGATAAACGACTAAGTTTTCCTAATTGCCAACTATCTCAAAGATGTTGAGATTTTGTTGTCCTCACAACATCAATTAATCCCTTATTTTTTAGCAATTGCAAAGCTGAATGCTGGGGGTGGCCAAGGCATTGAAACCAAACTTCTGCAGTGCCAGATTTGAATCGATAAGAGAAATATAGTTCTGGTGAAGTGGGTAGGACATAGAGGTCACCCTTGCGTTTCCCTGTCATCATTGCTTGTCCTATTTCGCTTTCCTTAACACAAAAATCAAAATTAGAAAATTCACAATTAACAAGAATTTGAGTAGTTAACTGACTTACAGAGAATAAGTTCATTTGTTAGGTTTGGAACTAATAACACATAATTTAAAGGTAAGGAAAAATATTTTTTGTTTTATACAGGAGTCTCCAATTGCAAGAATTTGCATGGAAGATCCATCTTGTGACGACCCAAAAATTGTAACATCCCGAGAATCTATACCATTTTTTTTATTTAATTAAAATTACTCTGATACCCTTGCATTATCTACTATAACATCTCAGACCCCAAGCAAGTACTAAGGAAATCCTATTTATATTACACACCTATGTAACGGAAAATATAAAACTGTACATCCATATTAACAATACCAAAATTCAGTAATTCCTCCCAAACCATACACACATATATACATCGCCCCAGTATCATTTGCTCAAAAATACAATCTCTTGTATACACTTACCCAACAAATAGGGTAGTGTACTCGCCCTCTCTATCTGCGAGCCTAATTCGCTCGCCTAACTGGATCACCTGAAAAAAAAATATTAAATCACTGGGACGAGACAACGCTCAGTAAAAGGAAATATGCTATTACTAGTGTGTGGCAACTGAGCTTACAAACATATTATACTTGAAAATAACATAAATTAAATTTGGCTGGTAAAACATCTCATAGTACATCGTACACTCATATAGTTTAAAATACAACTGACATTTCTGAGTGTTATTTATTCATAATTCCAGTATTATAGAATATTTGTTGTTGTTTTGTAAATCTATATACATAAAAATAACTGTGATAATACCTGAAAAAATTGTACATCATGATTTAACCCCTTATGATAAGGTTGTGTGGTCCGTAGGCGGTACTTAACACTGGTTGGCCTACCATGATAAGTCAAACTACACTCTATCAATCCTTAGCCCGAACTTGACACAAACTCGTTGGCACAGTAACTGGTAAACTGCACTCCACCAATCCTCAGCCCTGTCCTGACACAAACTTCGTGGCACAGTAGCTAGTAAACTAATATGAAATAACAACGGTACCGTGCTTTACTGATAACTGATTTAATTCATCAAGGTCTAATACTGTATTTATATATATATATATATATATATATATATATATTATCTTCCTGTTTCATCATGATTTCAAAATAATCATAACACCGTAAACTGATATGAAAATATTGTACTAACTGAACTGAAATATTTATAATAATTGGCCTATAATATCTGAACTGTATAAACTACAATATCATAGTCAGAATTTTGGTAATCTGTGAATACTGTAAATCAAAATAGTTTGAAAACTATATAATGATATTTTCTCTTAATATACTATAAAACATGATATCTGAAAGCTGTATAAATTTTGTACTGATCTGTTACAAGCTCATGCCATACAACTAATTAAATAAATTCTCATGCTATAAAATTTGTATTTTATGATATACTAATAATTTGTGTATTGAATAATAATTTGATAAAACATATAATTTATCGAAAACCATACTAAAATTCCTAATATAGTATATTTCCCTAACCTAATTGGTTGGGAGGTGACTCACTCAAAAAATAAGCATCTCGGAAGTTATCCCAAGTATAGGAGTTCAATCGTGTAATACTTAGCCCAAATGCTAGATCGTCTCCTCAGAGAATGCGGTTTAATTCCAAATTTTACGTAATTTCAATCAAAAAATAAGAAACAAAAGGGTCATTGAACACAGTTTAGATTCAGGTTTTCTAAGATGTTTGAGATTTTTTTTGATGAATTAGAGCAACATGAAATTTAAACTATTAATTCTAATACGAACTAAATTTAACAATGAGAAACGGAAATCCTATGTTTAATAGTTAGGTAAGAATTGAAACACGTGTTGAACTTGAGAAAAAATTAAAAGTGATAACTTTAAGCACAAACTTAAACATGCAATTAAAAAAACTCAATCAAACTTAACTTCAACAGGAACCAAATTTTTTCACGCAATCAAGAACTTAAACAAAAATTAAAACTTTCACTACTAAACAATAACGAAAATACAATAAAAAAATTCGGACTTTAATAAAACTAAACTTAAACTAAATAGAAATCAACAAATTTAAATTTTAAAGAAGATAACTAATTTAAATCCTAAAGAAGATATATTTTTTCTTTTTGTATTTTATTCTTTTCTTTTTCTTTCAAGAAACCAAACCGAACTTTAATCAATAAGAAAAAAATAGCTCAAACAAAAACTAAGTCTAATACTAATATTAATTGAGAGAAGAAGAAAATAAATAAACTTTCATAATAACACCCAACAAAGATTCCCAAGTTTAAAACTTTAATCACACTTCCATTAAAAACTATAACAATTATTCAACTTTTTTTAAAAAAAAAAAAAAAGCAAGAACAAATTAAAGAACTTAAAGAAAAGAGAAGAAAGAAAAGAAAAAGAAAGAAAGAGAGAGAGAGAGAGAGAGAGAGAGAGAGAGAGAGAGAGAGAGAGAGAGAGAGAGAGTTGTGGCTGGCTGGTCGTGGGGATTTTGGTGCAGTAGCAAGGAGTAGGGGTAGCAGCGACTTGGAGCAGCTGGAACAACAGCAGTAGAGGGGCTTCTCAGACAAAACCTTGGAGCAGCACGCAGCAGGATGCCTCTCGGGTTGTAGCATAGGGAGCTTCGGGTTGGCCTCCTCTAGCAACACAGTAGCGAGGCCTTCGGTTTCAGCAGTAGCACGTAGGGGGGAAGGGCTTGGGCAAAGCAGGGAGCAGCAGCAGTGGTGGAGAGGAAGAGAAAGGGAGAAGCAAGAGAAAGGGAAGAGAGCCTGGGAGCTGAGAGAGTTGAGAGGGAGAGAGAAGAGAGGAGAGAAGAGGAAGAAGAGAAAGAAAGAGAAGAAGGAGAGAAGGGAATGTTGGGAGATAATACCTGGAGCAACAATCACACACGAAGAAAAAATACAAGCACACACAATCACAATGGAACACCGGATTTACGTGGTTCGGTCCAAACTGATCTACATCCACGGGAGCACACACCACTGCACTATAAACTGGGAGAAATATTACAAGGAGGAGGAGCTGCACTGCTCAACTCTACTCTCTCACCACAACTCTTTGCTCTCTGCACTTCTCTACACACTACACATACAACTCTCTCTGCAACACACCTCACTACCTTTCTCTCTGCACTCTCAGCACACCACACACATTGCACATTTGCCTCACTACAACCCACACACACACACACACACACACACATATATATATATATATATATATATATATATATATATATACAGGAGGGGGGGAGCAAAATTCAAAGAAGGTGGCCACTGTTTCAGCAATATCTGCAGAGTAGGTGGCCGCTGATCTTCAGTGTCAAAGGTGGTGGCTGGTTTGGTGCGGCTGTCGGCGGCTCCACACCTGCAAAATCAACAATCTCCCACTTGGAGGCGGAGACAGCATCTCAACCAGTGTATATACAAATGTTGTGCTCATGTCCGTCTTCAATCATGAAGGCTAACTGAAGTTGAGCATAACTTCAGTTTCTCTATAGTTACCACCTTTGTCAACATGTCAGCTGGATTTCTGTTGCCTTGAATCTTTTCAAGTGTTAGTACTCCATCCTCTAATAGAGATCTGATGAAGTGATAACGCAATCCGATATGTTTGGTTCTGGAATGAAATGCAGAGTTCTTTGCCAGATGTATCGCCCTCTAACTGTCGCTGTACAAAAAATTCCTCTCCTGCTTTAACCCAAGCTCTGTTAACAAACCCTGAAGCCAAATCATCTCTTTGTTGGCTTCTGTCACTGCTACGTACTTAGCTTCTGTAGTGGATAGGGCAACAATCTTTTGTATCTGCGACATCCAACTAACAGTTGTTGTTCCAACAGTGAATACGTATCCGGTGGTGCTCCTGCAATGATCAATTTCACCAGCAAAATCGGCATCTACATACCCTTTGACTTTCAAGTCTGCTTTGCCAAAACATAAGCACTTATCAATAGTGCCCCTGAGGTACCTGAAGATCCACTTCACTGCTTCCCAGTGAGTCTTTCCTGGATTAGACATGAATATACTGACTGCTCCCATTGCTTGGCCAATGTCCGGTCTCGTACAAACCATAGCGTACATGAGACTTCCAATGGCTGAGGTGTAAGGTACCTTAGCCATGAAGTCCTTCCCTTCATCAATCTTGGGAACCTAATCCTTGTAGAGGCGAAAGTGTCCTGCCAAAGGTGTATTTACTGCTTTGGCGTTGCTCATGTTAAACCTCTGTAGAACACGGCCAATGTACTCCGACTGAGATAGCTGCAATGTTCCTTGTCACTTATCTTTGGAGATTTGCATCCCAAGTATCTGCTTCGCTGAGCCTAAGTATTTCATGTGAAATTCCATTGACAATTGCTGCTTCAATTTCCTGATCTCTTCTATATCTGGTCCTGCGATCAACATGTCATCCACATATAACAACAGAATGATATAGCTATATCGATACCTCTTGAAGTAGCAACAGTGGTCGACATTACACTTTATAAAATCATTCCTGTGCATAAAATCGTCAAATTTCCTGTACCATTGTCTGGGAGCTTGTTTGAGACCGTACAAGCTCTTCTTTAACCTGCACACCAAATTCTCTTTACCTTTCTCTGAGAATCCTTTTGGTTGATGCATGTAGATTTCCTCTTCAAGATCACCGTGAAGAAACGCCGTCTTCACATCTAACTGCTCAAGATGTAAACCCTCTGAGGCAACAATACTCAGAACAGATCTGATGGTTGTCAACTTCACAACTGGTGCAAAAATGTCGGTGTAGTCAATTCCTTCCTTCTGCTCGAAGCCTTTAACTACCAACCGAGCCTTGTATCTCCTAGAGCCTTCATGCTCCTCTTTGATTCTGTACACCCACTTGTTGTGAAGGGCCTTCTTACCTTTGGGCAACTCAGCTAGTTCCCACATTCTATTGGAGGTGATGGACTTCATCTCGTCCTTCATTGCAAGCTCCCACTTGCTCGCATCTCCTGCCTAACATGCTTCATCATAGCATTCGGGCTGTCCTCCATCTGTAAGAAGTAAATAATCTATATACCTTCTGTTTGGTACATAGAGCCGAGTAGATCTCCTAAGCTCCGGAGCTGGAGTAGGAGGCAGTGGTGCGACGAACTACTCCATTGGTTCCTCCACCCGAGGATTCTCGGCATTCTACTATTGTGTCCTCACACATTCTGGGACATTATCCATATTTACATGGGTTGATTCTCTCTGAACTGGTTCGGTGGATTCAGTTGTGTGCCTATCTTTGTACATCACCTTTTCATCAAAAATCACATCTCTGCTTCTGATCACCCTTTTGTTTTCATCATCCCAAATGCGGTATCCAAATTCATCTCCACCATAACCGATGAAAGTGCATTTTCGGGATTTCGGATCCAGCTTATCCCTGACATGATCATTGATATGTACATATGCAACACAACCAAAAACTTTCAAATGTGAAAGTCTTACCTCTTTGTTACTCCAAACTTCTTCTGGTAGGCAATAGTCCAATGGTACTGAAGGACTTCTATTAATCAAATAAGCTGCTGTGTTGACTACATGTGCCCAAAACATCTTTGGCAAGCCTGACTGAATACGCATGCTTCTGGCTTTTTCTGTCAACGTTCTGTTCATCCGCTCGGCTATGCCGTTGTGTTGAGGCGTACCTGGCACAGTCCTTTCCATTCTGATGCCGTGCTTATAGCAGAATTTCTTGAACTCGGTGTCAACATATTCTCCACCGTTATCAGTTCTCAACCTTTTGATTTTCAAAACAGTTTCGTTTTCTACCATCGCTTTCCAATTTTTAAAAGTATTGAAAACATCAGATTTATACTTCAGGAAGTAAACTCATACCTTCCGTGAATGATCATCGATAAACGTGACGAAGTAATGCTGTCCTCCTATAGACGAAATTGTTGTTGGTCCCCATACATCTGAATGAACTTGCTCAAGTTTTGCCTTCTTCGGGGTACTGATATTTGCCTGGAAACTAACTCTCTTCTGTTTCCCAAATATGCAGTCCTCACATGTGTCAATCTTCACCGACTGTAAATCACTCAACTTACCCTTTGAGTGTATCACCTTGAGTCCTTTCTCACTCAGGTGTCCTAGTCGTTGATGCCATAAGTTGCTATCATCATTTCATGTAGCAACTGTAATAGATATACATGTATTAGGAGTTACATAAAGAGTACCACTTTTCTTACCTCGAGCAATTGTCAATGCTCCCTTCAAAATCTTCCATTCATCACCAATGAAAGATGTATTATAACCTTCATCTACCAATTGTCCGACTGAGATCAAATTCTTCTTTACGTCTGGAATATACCTGACACCTCTCAGCTTCCATACTGACCCATTTATTTTGATCTTCACTGTCCCCTTACCGACAATGTTACAAGGTTGATCATTGCCCAGATATACCTTACCGAAATTACCTGATGTATACTCCCCCAGGTAATCTCTGCTACAAGTGGCATGGAATGAAGCTCTAGAGTCTAATACCCAAGACTCCCTTTTGCTCTCCAAAGAGCAGATCAACAAATCATCGTTCTCGGAAGCAATATTTGCTTCTGTCTTTGCCCTCATATCTTTCTTCTGACTTCTACACTGGTTCTTGTAATGACCAGTCTTTCCATAATTCCAGCACTCAATAACTTTTCTGCTCTGAGAACCTGTGTCCTGAGTACCTCTGGAGTCTCTGGATTTGGACCGCCTGGTCCTGGATCTACCACGATTGTTAGATTGTCCATGCCTTCTTCCCTTTCCTCGGCTTTCCACATTCAAAGCTGAACTTGAAGTGGAGTCATTGTTCGACTGCATTCTAATCTCCTCTGTCAAAATCATGCTGATAACCTCGTCGTATTTCAGCTTCGATTTTCTTGCAGAGCTACTGATCGCAGTGACAATACCTTTCTAACTCTCAGGCAGCTAACTGAGAATTAATAGGGCACGGATCTCACTGTCAAAGGTAATCCCGACCGAGGCGAGTTGATCCGACAACTTGTTAAAATTATTTAAGTGTCTGCTGAAGCTTTCACCTGCAGACATGCTCATGGTAAACAGTCTCTTCATTAGATGTACCTTATTTGCGGCTGATGGCTGCTCGTACATGTTAGATAGCGCATCCATAAGGGACTTGGTGGTTGTCAAGTGCTTGATGTTGAAGGCAACAAACTTTGCCAACATCATCCTCACGGCTCCGAGGGCTTTTTGGTCAAGCAACTCCCACTTGCTTTCCTTCATGGATTCTAGCTTCTCCATCAGTGGTAAGTGCAACTCCCTATCAAATAAGAAGTCCTCGATCTGCATTTTCCAGAAACCGAAGTTCATGCCGTCAAACATCTCGATGTGAGAGCTTTTTTCGTTCGACATCTCAATTCACTGATCTAGAGATGGAATTGGCTCAATCAGATAGCACCGTTGGATTCGAAACGGCCGAAAACCCTAGAAATGGCTTAAGTCGCTCGAAAAACGGACTCGAAATGGCTTCGAAAAGCCAAGTCAAACTTTCTGTCAAACCTGGTCAAAATGGTCAACCCTGCTGACGTGGCACGTGGGCCCACTACTGAAGTGGCACTGTGGGACCCACTGCTGATGTGGCGTGGGTCCTGGGCTGACGTGGCGGCTGACGTGTGTGATGACATGTCACCAGTTCCCTGCTGACGTGGCGCTGACTCGCCTGCTTACTTGGCGCCACATGGTGCTGATGGGGTGCTGGCATGGAGCGCTAACGTGGAGGGATCTGGCTGACGCGGCGCTGACGTGGATGCTGACGTCAGCGTCTTCAACCTCCGAACGCTCGCCGGACTTTCTCCGGCGCGTGGCCGCGCATGGAGTGATGCATCGAAGCTCTGCCGGCGCGTGTGTGCGCATGGGAACGTCCTTTGGACGTTGACGGCGCGTGTAGGCGCGTGCGGCTTCTTCCGAGCTCTGTTTGAGCTCCGGTTACTGCCTTTGGCTTCGTCTCGGCGAGAGGAGTTTGATGGCAGCCTCAAAATTAAATTTTGAGCTACTGGACAGGGGCTCAAAATCCGAAATTTTTCTCTGATCTGACGATTTTACTCCAACCAAGCTCTGATATCAATTGTTGGGAGATAATACCTGGAGCAACAATCACACACGAAGAAAAAATACAAGCACACACAATCACAATGGAACACCGGATTTACGTGGTTCGGTCCAAACTGACCTACGTCCATGGGAGCACACACCACTGCACTATAAACTATGAGAAATATTACAAGGAGGAGGAGCCACACTGCTCAACTCTACTCTCTCACCACAACTCTTTGCTCTCTGCACTTCTCTGCATACTACACATACAGCTCTCTCTGCAACAAGCCTCACCGCCTTTCTCTCTGCACTCTCAGCACACTACACACATTGCACATTTGCCTCACTACAACCCACATATATATATATATATATATATACAGGAGGGGGGGAGCAAAATTCAAAGAAGGTGGCTGCTGTTTCAGCAATATCTGCAGAGTAGGTGGCCGCCGATCTTCAATGTCAAAGGTGGTGGCTGGTTTGGTGCGGCTGTCGGCGGCTCCACACCTGCAAAATCAACAGGGAAGAGAGGGAGAGGGTGTCGGCTGTCAAGAGAAGAAAGAAAAAAATATATATATTCAGAGAGAGCCCCCAACCCTACGCCCAACGCTTCAAGCAAAAGGACTGACTGCATGACTAGATCAAATCACAATTTATTTATTTTTTATTTTTCTTTTATTCTCTTTTCTTGTTTCTCCTTTTTTTTTTTCCTTTTTTTTTCCCTAGCGAACAAGCCTAAGTTTGACCCTCCTAAAGCCCGTATCTCTTAAAGATCGAATCGAAGGATGAAAGCCGTAGAACACTCCCTCAGCTTTTCCCATAATTTTGAATTGTCTCAATCGAAGTTCAAACGAGAAAGTTACGCCCAAAAAACGAAATAGTGTTGATTTTTACTTCCAATAATTGCCCTGCGATAAAAAATATCGAAAATTCATAAATTACTCAATAAAACCCAAATATTATAAATAGAACACAATGTTAAAATATTGAGAGTAATTAGGCATTTAATTAAAAATATAATTCTTAATGCATGAATTTAAATGCCTAATTACGCAATTTAGGCGCGTAATCACACCCCCAACTAACGTTTTACTAGTCTCTAACAAATAATGTGAATAAATTTCAAGGTAGTGCCTATAAATACTAATTCCAACAAACATGAAATAAATGCACATGCGACCCAACTATACCATATCACATATAAAAATATAACCAAATTTTACACAAGCTCATCATATACAATGCATGCAACTCCGAAGTAAGTCATTCATGTGTCTCATTATTATATAGCTGTTAAGAATAGTATATTCACATGAAGTTAACCAGCAATAATATTTAGAGTTAATGTAGTCAAATAAATCTGAGTATAAACAGGCAAAATTATGAGGTATGTGTAATGTGTATGACTCGTTACACCCAGAATACTAGTGGACACCTACAGAATGGTCTTTTTGACTTGGTCTAACTGGTATACCCTAAAAAACACTCAAAAAGGATATGTTCACTTGTCATATGTGAGGAGGAGTGTCGCAAACAAACATACCACATATTGTAAATAACAAACGCTAAATGTATGGAATGGACTAGTCTGAAAAGGATCTAACCTATTTGTGAGGTGTCAGGTCCTTGCCCCTAACATCTTCTCACCTACTCACCATGTCCAACCAAGGCCACCATAGACCAACTTATTCACAAATCAAACGTGAATACATCTAAAGCATTAAGCGGTTCAACAGTCTTCATACATGGTGAACATGTGTCGTGTCCCTGACTTTTTGTGGTATTTGTATAGAGCAGGTGTAGTAACCGGGAAAAATAAAATTTTAAAAAATAATAATAAAATAATAAAATAAAATAAAATAATTAAATTAACAAGTAAAATGAATAGTATGACAAGGAAAAATATATATATATATATGTAAATATTGAAACATGTATATATATATATATATATATATATATATCTGTGTGTGTGTGTGTGTGTGTGTGTATAAGTAAGTTATTATGATATACATTTAATATATAGGTTAAAGGTATATATATATAAAGTGTGAAAGCTTCTTCAAGAAGCTTGCTTAGATTTTTTTGGAAGTGCTCTCTCTTTCTCTCTCCTACGACTCTCTCTCTTCGATTCCGGGCCAATTTTACGCTGGATCAACAAACCGAAGTCACCATGACGCTCCTAACGAAGTTCTCTACAAGTCTGCCGGAGCGGATCGTCAGGAAAACGAAGTTGGATTTCATCCCAAATCTAAGGTAAGACTTTATACTCAATATTTGGATTTTTGATAGTTGAAGAAAGTGATATACAAGCAAAAATACTGAACTTTAATATTGAAAATTTTCATTTCTAGGGGTGTTGATTGGGAACGTTGGGAATCATCCCTAAGTTGAGGTAAAACTTTTTAAGCCAAATTTGACTTAGTGGTAGTTATAGAAAATGTTGTACGTACAAAAATACTAAACTTTAATTCTGTGAGTTTTCATTTTCAAGGTGTAGAGTTGAGAACCTTGTGGGTACGGAGAAGATTTTCTTAGGGGCTTTTCAGGAATCAGGTAAGGGGATAAACTAAATTAGTTTTGTTTTGAGAAAATGCATGTATATATATGTAACATCTGGTTTCAGGAAAAATAAATATATTTATATATATGATTTATATTTGGAAAATACTATTTAAATGATGATATGTTAAATATGTGGAAAATTTGTTCAGTGTGGCATGAGTATAAAATGTATGAAAAACTGTTTTCTAGGAATGTGATTATGGCACGAGTTTTTATGATGGAAAAACCGGCGTACGGGCCGAGATATTTTTATATGTATATGTGATTTGCCGACGTATAGGCCGTGCTATGTGGTTGAGATTTACCAACGTACGGGCTGTGTTATGTGATTTACCAGCGTACGGGCCGAGCTATATTATTTGCCAGCGTACGGGTTGTGCTATATGATTTGCCAACATACAGGCTGAGCTATGTGATTTGCTAGCGTACGGGCTGTGTTATGTGATTTGCTGGCGTAAGGGCCGAGCTATGATAAAATGTGTAATTTCGGCGTACGGGCCGATGATTTTCATGAAATATGTATATGTGAAAAATGATATGATTGATTTGATAATTATTGATATGAGATATCTATGTATCATGATTTTAGTATATGTATATGATATCAGAACCTGGTTGGCTTGGTCTAGGCTAACACTTGCACGGTACCGTTACTATGTGTCCATGGTTCTCGTGATCATGATATCTGTGTTAACACCACTGTACGGAGTGGTGTGAGATTGGATGGTCGATGTGGTTATTTTCAAGAAGTGTGCTGTTATCGCCCCTGGTGTACAGACCAGTTTGGGTAGACCCATCGGACCTACAGATTACTGTTTGACTTGGCAGTGGTCGGCCAACCATTGTCAGGTCCCGCATTCGGGCCACACAACCCAGTCATGTGGGGGTAATACATGACAACAGCCAGCTAACCTACTAGGATTGTTTTATGTTATTATTATTGTATGAGATGAGATATGTTTATGAAAATGTAGTATATTCTGGTATGTGTTGATATATATGTATGTTTTCCCAGATTTGATAAACAGTATTGAATATGTTATGTATAATATATATAGAACACAGAATACTCATATTGTCATACACTGGTATTAGTTTTTTTCCCTTACTGAGAGGTGTCTCACCCCTAAATCTTATTAACTTTTCAGGAGCCCATGATAGGAGAGCGGAAAAAGCCTCGCTAATATAGTACGGTCTATCTGCCCTTTTTGAAGGGTAAGTTTTGTAGGGACAGTTAGATTTTGTGAGAAATGTCCCTAGGTTTTATTTTTGGGATGTATATATGAAAATACAGTGATTGTAGTAACTCTAGTATATTGTGGTATATGGTATTAAGATGTACATGTTTGTATATTTTCTGCTGCTAGGGCTTCTGCTTTATGTTATGATATATCCCTGGTGCCCACGGGCCCAGGTGGATTGTGACCTGCTGAGGTGGAATATGGGATATGTGATATTGATATTATATAAAAAAAAAATATGTGGAAAAATGAGCAGTTCGTGACAGTAGGTATAAACTTTTCATTTCATGTGCATTTGTATTTTTCTTATTTTTTCTTTTACTCATTCTTCAATTTCTGTCTTTTCATTGTCAATTAGGAAAATCATTTCATTTCTTTTATTGTCTTCATACCACCAATGGTAATTAAGTTTAGACAGTAGTCCATGAACTAGGTCTATTTCTAGGGGGGCTCAACCTTCACATTTTAAGTAGGCTACAAGACCTAAGTTTCTATCTCCCCACTAGATGCCACCTTTAGGCTAGCAAGTCAAAAACAGAGACTAGTGTACAAAGAATCGTCCAAAAGAAAAGAGAACAGAGTTTTATGAACTCTGATTTTATGTTAACGCTTAAAAGGACAATAAATAGCTCAAGGATACCTCACAAGATGTCATAGTCGCCACGGGTGTTCTCTCAGTGCTCACATGGAACCCTAAGTGCAATGAATCACGTGAATGTGTCCATTTAGCCTCATGAGATACCATGTAAATACAAGAGTTTATATGACCCAATTAACACAAATGAACTACCAATCAACCTTCATGGAGTTACAAAGTCATATAAAAATAAACTACCCATAAATGACTCGAGTGTGTAATTCTTAGGTTAAATGCAAGTATGTGAAGGGTATATGTCAATGTTAATCATGGCATAATCATCTATCCTCAATATTTTTTCTTTCTTTATTTCTTTCTTTTTTATTTTTTTTATTAATACAAAACTCAACATGTAGACGTGCACAATGTCATATGCAAATTCTCACCCCCCCCCCTCCCCCAACTAAAGTGGAACATTGTCCTCAATGTGAAAGGATAGGGGAAATAGAAAAATTGTGCATGGGTGAACAAACTAATAGAAAATCACTACCAACTAATGCAATAGAAAAAGAAAAGGGAAATGCAAATAAAGAAAACAAATAAAATAAAAATAAAAAATAAAATTAATGAGAGCGAGGTCAGAAAATTCCCCTAGGGTCTTGTAGAAGCAAGACCTCTTTATTTGGATCGAAGGGAGTCATGAGAGACTTGAGCTACTGTCCATTGACCATGAAGCTATTATCATTCGTTAGATCCACAAGTTCTACTGTGCCAAGGGAATGAGCGTGTTCAATGATGTACGAGCCACCCCATCGGGACCTCAGTTTCCCGGGAAACAGATGCTATCTAGAGTTGTAGAGAAGATCTTGCTGAATCGAGAAAAATTATTTATCCTTGATTTTATGCAGCAGCTTCATCTGCTTCTTCACTAAGCGGTCCTTGTCATAAACTTTCTTCTTGGATTCTTTAAGCTCACACACCTGCAACTTTCTCAAGCCTATGTCACCATCAAGTGAAAAGTTAATCTGTTTTATAACCCATAATACAGAATGCTAAATCTCAATGGGTACATGACATGCCTTACCATAAACCAACCTATAGGGAGACACCCCTAAGTTCTTCTTGAATGTAGTTTGTTAGGCCCAAAGTGCATCGACTAGTTTCTCGAACTAGGCATTTCGATTAGGACAACACATCTTCTCAAATATGATCTTGATCTTTGCAAAGAACTAACGCTTATCAATTTAAATGGTTTGAGAGCACCGGTGGACCGAACGTGAGGTTCGGTTGGCCAAGTGACCAAGTTCGGTCGACTAGGATAAATTTGAATTGAGAGTTCGGTCGACTAAACTAGGGTTCCCAAAGGCGATTTTTCATTTCCGCGCGGTTCGATCGACCGTGTGGATTTGAACTAAGTGGTTCGATCGACCGGGCGATTGGCCAAACACACGTGAAAACTTGGTCGACCAGGTGGTTGGCTTAAGTAATAGGTGCGGTCAACTGTATGGTCAAAAGTTTGACTTGGAGAGAGTTCAGTCGACTGGGTAACTTGAACTAGGCAGGGTATCGTTAACTGTGCTATGGTCAAATTGTTGATTCGATCGACCGAGGGATATAGTGCTTTCAAGTACGGTTAACTGAACATGTAATTTTCATGCACTTCGGTTCAAGTCCCTTATACAAAAATCCTATTCATGTGAGCATATATATTTAAAGCATGCATGAATATCCTAGGGTCATTCTAGGTCTTTTTTAGGACACCAAAAAAATTCAGCGTCTACGGTCATTTGGTTTCCCTATGGTCATTTGAGCTTATCTACCCTATCATACAAGTAAAGCATTGATTATTACAGACCATTTTCCTTAATTACTATTACAGACCCAAATTGAATAATAATGAATTATAACACAAAATGATCTTTAGGGTTTTCATACTCTTCTTCATCTGCCATCAAAGTATTTACGAATATAGACCTACACACAAACTTGATAGCCATCAATTACAAGTATTTATCATTATCAAAACCGGAATATGACCCATAGGGTCAACAGCCAACCAGAGTTAACTCCCGCCTACGGGTTGCACAACCCTGTCATGAGGGGTTAAATCATGACGTATAATTTTTTAGGGTAAATATCACAGTTATGTATATGTATACACATTTACTAAATATCAGCAGATATATATTATGATACTAGAAGTGTCGCGACGTCCCGGGAGCGCGTGTGCCCCGAGCGGCGAAATTAAAAATTAATTTTAATATGGTGTGGAAAAACATGGATGTCGGAGTCGCCACTAACCTTTAGTGCGGTTAGAACACATGATTACTACCCCGTTAGGGGTAGAATCAGTCTACATTACCAGAGTTGGGGTCGGGAGTTCGGTTACGCGAGGGGAAGGTACTAGCACCCCCTACGCGCCCGTTCTTACGAACGGTACCTAATTAATTTGAAATTATCCCTAAGTCAATCTAACAATTCTTTAAATTACTCCTTTTTATAATTTTATAAATACATAGAGAAAATAAATAAATAAATAAATAAATATATACATATATTCCCTCAGCTCTTAGGGTACGTGATGCCCAAAGGCTCATACCCATGCAATAAAATCATAGGGATTAAAATCAAAATTATTTAAGAAAATACGCTCCCACATTTTAAAATTGTAAGTAAAAGTTTTATAGGAAAATATTAGTATGGGAGGTTTTAATAATAGATATAATAATTTAAACATAATAAATAAGTAAATAAAATAGTAATAAACTAGAATATTAGGATACCAAAATACATACTAATCAACATATATAATAGAAGCTAAAATATCTAACATACCAATAATAGTAGAATATAAACAATAATATAGACTAAGATAATGAGCAAATATTAAAATACTACATGTGCGTTATAAACAAAAATACTTAAACATACCATAATACACATAATTACGATAATAATAATAATAAATATCCACAAATAATATAATACGTAATAGATTACTATAATACTATATATACTAAACATACCATATAATAGCATGATACCAAAACACAAAGAATATTACCTAAAATATTAAACTTACCATAATAATTAATACCTTGTATATTAACATACTAAAAATATAATAATAATATATAATATTACCTAAAATGTTATATTACTAAATGTACACGGTCACCTAAAATACTAAATTAAATGTATAATGCTACTTACAATTCTAAGTTGCTAAATATAAATATCATTTATTCAAATAAATATTATAGCATTAAAAATTCCACAACAATGTTATGAACACGACAAAATGATAATACAATCGTATACAAGAAATAAATAAACAATAAACAATAATGAACATCAATATATACGCAATAGCAATATATATACAAAATAACATTAAGAAGAAAAAAAAAATATATATATATATATATATAAACAAATTACAAAAACATCACACGTGCATGTGTGTGTTTGTGTGTGTGTGGACAAGTTGTCCAAGAGATGAAACTCAAAGAAATTAATCAAATCAGTAAATATTAACAAGGGAGAGTTAGAAACAACCGAGTAAGGTTTCAGATTGATCAGATAAGAAATCGCCGCTCGATTGGCTTCATCTAGTTGAATGCGCATACACCGACGATTCCACTGCTGCGGCGGTGAGACAGCTGTGTAATAAATTAAAATGAAATTTTAAAACTCAAAATAATAATCTGAATGGTGAGAATTAAGATAAAAGGGTCAGAAACAACCTGGTAAAATTTCGTATTGATCGGATAAGAAATCGCCGCTCGATTGCCTTCGTCTAGTTGAATGCGCAGATGCCGATGACTCCACTGCTGCGGCGGTGATACGACTTTGGAAGAAATTAACACAAAGGGAGAAAACTCAAAAGACGAATCTGAACGGTGAAAATTAAGAATAAAGGGTTAGAAACGACCTCGTAAAATTTCGCATTGATCGGATAAGAAATCGCTGCTTGATTGGTTTCGTCCAGTTCGATGCGCAGACACTAATGATTCCACTGCTGCGGCGGTAATACGGCTGTGCAAGACATTAACACAAAGGGAGAAAACTCAAAAGAAGAATCTGAACGGTGAAAATTAAGAAGAAAGGGTTAGAAATGACCTCGTAAAATTTCGCATTGATCGGATAAGAAATCACTACTTGATTGGCTTCGTCCAGTTCGATGCGCAGACACTAATGATTCCACTGCTGCGGCGGTAATACGGCTGTGCAAGACATTAACACAAAGGGAGAAAACTCAAAAGAAGAATCTGAACGGTGAAAATTAAGATGAAAGGGTTAGGAAACACCTCATAAAGTTTCGCATTAATCGGATAAGAAATCGTTGCTCGATGGTTTCATCTAGTTGACTGCGCAAACGCCAACGACTCATTGCCGCCGCACAAGACTGCAAGGTAAGATGTTTTTCTTTGCTTTGGTCTGTCACTCACTCCTCCTCCCCTTTGTCTTGGCTATGCCCCCTTTTATAAAAAAAAATTCTCAAAGCCCTAAAAAAAACTTTCTTTTTGATTTCTTTTTCTTTTTCTTTTCTTTTTTTGCTTTTGCTATGATGGTAATAGAAATAGAATAGTAATACTAAATTATATAATAATAATAAAATCATAAGGTAATAATAATAATAATATAAATAATTGTAGTAAAAGTAAAATAATAAAGATACTATCAATAAAATAAAATAATCAATAAGACAGTAATAATACTAATACTAATAGTAATAGTAAAAATGACAATAATAACATAATAATAATTATAATTAATAGCAAAAAATAAAATAAAAATAAAAATGAAGTAATATAACAAATGTAAATACACTCCATAATAATAACTAAAATCACTAAATAATAATAATAATAATAATCATATGGATCGGGCCTGGGTAAAATGGGGTGCTACACTGCCCCCTTCTTTGTAAGGACTTCTGTCGCTATCAAATTAAACAGTAAGGAATTCTCCATACTGCTAGTTGTAGCAACAAGCCTGCAAAGAGAAAAGACCACTGATTTGTGACTAGGCCCAATGTAACAAAAGACCAAAAGATTTGTGCAAACCGATTATTGCATGTATCTCTGAGAGTCCATGAGAAGACTTGCTTCGAGTGTAGGAACCCCCGAGCTATAGTCCTCCACCCCACCCAACCCAAGGATGGGGAACCTTGCAACCCCGTGGGTAGGAACCCGAGCTAATCGTATCATGAAGGGTCAATAAGTGGGATGCGTGGATGGCTTTCTAATAAGGAGTGGGACTGCGATGGTCAATAAGAGTGGGACTCGCAAAGGTCAATAAAGTGGACTGTTAAGGCGTCAATAAGAAATGGAAACCGCGATTGGTCATAAGAATATCTAGGGGCGTACAGGAACTGCAGGGTCCAATCAAAGTGGGACGATGAAGGTCATAAGATGGAACCAGCTGATGGATCCGAAAGAATGGGACCACGATAGGTCAATAAGGTGGGACCAATAAACGCGGAAGGGTCAAATAAGGTCGGAACCACGATAGCTCAATAGCAATGGGACCCGTGATAGGTCCATAGGTGGGACCACGCGAAGGGTCCAATAGGTGGGACCAGACCCCGCTATATGTCATAGAATGGGACCGAGACGATAGGTTCAATAAGGTGGTACCCTAAAACCGCTAAATGCGAAGGTCATAGGTTGTGACACCGCGATGGGTCAATAAATTGCGACCGTGATAGTCAATAAGGTTGGCCCAAAACACACACAAAGATAAGGAAGAGGTCAATAAGAGTGACCGCACAGTGTTAATAAAGGTCGACCCAGCGGCCGAATTGGGGGGGTCATAAGGTGGGGACTATGCGATGGTCAATAAGAATGAGACCCCGTGATAGGTAATATGTGGGACTCGCGAAGGTCCATAAGGTGGGACCCCGCGATGGGTCATAAGAATGGGACCGTGATAGGTCAATAAGTGGGAACGCGAAGGGTCAATAAGGTGGGACCATCCGAGCATGGAGATACATAAGAATGGGACCCCTCGTGATATGTCATAAGAATCCGAGTGGGACCGCGAAGGGTCATCGATGGTACCGCCTGGGACACATGATGGGTTCAATAAGAATAGAATCCGAGCCGTCGATTATCCACCATGGAACACATAGGTCGAAGGTATGGAATAGGTGGGACCGATGATCCAGTGGGACACAAATGATGCTTTGCTTCGAATTCAAGCCGGAGTCACGGATCCAGGCCAGGACCATGCTTTGCTTCGAATTGGTCGGAATAAGGTGGGAACATCGATGAATCGAGCCGGAGGACCATATGGATCCAAGAGCCCATTGGGACACAATATGGCTTGCTTTCGAATGTAGAATCCTGAGCCGTAGGGCCACAAAAACACGATAGATACAAAACCCAGCCATGGACCTGAACAATGACAAAAAAATGGCTTGCTTCGAATGTAAGAATCCGAGCGTAGGGACACCGATGATCCCGCCATGGGACACAATGAATGGCTTGCTTCGATGTAGAATCCGAGCCGTAGGGACACACGATGATCCAGCCATGGGGACACAATGATGGCTTGCTTCGAATGTAAGAATCCGAGCCGTAGGCACGTAGGGACCCGAGCCATGACCATGCCCATGGACACAATATGGCTTGCTTCGAATGTAAGAATCCGAGCCGTAGGGACACGATCTGATCCAGCCATGGGGCACAATGATGTGCTTGCTTTCGAATGTAAGAATCCGAGCCGTAGGGACAAAAAACGATGCTCCACCAGCCATGGGACACAATGATGGCTTGCTTTCGAATGAGGCATCCGAGCCGTAGGGACATGAATGATCCAGCCATGGGGCACCGCAATGATGGCTTGCTTCGAAGTAAGCATTCCGAACCGTAGGAACACGATGATCCAGCCATGGGGACACAATGATGGCTTGCTTCGAATGTAAGAAACCGAGCCGTAGGGACACGGATATACAGCCATCAGACACAATGATGGCTTGCTTCGAATGTAAGAATCCGAGCCGTAGGGACACGATGATCCAGCCACCTCAATCCAGTAACAAGATGTGAAAGCAAAATTTGGAAATTTGTTACTCTATTTGGAAAATGCACTTGGGGTAAAGTCTAAATGTCAATGAATGAATCCCCTATCTTTGGGATTTGTTGTCCCAGTTCAAAATAAATCAACGTGTGTCTGGGGTCAACTTGCCCTAGTTTTCCAAGTAAATCAATGTGTGCTTGGGGTCAGTTACCCCAATACAACTGAAATCTCTCCATCCAAGATGTCAAATAATCATTTGAAAGCTCAAAACAAGTGTGAAGGGTGCTCTATTGCTGCTTGTGATGCTAGAATGCAATGATATGCTGCTATATGTATGCATGTTGCTAACTGGTGATTTTTATTTTTTATTTTTGTGATGCTAAAATATAAAATGCATAAGATGTATGGTAATGCGTGAAATGCATGACAATGCATGAGATGCATAGTAATACATGAAATGCATGGCAATGCATGAGATGTGTGGTAATGTGTGCATGACATGCAAGGCGATGCATAAGATGTATGGTAATGCATAAGATGTATGGCAATGTGTGAAATGCATGGAAATGCATAAGATGTATGGTAATACATGAAATGCATGCAATGCATGACGATGCATAAGATGTATGGTAATGCTTGAAATGCATGACAATGCATGAAATGTACGGTAATACTATGAAATGTAGGTACTGCATGCAATGGATGATAATGCATGAAATGTAGATAATGCATGAAATGCATGACAATGTATGAGATGAATGGTAGTGCATGGAATGCATGGCAATATGTGAAATCTAGGTAATGCATGAAATGTATGACAATGCATGAAATTTGGGGTAATGCATGATAATGCATGAATCTTTTCTCCCAATGCACTCATGATCAATGTCCTCATCTTTGGTCTCTACATGAGGTTCGCCACATTTGAATGGATTTGTAACCGATCTTAGCTTAATCTTCTTTATTCATCCGGTCATGGAAGTGATTGACTCAGCTCAAATGAAAATCATAAAATCTGCCCCAGTTGAATGGACCTACAGATGATCTTGACTCTGATTTCCTATTCCAATCCGATAAGAAAGTACTTGAATGGGACCTACTGAGACTCAACTCGGAATTTGCCCCAGTTAAATTCATCTGTCACCGATCTTGAATCTATTGTTGGATTCCTTTTGAACTTGGCATAACATTTGCCCCAGTTTGACTGCTCTTTCTCCACAAGGATCTTCTTTATAGAAATTTCTGGTGATTCTGAAACTCTTTGACTATCCATCCCATTGGAATGATTATGCAATTATGACATCAACTTGGGAAATCAAAAGGTCAACCACCCAAAAAGATGTTTTACCATGTTCCAATGTTATTACAAGAAAAATTTATACCAGTATTCAAAAGCTATATGATATTGATGTTTAATTTACTAAACTGAATGGCTGATCTTTTCTTCGACTGTCCCAACTTTATCGATGGCCACCTCTCTTCTTTTGTTTCATCATGCTGTGAAACCATTAGAAATTTCACCTATTTAAACGTTGTCTTTAGTTTAGTCAAGTTCAACTCATGTTTTGATCTCAAGATGGTATTTAAGACTCGGGACGAAATGTAGGCTAAGGGATACAGGTTTTCAGAATAAAAGGGAAACTAAGGCTCAAAAATACCACCCCAAATAATGTTTTACGCCCCCAGTTCAAGTTGAGACGTTTTGCAAGATGTTGACCGAACTTGTTATTCAAACAAGCTGCCTACGTACCTTTTCAGGATCAGGTCATTACGTAGTTCAGACTCGTCATTGAGTCTGACAAATCATTAGAGACAACAATGTATACCAATCTGGTCAGGACTTCATTTGGACCGTAATGTAGGCTGGGGGTTATAGGTTAAAGAAAGAAAGAGTTAAATAGGGCTCAAAATCATCATTTTCATCAAGGGTAATTTGGTCAAGGATCACATGCGTAGTATGTCCCTTATTTTCTTTCTCTTTTCTTCTTTCTCTTTCCATTTTCTTTTATTGCTCCCTTTTGTTTTTCTCTTTCATGAAGGGATTTTTTCATTTTTGTTTGAACTTCATTTGGGACTAATCCTTTAAAATTGCCCCAGTGTGGGGGTGTGATCCTTTGACGGGTTAATTAATAAATGAATTTTTCAGGCTCAAAAGGGCTTGCAAGAGATTTCTTCTTTGAATTTCTTTTGGATAGTAGAAAAATGGCCTGCCATCATTTCGATAGCCCATTGTTGTCTCATATGACTTGCCAAACGCTAGGAGACCCAACCCAGGTTAACTTTTTGGTGAACTGACTTTTAAGAAAATGCTAGTTTAACAATCAAGCTCAACTTGGTTAGCAATTGGTAAATCAATATTTGGTTCTTTTTAAGGATAACTGATCGGCCAAAGATGGCCATCTATCATTTGATCAAAACATGAATAGTGAATTGACTTGAAATTTTTGGCACAACACACATATTTTGCTGAATTCCTCCGAGATTCTTTATTTCTTCACAACATCTGTCTTTATAGGTTGAGGAAAATTGTTTTATCTTCTTCTGATTTCACCTCCCGTGTTTGGTTTTCAAAATTAACATCACTTTCTGGCTTATGAATATTGGTATTATTATTTTCCTTATCTTTACACGAAACATCAGTAAACAAATTTTTGGTCAACTTGAAATCAGGACACAAGTGATATGAGAAAATGCATAACTCAATTTATTGATGAAAGGGAAATTGGCTGAGATAATAGTGTCGACAGACTGCCGGAAATTAAAATGACATCACCACATGAAACAAACTGGATAATCAAAAACTTGCCCCTTGTGTACTTTTTCTCCCTTTGGGCTCCTTACGAGAACTCCGGGATCCATAACTTGACATATTCTTTTGCCTGACCTCGGCTCACAGTCTTTCGTACAACATATTAACCATTTCCTTCCCCGTGATTGGGTAGGGGATCACTATGGACTCCTGGCTGCTTATCATCAAAGACCAACCAACCGGCATCCCTCAACGACTGTACCTTGTGTTTAAATGTCCAACAACGGTCAACGGTGTGACCCGGCGAATTGGAGTGATACGCGCACTTAGCATCCGGGTCATACCATTGTGGTAGGGGGTGTCGTACGACTACTCCAGGGATTGTTGAAATGAGTCTTCTTTCGAGCAATTGTGGGAGCAATTCCGAATAGGACATGGGAATTGGTTGCACCCTATTAGGACCATATCTCTGTGTCTGAACATTTTTCTGTGTGAGCGTAGGCCCATAGGGAACAAACTGAGACCCTGTGCCTGTATGCGCTATCTGGCTAACAATATTTCTTCTAAACCCTTGGTTATGACCTCTTTGGTATTGCCGCCCTTTAATCATATGAGTTTCATCATCCTTCTTCCTATTTGTCCATTTCTTGTCTGAACTAGTTTCTTCGCCACTACTTCTGGCTTTTCCGACTTTGATGGCTGTTTCGATTCTCTCTCCGGTAGAAACAATGTCCATAAAGTCATGGGGGGTTGCCCCTAAGAGATGCCCAAAGTAGGGATCTTTCAATGTATTCACGAATAGGGAGATAGCCTCCCTATCTTCCATCGGAGGGCTCACTTGGATGGACATGTCCCTCCATCTATATGCATATTCTCTGAATGTTTCATTAGGTTTCATTTGCATGCTTTGTAGGGTCATACGATCAGGTGCCATCTCTATCACATGGCGGTACTGAGCTATAAATGAATTTGCCAAATCTTTCCAAGTACGGATTCGAGCTCGATCCTGCTGAATGTACCATCTAATAGCTGCTCCAGTCAAACTATCTTGAAAGCAATGCATCATCAACCTCTCATCATCGGTGTGTGCAGCCATTTTTTGGCAATAAAGGCGCAAATGGGTTCGAGGACAGTGGGTTCCATCAAATTTTTCAAAATCCGGCATCTTGAATTTTAGCGGCAGAGCGACCTTTGGCACCAGGCAAAGATCATTAGGATCAACTGAGTCAAATGTATTATACCCTTCAATTGCTTTTAAACGCTCCTCTAATACGTCACAACGACCCTCAGACTCAGATCTATTTATCCCCATATCAGGAGTTGCTAATGGGGAAGTCCCTGCCACTGGAAATCCCTGTGCTGGCACAGTTGGGATAAATGGAGGCATATTTGGCATTGGATCCCCCATGACGCCCGGCGGTGGAGCTGATGTTTGTCCATGATTTAGGGTGAACCCTGGAGGATGAGTAGGGTCTATATCTGTTTCAGAATCATCTTGTACCGCTTTTCCTTTGTTCATTAACAATTCCATAATTTTACTCATTTTTTCAATCAATTCTTCCTGTCCTTGTTCTATGCCCAGGACTCTACCTTCTAATTGTTCACTCATTTCTTTTGCCCTTCTCCTGGTATTGTATTGTTGCGTGACAGTCTCAATGTTGCTTGCTCAGACGAATTCTGTGGCTAGGCACTGCAAACCAAAACTTTCCCTTTTTAGAAACGTGAATGCATAGGTATGAATGCATGAAATGCGATGGTCTTTTCAAGACATGTGTAAATTTTACAAATATGAAACATATGTATGCAACCTATCATGCATGGTTATGCGTGTGAAATTATGCATGAATGCATGGATGCCATGAATGTTTATGCATGGATGTAACTAGTGCAATTCCTCATGCAAATAGAGATATGAACATGCATGTGACCTATTGTGCATGATTACGCGTGAAGTTATGCATGAATGCATGGATGCAATGTATGTTTGTGCATGGATGTAACTAGTGCAATTACACATACAAATAGAGATATGACCATGCATGTGACCTATCGTGCATGATTATGTGTGAAATTATGCATGAATGCATGGATGCAATGTAAGTTTGTGCATGGATGTAACTAGTGCAATTACACATACAAATAGAGATATGACCATGCATGTGACCTATCGTGCATGATTATGTGTTAAATTATGCATGAATGCATGGATGCAATGTAACCTAACTAACTACTTTGTCAGCATTCTAGGAAAAATCCCACTAATGAGAGATTTTAAGACAATCATTGATGGGCCACAATTTCAATTCAATTCTTCCCTCAATCATTCTTTTCCTTGATGACGGTCCATGTACCTCAGATTCTATGAAGGGTCAAATTATGATCTGAGGTTGGGGTTAACCCAGGTTAGTCAACCCACTGGATTTGTTCAATATGGGCTTGTGGACTTTAGGGTGCATTTGGGCCTCAAGTATATTAAAATATGGGCTTCAATATATTTCATGATGGGATCAGGCCCTAGTTTTAAAAGGGCTTGGGCTTGGATTGCTTAGAAAAATGTTGGCCCATATTTTTAAACAATAGGGCCGAAGCCCACTTTTGAAATCTGGGTTTTAACCTTTTTGAAAATCAGGCTTGGGCCGAGTTTTTACTTAAGAAAAGGTCGGGCCTGGGTTTGTTTTTAAAGAATTGAGCCCAAGTTATTTGAAAAGGGTTGGGCCGGATTTTTAGGTAATAGGACCTAAGCCCATTTTTGAAATTTGGGTTTAACCCCCCCCCTTTTTTTTTTTTTTTGAAAATGAGGCCTGGGCCGAGTTTTTTCTTAGGAATATGTTGGGCCTATACTTGTTATTTCTCAAAAAATTGGGCCCGAGTTATTTGAAAAGGGTTGGGCCAACCCATATTTTAAAATAGTTGGGCCAAGTGCTTCATTTTTGAAAGGATGGGCCTTTGTCTCATTATTGGACTTTTTCTGAATACTGACTAAGTAGTATGTAAAACTGGACGCAAAATGTATGATATAATGCAAAGTACAACATATATATATATACTATACATGAAGAAGGATGTGGCTCCTGTCCCAACCCAGGGTAAGTATGTATATACAAGGTTCTTCATGGCTCTATCCTAGTTAAGGACAAACTATGGACAAGTACGTGTGGGTAGACTCTAATCCCTATTGACAAAAAGGTCCCCAATTTGAAATTTCATCCTCCCCCATAGGGGTCCGGACAAAACTCGCATTGAGCGGGGTGGTTCGCGGGTCCCATCAAGCTTAAGCTACGAAGGGACAAACGCTATTACACCCCTATCTAATCTTAGCAAGGAAAGCTCGGGTATAGAGCGTGAGAGTGTGTGAATTTAATTTTAACCTAATCCCGCTATCCCACATTTATTCACATGCTATAAAGAATATGGAAGTAAGATATTTACAATTAATATATATATTCAAAAGATAAGGAAACACAATATATGCAATAAATATGTTCATGCAAAAAATTTGGAAACAAGGAAACAAAATATTTATAATTAGTATACAAAATATCTATACTTATTCAAAATATCTTACAATTAATATGTTTTATTCAGAATATTTGGAAACAAAATATCTACAATTAATATTCACAAAATTAGGAAACAAAATATTTTTAATTAATTTTGGTTATTTACAAATTATGGAAGTAAAATATTTTCAATTAATCAAAGTTATTTACAAATTACAATATTCACAAAATAAGGAGTAATTAAAAGTTTTATTAAATTTGGACTTGGGATAATTTCTAATTAATTAAAGGCTCGACTCTCTCAAGTCCCCAGCGGAGTCGCCAAGCTGTCGCGACGTCCCGGGAGCGCGTGTGCCCCTAGCGGCGAAATTAAAAATTAATTTTAATATGGTGTGGAAAAACATGGATGTCGGAGTCGCCACTAACCTTTAGTGCGGTTAGAACACATGATTACTACCCCGTTAGGGGTAGAATCAGTCTACATTACCAGAGTTGGGGTCGGGAGTTCGGTTACGCGAGGGGAAGGTACTAGCACCCCCTACGCGCCCGTTCTTACGAACGGTACCTAATTAATTTGAAATTATCCCTAAGTCAATCTAACAATTCTTTAAATTACTCCTTTTTATAATTTTATAAATACATAGGGAAAATAAATAAATAAATAAATAAATATATACATATATTCCCTCAGCTCTTAGGGTACGTGATGCCCAAAGGCTCATACCCATGCAATAAAATCATAGGGATTAAAATCAAAATTATTTAAGAAAATACGCTCCCACATTTTAAAATTATAAGTAAAAGTTTTATAGGAAAATATTAGTATGGGAGGTTTTAATAATAGATATAATAATTTAAACATAATAAATAAGTAAATAAAATAGTAATAAACTAGAATATTAGGATACCAAAATACATACTAATCAACATATATAATAGAAGCTAAAATATCTAACATACCAATAATAGTAGAATATAAACAATAATATAGACTAAGATAATGAGCAAATATTAAAATACTACATGTGCGTTATAAACAAAAATACTTAAACATACCATAATACACATAATTACGATAATAATAATAATAAATATCCACAAATAATATAATACGTAATAGATTACTATAATACTATATATACTAAACATACCATATAATAACATGATACCAAAACACAAAGAATATTACCTAAAATATTAAACTTACCATAATAATTAATACCTTGTATATTAACATACTAAAATATAATAATAATATATAATATTACCTAAAATGTTATATTACTAAATGTACACGGTCACCTAAAATACTAAATTAAATGTATAATGCTACTTACAATTCTAAGTTGCTAAATATAAATATCATTTATTCAAATAAATATTATAGCATTAAAAATTCCACAACAATGTTATGAACACGACAAAATGATAATACAATCGTATACAAGAAATAAATAAACAATAAACAATAATGAACATCAATATATACGCAATAGCAATATATATACAAAATAACATTAAGAAAAAAAAATATATATATATATATATATATAAACAAATTACAAAAACATCACACGTGCATGTGTGTGTTTGTGTGTGTGTGGACAAGTTGTCCAAGAGATGAAACTCAAAGAAATTAATCAAATCAGTAAATATTAACAAGGGAGAGTTAGAAACAACCGAGTAAGGTTTCAGATTGATCAGATAAGAAATCGCCGCTCGATTGGCTTCATCTAGTTGAATGCGCATACACCGACGATTCCACTGCTGCGGCGGTGAGACAGCTGTGTAATAAATTAAAATGAAATTGTAAAACTCAAAATAATAATCTGAATGGTGAGAATTAAGATAAAGGGTCAGAAACAACCTGGTAAAATTTCGTATTGATCGGATAAGAAATCGCCGCTCGATTGCCTTCGTCTAGTTGAATGCGCAGACGCCGATGACTCCACTGCTGCGGCGGTGATACGACTTTGGAAGAAATTAACACAAAGGGAGAAAACTCAAAAGACGAATCTGAACGGCGAAAATTAAGAATAAAGGGTTAGAAACGACCTCGTAAAATTTCGCATTGATCGGATAAGAAATCGCTGCTTGATTGGTTTCGTCCAGTTCGATGCGCAGACACTAATGATTCCACTGCTGCGGCGGTAATACGGCTGTGCAAGACATTAACACAAAGGGAGAAAACTCAAAAGAAGAATCTGAACGGTGAAAATTAAGAATAAAGGGTTAGAAACGACCTCGTAAAATTTCGCATTGATCGGATAAGAAATCACTGCTTGATTGGCTTCGTCCAGTTCGATGCGCAGACACTAATGATTCCACTGCTGCGGCGGTAATACGGCTGTGCAAGACATTAACACAAAGGGAGAAAACTCAAAAGAAGAATCTGAACGGTGAAAATTAAGATGAAAGGGTTAGGAAACACCTCATAAAGTTTCGCATTAATCGGATAAGAAATCGTTGCTCGATTGGTTTCATCTAGTTGACTGCGCAAACGCCAACGACTCCATTGCCGCCGCACAAGACTGCAAGGTAAGATTTTTCTTTCTTTGGTCTGTGCCTCCTCCCCTTTGGCTTGGCTATGCCCCCCTTTTATAAAAAAAAATTCTGTAAACCCTAAAAAAAACTTCCTTTTTGATTTTCTTTTTCTTTTTCTTTTCTTTTTTTTGCTTTTACTATTATGGTAATAATGAAAATAGTAATAGTAATAATAATTATTATAATAATAATAATAAAATCAATAAGGTAATAATAATAATAATAATAAATAATTGTAGTAAAAGTAAAAATAATAAAGATACTATCAATAAAATAATAATAATAAGACTAGTAATAATAATAATACTAATAGTAATAGTAAAAATGACAATAATAAAATAATAATAATAATAATTATAGCAAAAAATAAAAATAAAAATAAAAATGAAGTAATAATAACAATGTAAATAATAATAATAATAATAATAATAATAATAATAATAATAATAATCATATCGGGCCTGGGTAAAAATGGGGTGTCTACAAGAAGTATGAAAAAGTAGGAAACTCAAATATTACAGTTCTATTTTAAACTATAATAGATGCAAGATGTACAATATATTGTTTTGCCAATTTTTACAGTTTTAGACATTTATAAGTATAGTATTTATGGAACTCAGTCACCACACACTAGTAATAGCATATTTTCTCTTACTGAGTGTTGTCTCAACCTAGTGATTTGACATTTTTCAAGTGATCTAGTTAGACGAGCAGATCAGACTCATCGATAAAGGGGTTGTTGCACTGCCCTGGTTGTGGGGTAAGTGTTTTCAGGGAGATGTGTTTTTGGGTAGTTTTCCAGGGTTTTGGTGGATGTTACTGGGAGAGTGTTTTTGTGTATGTATATTTTGGGGAATTATTGAATTCTAGTATTGTAAATATAGATGTATAGTTTTGTGTTTTCTCGGTGCATAGGTGTACCAAATGAACATGGTTTTCTTGGTGCTCGTTTGGGGCCTAAGATGTTATAGTAGATAATCCACGGGTATCAGAGTAAATTAAGTTTCAGTATATAGTAAAATTTAATTAATTGAAAAAAATATATAGTTTTTCGGGTCGTTATGTCATCCCTCCTTCCACCACATCCTATAATCCCAGCTTTGTTTTCTCTTAACCTTTACCTAATAATGTTGATTTTCCCACCTTAACTCCACCCTCCAATCCCACTGACCTCCCAGAAACCATAGAACCATCTCTTCCCACTCCATCTTCTCATACATCTCCCTTCAACTCTTGCACATATCCTATCAATTCTCATACATCTCCACCCCTCCTTAGCCCTTCAAATACTCCACCACCTTGTAGGTCAACTAGACCATGGAAAGCTCCCCAATACTTGCAGGAATTCCACTGTGACTAGGCCTCATTTTCAGCTTCAGATCAATTGTTGTCCAAGGTTTTTGCACCTCTTACTAGTAATCCCCACTCACTATCAAACTTTATCTCTTACCAAAAATTTTAACCTACCTTTAGTGCTTTTTCCACCTCTATTTCCACCGTGTTTGAACCACAAACCTACAAGCAAGCAGTGGAACACCCTGGCTAGTGTCAGGCCATGAATATTGAGTTGGAAGCTTTAGAATAGAACCATACTTGGATTATCACTAATTTACCTCCTGGAAAAGATGACATTGACTGCAAGTATGTCTACAAAACCAAGTTTAATTTTGATGGGCCAGTTGGGATATTGAAAGCAAGACTTGTTGTCAAAGTTTTTACACAACAAGAGGGCATAGATTACACGTAAACTTTTTCCCCTGTAGCTAAACTTGTGACAGTGCGGGTTTTGCTCTCGGTGGTAGTCATTCAAGGATGGTTTCTTCATCAATTTGATGTTAACAACGCTTTTCTCCATGGTGACTTTGAAGAGGAGATTTACATGCGCAAATCCCTGAGATACAACAAAGGAGGACCTCAACAAGTACGCAAGTTACTTAAGAGCCTTTATGACTTTAAGCAAGCCTCAAGACAATGGTATTCAAAATTCTCCTCCTTTCTTATTGCTTTTGGTTTCAACAATCTAAAGTTGACTATAGCCTTTTTACCAAGCTTGATGGTACTGTTGTTACTGCCTTATTAGTCTATGTAGATGATATTATTATGGCTACAAATTGTCTCACAACCATCACAGCTCTCAAGTCCTTCTTTAATCGCCAATTTAAGATCAAGGATCTTGATTCCTTACACTATTTTCTTGGCTTGGAAGTTGCTCAGTCTCCTAAATGAATTCACTTATGCCAACGTGAATATGCATTGGATATTTTGCTGGCTGACTCAGGAAACCTTGGCAATAAACCCACCAAGCTACCTATTGACTAGAATTTTAAATTGAGCAAGGATTCTGGTGACCTCATTTCAGATCCAAGCTCTTATAGGAGGCTCATTGGTCGCTTATTGTATCTAACCCTAACTCGGCCTGATTTGTGCTACGTTATCCAGCTTCTTAGTCAATTTATGGACAACCTAAGGACTTAATATTCATCCATTGCTCACAAAGTGTTGAGATACATCACAGCTATCCCTGGACAAGGTATTTTTCTACCTTAGGCTCTACGTCTCAACTTCAGCTCAAAGCTTATTGCGACTCGAATTAGGCTTCATGCTCCGACACTTGTCGATCTATTACAGGATATTGTATCCTCCTTGGTGATTTACTTGTTTCTTGGAAAACAAAAAAGAAAACTGTGGTATCTCATTCATCGGCTAAAGCTGAGTATCGTTCCATGGCCTCAACTTGTTCCAAACTCACTTGGTTGCGCTACTTGCTCTATGATCTTAGAATTCTACATCCACAAGTTGTAATACTTTATTATGACAACCAAACTGTTCTTCACATAGCTGCCAATCCGATTTTCCATGAACGGGCTAAGCATATTGAGTTGGATTGTCACATAATAAGAGAAAAAAATTCAAGAAGGAGTTGTCACCACAACTCATATTGCATCCCAATACCAATTAGCCGATATTTTTACTGAGGCATTGTCTTCTTACCTTCTCCAAAGGCATTTATCCAAGATGGGAATAGTGAATATCTATTCTCCATCTTGCGGGGGGTCTACTACATAATTAGAATCAACACCAAGCTGCATAAGTGCTTAAATCTGAAGAAGGATGACCAGCTATTTTCTTTTTATTTGTTCATTATTCCTTTTATTATTCTTCTATTATTCTAGTATGTAAATCAGTTAGTTTGTTAGGAATTTTGTGTCTAAAATAGCTTCTTGTATTGTACACAGCAATTCCATTAATGAAATACAGCATTCTCCAAACTTCCATGCCTCACGCTCTTTGAGCTCTCTCGTCTCTTTCCTTTGTTTTCTTACACACGAGCCTAATGAGTCGAATATAAACTAGCTTGAGTTCAACTCTTTTAGTTGATGAGTTCGAAGTTTGAGTTCAAGCTCGACTAGTTTAAATAGATAAACGAGTTTGTGCAAGCTTTTATTGAGTTGACCATCGAGTAGTTGATGAGCAGTTCGACCCATTTACTGGTGTGATGCAATTGTCACCTCGAGGGCCGGAGGAGCAACAAGAGAGCATCTTAATCCCAATTAGATTTTTTTACAAATTTTGTGTGTGCTGCTAATATTGTAAATGAAGAAAAACAATTGAAAATTGTTGTTTATATTGGAATGGTATTAGGCCTGGAAAAACGGGTTATAACCCGTCGGGTCACCTTGATCCACCCGTTTAAAACGGGTCCGGGTTTGAAAAAGTTAACCCATTTAATAATTAGGCGGGTCACAGGTCAACCTGTTTATAAACGGGTTAAGTGGGTTTGGGTGGGTCACTCGTCGGGTGACCCGTTAATTCGCTGCTTCAGCCCCTTCTCTGCTTCTCAGTTCAACCCCCCTTCATTTCAAGCCTTCACCAGCTTCATGCCTCACTGTTCACAATCACACACAGTCACACTTAAAAAAAAAACCCTAAGGCTAAGTAAAGTTCCCGACTCCCTGTAGGCTCAATTTTCTAATCAAGCAAGAGGTGGGAATATTTATCTGCTTCGAACTTTTCTTCTTCTTCTTCTTCGTCTTCGTGCTCATCGATCGCCTTTCCCAGACTTGATAACAGCTCGAAATCGACTATTTCCGAATCCCAATTGATTTCATCAATGTAGATGTCTGGGTCCGACACAGAAATTTGGCAGGGGCAGGGGAGACCATTGATCTGTGCCCAATATCTGGCTTTTGCATTTCGGAATGCCTCCTCTGTACCGGAGTCTTTCCAATTTGCAATTTTTACAGTAATGAGTTCTTCTGTCTGGCATTCGTGGGCAAGGATTTTTCTTTGGAGCTTCTTGATCACGACTCTTGATTGTAAAGTTTTTGAAGTTTCCCATGATGTTTTTCCCTGGGAAGTTGATCCGAGAAATCAAGAACAGAGAGAGAATGGGTTTAGGAAAGTTTAGAAAGAAGAATTAGGATAGAAATCCTTTTATGTGGAAAGTTGATTGGGGCGCAAGTCATCCAAGACCCCTCATCTCAAACAACTTCATGGAGATTGCGTCCAGCTGCTCCACTCGGTTGGACCACTCCTTGTGTTTTTTTTTAAATTTTACATTTTTAAAAAAATGTATTCATTAAAGGTATGTATTATTTTGTACATTTTATATTCTTTTTATTTAAAAATTAATAAATATAATGTAGTTTTTTTTTTTTAAATGTCATTTTATATGAAATTTTTTTAAAATTTAAAATAAAAAAATTAAAATTTTTTAAACAAGTGACCCCTTACCCGCCCGTTTATTAAACGGGCAGATTAGGGTTGGCATGTGTGTGATTCGTTTAACATCTACCCATTTATGAACCGACTCGTTTATGACCCGGCCCATTAGTGACCCGCCCAAACCCGGCCCTCCCACCCGTTTTGCCAGGCCTAAATGGTATACCAACGTGATTTCAAGTAGATATAAATTCCATTATTTTTGTCCACATACAAAATAATTAGTTAGACAACCTTATTTAATTTTTCTTAGATAGTCTTAAAAGCATAGATTGTGAAGATTAAATTTAAATTGTGTGGATGAACAAATTATAATATAAAATTATATTTATTTTTTTCAAATTCACACAATCAAATTCATCTCTTGAAATTCATATTTCGAATTAAAAATTTTATGTTAAAAGGTATCTCCTATTCAAATTTTAGAAAAAAAAATTGGGAAGAAATGTATGATGGGACATAATTAAGATGGACAGATAATTGGCACCTCCGATTTCAATATTTCATGACTCATCATTTATAATTATGCAATCTCTTTTCTTCAAAGCCAACGAAAAACAAAAAGGAAATATCTTTACTAATTATTATTTTTATAAGAGTGACAAATTTATCTTGAAAACTAAAAATTAATACAATTAATCCGCCCTCCTATATTTCTAAATTCTAATAAATGCCTTATTCTTTTTTCTTTCCTGGCATCATATTATTATTTATGCAACAACAAATCCAAATAATATAGAACAACAAAAACCAACTTAATCAAACCCAAGTTTCCAAAAAAAAAAATCAAAGCCCAGAAGTGAACGGAACACCCGTAGACGGCAACCAAGACCCGCCGGCAATGAAGTTCCCGACGGTGAATTTCGAAGCTTCGGATGCGCTGGTGATGACACGATACCCACCCCACTTCACTCTATTCGCCGTCGACGACCCAGGTCCGGTGTTCATGTACTCCCCGTAATACAAAGTGTTAAGAGCAAAATTCCCGTCCCACTCCAGCCACCCCGCCGGATTTATCAATCCATCGAGATACGTCTTCATAAACACCGTTCTCGAGTACGTTTGCCACGGCCGCCCGAGGTAAGTTTTCACGGAGCTCTGCACCGCCTTGAGGTCGCTGGCGGCGGTGACTCTGGAGTTGTGGATGGAGATTCCGGTGTTCTGATTGGGGTCTGTCCGGCCTTGCGCGGTGATCGTGTTGGTCTTGTTGGGAGGGTTTCTGGCGTAGATGTTGCAGTTCTGGAAGACGACGGCGGCGTTGCCGAAGATGAAGTCGACGGTGCCGTAGATGTCGCACTCTCTGTAGAATTGTCTATCCGAATGAACGTAGAGCGTGTCTTGGTAGCCCTCGAAGCTGCATTGGTAGAACACCGAGAGGTCTGAACCCGACCGGAGAGCCACCGCCTGTTGGTTTTTCGCTCCGGCGGTGTTCCGGAATGTGATCCCCCGGCCAATGAATCCGTCTCCGACCACAGCTGAAACCCAAAATTGAAAAATCAAAGTTAGTTGGGTGTTGAAATGGTCGCAGACAATATTTTTTTAAAAAAATGAAAAGAAAAGAAAAATTGGTTGTACTCACCAACAGTGGCTGAATTGAATGTGGTGGAACCTCCTCCGACGCTCTTGCTACCGGTAATGACAGTTTTTCCTATCCCATCTCCGACCAACATGATATTCTTCAGCTGGCTTCCTATCTGAACATTTTCATTGTAAATCCCTGCCTTGACATAAATCACATATCTTCCGGTCCCGGACCGCTTCGCCGCCGCCACGACGGCCTCGCTCACCGTCTTGTAATTCCCCGACCCGTCCATCGCCACCACCACATTTGCTTGAGACGCAGGGGAGGAAGAAGCCTGCAAGAGCTTACGGTCGCCCGGTCTCACCCAGGAGGGAAACCCGTCCCGGCCGTAGCTCGGCTTCGGGGAGGAGGGAACTACATTGAGAGCCAAAGTGTTGCTTATCAACTTGGACACGTTGTTGGACATCAATGGAAGGATGAAATCACCGACGCCAAGCTCCGCGAACCCTGCCCGGCAAGTTTGGAGGTTGGTGAGCGCGGTGCTGAGCCATGTCTGGGCGTCCACCTGGGTGCACGTGGTGGCGCGGCTTAGGGTTTCGTTCAGGCGGAGGACGGTGGACTCATAGAGCTCGAGACAATCGGTCCACGCCGCCTTCTCGCGCTCGTTGCGGCACTTGGGGCCGAGCGAGAGGGCGGTGGTTTGGGCACGGTTGGCGCGGTTGAGCGCCAGCTGCATCGCGAGCTTGAAGAAGTCGGACTTTTGGTGGATGGAGGCGGTGGTGGAGAGGTTGCCAGTTAGGAAGTACTCGCAGGGTTCGGGGTGGGGGGTTTGGCGGCACCAGGAACTCACGTCGGCCGCAGAGTAGCCGGAGACGGCCCGCGAAAGGAGGAGAAGGGCGGCCAGTGCTAGGGTTAGAAATGACTGAAGTTCCATTTTGCTCTCTAGGTTATGGAGGTTGAGGGGGGCTTGTTGTGATGATGAGGGTTTGCATGGATTTCATGGGAAATGGTACGTGTATATATAGGGGGGAAGTGAAACAAAGGAGGGCTCGCTAGTTGTGGAGATCCGATCCTTCATGTTTTAATTTATTATATAATTTATAAATATTGGTCCATTTATCTTAATTAAGAAAGTGACTTATATACATCAATCAATATACTTAATTGAGTTGTTGATTCATGAATTTTATAAATTCACAATATTAATTAATTAATTGAATATATATATATATATATATATCTACTTATGTATTTATGTATTTATTTATATGATTACATACACATACCTATAAATACATACATTTTTGACTTCAGATGGGAGAGATTAAGTAGTCTATAATATTTAAGACAGCACAATATTAATTAATTAATTGAATATATATACTTATGCATTTATTTATATACATTATTACACACACATACCTATAAATTTATATATTTTTTACTTCAATAGAAGAGATTAGGGTGATCCAAATTAAAACATTTAAGTTACTTTAGTATATATATCTAGATCGTTAGTATAAAAATGATCAATTGTTAACTGTATGCTACATTATATTCTTACATTTTTTTGGATTAGAAACTAAATATAACACAACATAATCATGAACTACACATGCATTTCCAAATAGTAAATTAATCCCATTGAAGGTAAATGAATAAAAAGCTAGTTTATTAATTAATTAAGAAAACTCATTTGGGGGGGGGGGGGTGTTAAAATTTGAAACCTATGAAGCATTCAGGCAAATTAATTAACTATATATATAAGTATATACAAAATGACTGATGGAAACAAATTAAACTGGGAATTGTCAAACGATGTGATCCAAACACTTTTTTCTTTCTAGAAAAATATTATATAATTAATTAATAGAAAAAGTACATTTTCAAATCTTGAAAGATCAAAAGCCCTCCTTAATTAATTAACACTGCTTTTGAAACTTAAAGCAATATTGTCCCCAGTAAATTAAGTCTGCTGTTTTCAGTTCTGCTGGGCTGAGGCTTCCTGCGTTTAAATTAACAGAAAAAATTAGTATTGGAATGATGAATTACAAAGTAAGACTTACACACAACAAGAAATTTGACTACCTGCGGCCGCAGGGCTTGATTAATCCCAGCAGCAGCAGCTGCCCATGTACTTTAGAGAATTGTGCATAATCGGAACATCCCCTACGCGCAATTTGACGTCAATTAGCAGTCACAGACGTCGCTGTCAAATCAAACATCTATCTTAAATTTTGTAAGGTATTAAATTATTTTTTTCATACAAAAACGACGGTGTTCGATACCCCTTCAAACAATCGAGTACCGAAATAACATATCGATCCATTATCAAATTATAAGTTATCAAATTATTATTAAATTATTGTATTAAAATACTTTTATTCTTCCTAACACACTTTCCACCAACCAAACATAATCTTAATTCTTGTCTTTTAATTATAAATTTTATACAATTTTTGAAATATATATATCTAAATTTTCTCCTTCTTAATTTGCAAATATTATATATATATATATATATATATATATATACATGTGTGTGTGTGTGTGTGTGAGCTCTAAATCATAACATGAAAATTGTTTTTTTTTTTTTCAACCGAGGGACTCCAATCATCATTGCGCCACTTTGAATATTTTGGTACGACACTAAACCTAGAGAGCGAAAGCCGCCCGACTATTGATAATGTGAAAATTGTTAAAAAAAAATATATGAAGTTTAGATTTTACTCGTGCATACACATAGACACACTTGCACAAGTTAATTAGTTAATTAGATTGTGAATTACTTCACGTTTTGTATTTCATGCCAAGTGCATATAAATTGGTTTTTTTAATAGACTGAAAGAGACATAAGGAGAAAAGTTATGCTCCAAATCCAATAAGTCTCTCAATGCCTAATGATAAAAGAGAAAAATGAAAAAAGTTGTTTGAGACTTTGAGGTATATGCTAAACTGATATCAACATATATATTAAACAAAGCATGCAACATATCATTTAACTTATTAATTATATATTATCATAAATAATCATCTACCATAATTTCTCTAAATCTATAATTCATTAATCAGGAAGCCAGCTAATTAACCATGAGACGCAGATCTCCAAAACCTTGTGTCTAATCTTCAACATTATACCGCAACTCTAATTTTTGTTTAGGGAAAAAGACATTGATCACCTCCCTTGAGGTTTGATAAAAAGTCTACAAACCTTCCCCGATGTTTCAAAAATTTTAGAAACTTCTCTTAAAATTTCAAGAATTTCAAGAATCTCACTTAAGTTTTGTCAAAAAGATACAAACTTTCTATCAAGGGACGTCTGTAATATTTTTGAAATCTTAAGAGAGGTTCTTATCTTTTTGTCAAATTTTAGAAAAAGTTACAGATATTTTACCCTTTTATTTATTATTGCACACATCATCATAAAAAGAAAAATGGCCGGAAATTAAAAATTAAGGTCATAAAAGGTCATTAATATAATTAAAGGAATAAAGGTGGAGATGCTTGGTTAATTAAGTAGTCAAATAACTGCAGCTGCAGCTGCTTTTGCTGAGAACTATGAATAATCCACATATTAACGCGCAATTTGACGTCAAATTAGTCATTGAAGAGAAATTCAGCGGCACTGTCAAAATCAAACGTGCGTCTATCTAGTCCATAACTACCCGCCTAATATATAAATAAAGGAATAATGAAATTTCTGCATGGCACGTACGTACGTACGTCAACCGTGCATGCATGGTTTTGAGGAACAAATTAATCAAGACCGCCCATCTACGTACTTACTCACCTTTTTCTTTTCTTTGGTTGACTATTATATATATCATTCGTAATACGCAACTTGTACAAGTTATCCAAACCATAGAAAGAGCTACCTAACTATGTATCAACCTACCTACTGGCATCCCATCTTCATGATTACATCGTTTGACCCTTTAACATTGAATATTTTGGGCTTTAATAATTGATTAAAGCTTTTGACCTTTAAAAATGAATATTTTGAATTCTAGTATTTGCTAATTTTAAAAATTATATTTATGTTGTGCATTTACAGTATATGATCGGCAACTAAAAAGATAAATGATGTTTAGAAAACCTTTGTATTCACTGGGAGTTTTTTCCAAGGTTCAAATCAATATTAGGATTGTTTTCAGTGCTAAATATTGTAAAAATGATCATTTAGTAATAATGGGAGACCAAATGATTCTCAGTTCTGGAAATCAGTGATAACCACCATTTCAAAAGTTATAGATAATGTTAAAATGATCATTTATTAATAAGGGGTGACCAAATGATTCTCGGTTCTGGAAATCAGTGATGACCATCATTCTGGAAGTTATAGATAATGTTAAAATTTTGGTGAGAGGTGGGAATTCTTCTTTTTGGTTCAATAGGTGGCTTACATTAGGCCCATTAGCGGTGCGCATTGAGGATATTTCAAACAAGAAGCTATGCATTAAGGATTGATGGCTGAATAACAACTGGAACTCTGATTTATTAATGGAAATGGTTGGGATAGACAGAACAAGGGAAATCTTGCATAATGTGCTAGTTGGTAAAAGTGGTGAGAATATATTCATCTAGAAGTCTGCCCCTGACAACAATTTCTCTACAAAAACTACATAGGGGGCAGTGAGGAGCAGAAGTTATAATTTTGAGTGGCATGAGTGTGGTTGTGGCATTCTCTATTGCCTAGAAGAATCGTAATGTATTTATGGAAAACCTGGTTTAGATACTTGACAGTAGATTATAAAATTTAGGCAAAAGGAATATCGATGGCTTCGACTTGTGATTGCTACGTGCAAAGAAGTTAGGAAAACACTGATTACATTCTTTTTTTACACGAGGTGGTTTCAGAGGTTTGACGTCGGGCAAGTGTGGTGTTGGGGATTCCTTTCCAACAGTTCCTTCCTTGGAAAAATAGAATTACAAATTGGTTTCACTATGCTCGAAAATCATCTATTAAAGGTATTTTAATCGGTCTAATTCTATATTTGATTACGTGATGCCTCTAGAATCGAAGATTCAAAGTGAGGATGGAAAGAGTTTACCAAAGTGCGGATCAGACGTGGAGAAGTGTTCGATACTAGGTTAGTTATTTAGCTGAGAGCTCTAATTCTTTTCGAAATTTGAGTATATCGGACATTACGATTTTGAAAGAGTTTCAAATTCAGCATTAGGGAGTTTGCGTTAGGCCTAGAAAAATTATCTCGTGGGTTAAACCCTCAGTAGGGTGGATAAAACTTAATTGTGATGGGAGGTGTAGGGGCAATCCGAGTACTTCAAGAGGTGGAAGGATCATTTGGGACTGTCATGACATGGTGAAAGCGGTTTTTTCAACCTATTTTAGTAATGGTACGAACAATAGTGCAGAAAAGTGCAGAAAAGCAATCTTGGAAGGAATTCGTTTATGCAAATGACTTCATTATTTTAATGTGATTATTGAAAGTGACTCAAGAATTGTTGTTGATTGGTTTCGGAAAGGTAAATATACCTTGTGGTATCTTTGGGATTTTTGGGAGGACCTTGTGGTGAAACTTGAAGGAGTGAACTTCATGGTGATCCATCAATATAGGGAAGGCAATAGTGCGGCTAATTTTCTCGCTAGAGAAAGAGAAATGAGAAACAATGTCATCTATGAAGAATAACATCTTTTACCACGTTTTCTAAAAGATATCCTTTTGATGAATAGGTTGGGTCTCACTTCCCTTTGTCATTAGTTCATCCTATTGATTTTTATTTGGTTGGTTTAGATTTTTCTATTTTAGTTTATTTTATTATTATTGTTTTTGTTAGGTCTGTTTAGATTTGTTTCTTATTTAGTTTTGATTGGATTTGTAGTCCTATTTTGGTTGGTTGTTGGTGTTATTTTTGAGAGGCCTTTAATATATTTTTTATCTGTAACCTCTCAATGATTGTCATGTAACCACAACATTCTTCCGCCAAAAGTGAAGGTATATTAATAAATAATTGGAGGTGCTGCCCTTCTTTAGTTTAAAAAAAAAAAAAATTAGGATTGTATAAGCTAGTAAAATATTTGCTCTACAATTTAAGGTATTTCCTATTATCTCTTGAAGCGACTCTCTTATAAGCTCCCAAAGACTTAAAAGGTTAATTGTTATAATAAGGGCATATACCTCAAATGACATTTGAGCAAAGTTCATATGTCATATGAGCAAAATATATCTGTGTTATAAGTATAGCTCATTTATCTTAATAAGCATAACTTTCATCGGTCTCAAACTATCTTATGAGCAGGACTCATTTTTCTTATGAGAAGAACTCGTTTCTTGACATGAGTAGGACACATTTGTGTTATAAGCATGACTAATCATTAATGGATATGAGTAGACTTCATCTGTACGTCTTATGAGCAATTATGAGCATGGTTCCCCCCCTCCGATCCCCTCAATCGGCCAATTTAATTAGGTTAAGACAAATCAAAGACATTAAAAATTAAAAAAATTTCACATGCTTTACATATTATAAACTAGACACCAGATGTAACCATTATAATATGATTTTATGCATAATATACTTATCCATATTAATTAATTAAGTGCTTGTCTTTTTCTTATTTTATGTACACATTTATACTCATATATAATTACCATACGGATCACCAAAATGCATATACCGTGAGTAATTAACGTAATCGAAACCAATTTTAGTCCAATTATTTAAAAACCAAAAATCATGCCATTAGTTAATCAATAATTTTTAAACATTATTATCATCCTAATCATCCCCACTTAGTCACTATCATTAACAGTAGTAGATGATTCCAATCACCATGCATGTTTGAATGAGAAGTTGTGATTTTTCTCATCAAACAGCTCTTAGGTTTGGTTTGGTTTGGTTTGGTTTGGTCTGGTCTCGTCATTTCAAAAATTATAACAAGGAAAGATAATCACGGACGTTGATATTGTTGACTTCCAATTTGGTTAATTAATTTTAGTGCATGGATATGTCTTCCACGCATGACTTGAACAATTGATCATGCTGACAATTAATATGTGGATTGTGGTGAGCTCTACTCCTCGCGTTTTTGAGTCGTTGTATGATATGATCATGACCGTTGAAAGTGAATAATTAGGACGGTTGAATTTTGGCTATGCGGACTTTTGATCTACTGCGGGGGAGGCGTACCGGCATGCAGGGTCAAGATTCAAGAATTAGGAAATGAAGAATTTTCTTCCTGGGATATTACACTTTAAATTCTTTAACTTTAAACTTTTAATTACAACATGTGCTATTATAGTGATAGGTATATGTTGAATTAAATATGTTAATATTTTCGTTTACACAAACAAGTTAACATGGTAAATGGCGAACAATTTTATTTTTATTTTGTTGAGTGGTTAATACGTTCAATCAAAAGTGGTCAGGTTAAATAAGTGAAAATAGTCAAGTATGATCTAGACTTGACCAATCATCATGTAAAAGTACCACTACAAAAAAAAAAAAAAAAACTTTTAGTGACGTTTAAAATGTCACTATTAACTATTAGCGATAATTTAGTAACGCTTATAGATTGAGAACTATAACGGCCGTCTCAACTTACTATTAGTGACGATTTTGGAAACCATTACTAATTAATAATGGACTATTAGTAACGGAGACAAACCGTCACTAGAAATGTACTACCATCACTATAATTTACACTATTTTTAGGTTAAAAATCGTCACTAAAAACCTACTATTAGTGACGGTTACTAAATCGTCACTATTGTTAACTTTTAGTGATGATTTTTAAACCGTTACTATTGTTAACTTTTAGTGACGGTTTGAGAATCGTTACTATTGGCATATTTTCAGTGACGACTAGCAACCGTCACAATTGACCCACTTTTAATGATGATTCTAGAGTCGTCACTACTAGTGAACTTTTAGTGACTGCTCTAGAATCATCACTAAAAGTTTCTAATAATTTAAATTTAAAAAAAAAATCACGCATTCCTTTGAGAACTCTATAATTAAATTTTTTTCACACATCATATTGAACCATAATTATAAATTAATTGTTGTAATTGTTATGCAAATAAATATATATATATATATATATATATATATATACATAAAAAACATTAGAACATACATAAATATCTTGTATATATATACATGCATTGGTATATGACACAATAAAAAATAAAAAATAATAATAATAATTTGCATCATTATCATCGTGGTTGTAACGACCTGATTAATTTCCATATTTTTTTTTTCCATAATACATTAAAACTCATATAATAAACCCAACAGATCAAAATCCACCTGAACCTGTGGGTATCAGAGATACATCAGAAACACATAACGGAAGCTTTAAGTAGTAGAAAACATACAATCATAATATCATAAATACAAAACCATCCATCACAATAGTAGAGTTACTACATCCACTATATTTAAGTATATACATCCCAAAAGAAAGATCTAGGGACATTTTCCACAAAATCAATCCGTCCCTACCAAAACTTACCCTTCAGAGAGGGCAGATCAACAATACTAAATTAGCGGAGCTTTACCCGCTCTCCTATCAGGGACTCCTGAAATGTTTATAAAATTTTGGAGTGAGACACCTCTCAGTAAGAGAAATAAATTAACACTAGTGTGTGACAACATGAACATTTCTGTGGTATACATATAATCATAAACATAAGCAGCAAAACTGTATATATATTTCATTTCTGAAAAAAACATGTATAATCAAAACATGGCAGAACATAATGGTTTCCATAGCATAATTCATCTCATATAAATAATAATACAAAAACAACCCTAATGGATTAGCTGACTGTTGTCATGTATTACCCCCACATGATTGGGTTGTGTGGCCCAAAGGCGGGACCTGACAATGGTTGGTCGATCACTGCCAAGTCAAAAGTACAGTCTGTACTTCCGATGGGTCTGCCAAACTTAGTTTGTACACCAGGGGCGCTCACACTTCTTAAAACAACATCGACCATCCAATCTCACACCACTCCTTATAGCGGCGTTAATACAAATATCATGAAGAATCATGAACACATAACATTGGTACCGTGCAAGTGCAGCCTAAACCAAGTCAACCAGGTTCTAATAACATATAGCATATACTGAAACTATGATACATGGATATTTCATACCATTAATTATCAAATCAATCATATCATTTTGCATATACACGTATATCATGAAAATCATCGACTCGTACGCCGGTATTTCATATTTTACCATAGCTCGGCCCATACGCCAGCAAATCATATTCATAACTCGGCCCATACGTCAGCAAATCATACACATAGCTCGGCCCGTACGTCGGTAAACATATCCATAGCTCGGCCTGTACGTCGGCAAATCATATCCATAGCTCAGCCTGTATGCCGGCAAACATATTCATAGCTCAGCCCGTGCACCGCCAAACATATCCATAGGTCGGCCTGTACGCCGGCAAATCATATAAAAATCTCGGCCCGTACGCTAGTTTTTCATTATAAAAATCCATATCTTTATCATATTCCTAGAAAACAATATTTCATTATAAATTCCACTCATGCCACACGAAATAGGTTTCTCGTATATTTAAACATACCATCATTTTCAATAGTATTTCCCAAACATAACATATATAAGTATATTTATTTTCCTGAAATCAAATGCTATAATAATATACAAACATTTTCATAAAATAACTAACTTAGTTTATCCTCTTACCTGATTCCTTAAAAGCCTTTAAGAGAAATACTCCTGCACTCGTAGGGTTCCCCACTCAACACCTTGAAAACGACATTTCTCAAAACTAAAGTTTAATATTTTTACGCGTACTACGCTTTCTACAATTGTTAAATAGCCAAATATTGAGTAGAAAGCCTCACACTAAATCTGCGATGGTTTCCAACTCAGCCCCACCGATGATCCACTCTAACAAATTTTAAGAGAACTCTCTTAGGAGTGTCGTGGTGGCTTCAGATCGTCAAACCAGTAGAAATCCGGCCTAAAAACTTAGAGAGAAGGAGGAGAAACCGAAGGGAGGGAGGGAGGGAGGGAGAGAGAGAGAGAGAGAGAGAGAGAGAGAGTGAATTCTGCGAGCAAAATAAGTTGTAAATCACGTTTAACCCCTATTTATATTGCAACCTTCATCGACGAGCCACGTCACCTTGTCGATGAGGTCAATAGGCAATTTGTCGAAGAAATTTAGAATCTCCCAAAACCTCTATCGATATTTTCTCGTCGACGAAGAGTACCCTCATTGACGAGCCCAACTGTTGCATCGTCGACGAAGACCTATTTACCTGCTTTTTATTTCCTTTTCTCCCTTCCCTTTATTATTTGAATATTATAAATTCTCTGGGTCACTAGACTCACTACAGTGGTCGTCGTCATCCTCATCATCATTTGATAGAACGCAGATCCTACAAAATAATAATTATACAATAAATTAGTATAAAATGTTCGAATACTATAAGTACAAATGATTTGATAGTAAGAATAATTATATATAATTAAAGAAAAAATGATGCATTTTTTAAATATCTAACTTTGAGTACTACATACGATTTTAAGTTTCAGATAGGGAAAGTTTTTAGGCACCGTTAGTTCCAACATGTCCAGCTTAATGTCACGGACGTGTTGGAATTGACCCTGACCACTTAGTTTGGACCTCGTATGCCTGAGTCGGAGACCTGAGTGCTGAAATCAACTAAATATAGATCTTAGATATGTACTCTAAGTTTTCTTCTAAACACTTAATTTTCAGTTGGGAGGAGTTTTTAGGCATCGTCACTTTCAGCACGTCTATCTCAATGTTATGGACGTATCGAAATTGACCCTACTCAGTTTGGACCTCGTATGGCCGACTTGGACACCTGAGTGTTGAAATCAACTTAGAATATATCTAAGGCATGCATTCTAAGTTTTCTTTTAAGCGCCTAATTTTCAACTAGAGAGGAGTTTTTGGGTATCGTAAGCTTCAACACGTCTACACCAATGTCATAGATGTGTCGAAACTAACTCCATTCAGTTTAGATCTCGTATGCCCGACTTGGACACTTGAGTTCTGAAATCAACTAAGTATAGATCTAAAGGCTTGTATTCTAAGTTTGCTTCTAAGTGCCTAATTTTCAGCTGGGAAGGAGTTTTTGGATACCATCAGTTCCAGAACATCCATCTCAATGTCAAGGACATGTCAAAACTGACCTCACTTAGTTTGGACTTCGTATTCTTGACTTTGACGCCTCAGTGTTAAAATCAACTAAGTATAAATCAAAGACATGTATTCTAATTTTGTTTCTAAATGTCTAATTTTCAACTGGAAATGAGTTTTTGGGTACCATCAGCTCCGGCACGTCCATCTCAATGTCACAAACGTGTCAGAACTAACCACACTCAGTTTGGACTTCAAATGTCCGACTTTGAGAGCTGAGTACTGAAATCAACTAAATATAGATCTAAGGCATGTATTCTAAGTTTCCTTCTAAGCGCCTAATTTTCAACTAGGGATGAATTTTTAGGCACCGTCAACTTTGGCATGTCCACCTCAATGTCACGGACGCGTCGGAACTAATCCCACACCACAAAAAATAAAGTTAATTATTAATGAAGATTTCAAATTAGTCACTATATCTACCATTATTAATACTTATTAGTGACGAATTTTAAAATCATCACTAATAATAAAGTATTAATGACGGTTTTATTTTGCCACTAAAAGCCTAAGATCGTCACTATAAATTCTACATTTTCTCAGTTCAAAATCGTCACTAGTAATAGACTATTAGTGATGGTTTGAGAACCGTTACTAATAATTGACTATTAGTGAAAATTTTAAAATTGTCACTAATACTTTAAAATTATTAGTATTAGACTAACTAGTGATGGTTTGAGAACCGTCACTAACAATTGACTATTAGTGACGATTTTAAAACCATCACTAATAATTTAAAATTGATAAAAAAATTGATTTCATTCATTAATTTCTATAAAAATCTATGATTTCATTGAACAGGTATAAGATTCAATGAACACATGGGTTAAGCGTTCCGCCATGGGAGTATATAGTCCAAAGGGGGGGGGTGAATGGACTCTTTCCACGAAATTCGTATTTTTCTACAAAATAAAATACTTGGCAAGGTTGCAAGCAATTATATCACAATATACACAAAATAAATCATGCACAAGATAAAATAAATGTGAAGGGAGAGAAAGCTTAACACCGGAGATTTAACGTGGTTCGGCACAAAGCCTACGTCCACGCTGTTAGCCTTAGTGGCTACACCATCATTATTTAATGTGTTTTGATGATATTAACCTACATGTTGTTCCTAGTGTTTTCCTATCTTTGCAGATCATATTTAGTACAGGTACTTGTACATGAATTATTGGATCGAAGGCAAAGATCAGACCGAGTAGACGTCAAGAAGGAAAGATCAAATGGACATGTACTCGGAATGACCCAAGCACAACCAAAGAAAGCTTAAGTGTATATATTAATTATAATAAGGGTTATGTGAGTGAGTGCGTATTATAACTCTTGCGATGTGTATCTTGCATGATTTCTGAGTAAGAGTTGAACCATTGCATAAGCATACTAGGACACATGAGTTTATAAGATTGCACTAAAGACATAAACACAAACTCACCTTTCATAACTTTCTAAGTTAAAACAAGAGTTTGTCAAATGAATCCTAAAACTCAAATATGTTTTCAAAGGGACAGGTTTTTAACATCCTAGTTTTAAGAACATTTTTATACTTAGTCCCGATTGTGTTAAAACAAGTTTAACGTCCTAAAGGTTCAAAGAAAGTCGAGTATATTTACAAAAGGACATACTAAGCATATAAGATATCAAAATGGGTTTTCAAACGTGTTCTATTAATTAAAATATCTTATATTCAAAAGGAAACTCATTTGGACAAGTTTTAATCTTCATTAGACTTAATATATTTCATATAATTTTGTCCAAGAATGATTTGAGTCATTAAAACACTTTTTGATAAGAAAAAACAAAGTAATCGTCACTGTCGTAGTGCAATCTTGAATCCTGAACACCTTACGGTATTTTGAGCATAACTTTTCCTAAAAAAGTTCAAATGGGAAGATCTTGGTGTCCCTAGAAATCTAAGACAAAATGCCACAACTTTCATTTTGGTGACGTTTTCTGATTCAGGGACCTCATCGACAAAATTCATATTTCGTCGAAGAATTCTGGACAGAAGTGCCCTAACGGGCGGAAAACGGCTAGTTTGCCAAATAAAGTATTTTTTTCTTTCCCCCAACGGCTAGTTAACGGCTCCTAAGGTTCTTGAGTTATAAATACAAGTTTTTAGACTTGTATTAACAAGGTTTTGAGCATTGTTGATCATATTTGTGAAAAATATCATTTTATCCAAAACCTAAGTACTTTGCACTTTGCATTTTAGTTATTCTTCACTAGTGCTCAATCCTCTCTTGCTTACTTATCTTGTAAGATTCATTCCTTGAGAGAATAGAGTGAGGATTTGGTTATGTTTCATATTGGCTCATTTAAGGAGCATTAAATTGTATTTCCAATCTCTTGTAAGGTTCTTTGTGAACCATTGTTGTAAGGTTCTTTGTGAACCGAAGCGAGGCTCTTGGCGAGCATGGTAGGGGTTTGTTCCCAATTGTAGGGATTTGTTCTCGAGTTGTAAGGCTTCTCCGCCGGTGAAGCAGTATCTTTAGTGGATTGTGGAATCCTTGGCTTGGTGCTAAGGCGTGGACGTAGGCTTGGTGCCGAACCACGTAAAAATATCGATGTTGTTCTTTCTCTCCCTTACACTATTTATTTTATATCTTGTGCATGATTTATATTTATATTGCGATAGAATTTCTTGTATCTTGCCAGGAGTTTTTATTTTGTAGAAAAATACGTATTCCGCAAAAAGAGTCTATTCACCCCCCTCTAGACTATATACTCCGGGCTGGGACTCCCAACAAGTGGTATCAGAGCCAGATGCTTGCATTTGACGGTGTAAAATCTAGAGCGTAAAGATCAAATGGAGTATTTAGCGAGTACCTCCTCCCAAGGACTGTCTGTGGCAAGACCACCATTGTTCAACAGTTCAAACTACCCGACTTGGAAAAACTGAATGACCATCTTCATCCAAGCACAGAATCTCAAAATGTGGCGTGTCATCTCAAAGGGAAATTACGAATTCAAAAATACCGAGGGTGAACCAAAAAAACTAGAGGAGATGTCGAACACCGAAATAAGGTTAGTTGAGCTTAACTTTCAAACCAAAAATTTTCTTTATTGTGCTTTAAGTGATAATGAATACAATCGTGTTTGTGGTTGTGATACCGGTAAAGAAATATGGAAAAAACTTGAAGTCACATATGAAGGTACTTCACAAGTTAAGAAGTCCAAAATTTACATGTTAGTCAATGAATATGAAATGTTTAAAATGGATGAGGGAGAATCTATCACATCCATGTTCACTCGGTTCACACACATCATAAATGAATTAAAAGCACTCAGTAGAACTTATTCTATGGAGGATAATGTTCAAAAAATTTTACGATCTTTACCCGAGTCATGGCATGCTAAATCCACCGCCATTGAGGAGGCAAAGGATTTAACCAAAGTCACACTTGATGAGCTTATTGGATCACTTATGACTTATGAACTTAAGAAAAATACGACTTTGGATCCTCAAAAGCCTAGGAAGGATAAGTGTGTTGCTCTTAAATCATCTAATCCAAAATTCAAAGAAATGTTAGAAAATGATGAGGATAGTAAGGATGATATGAAATCACTCATAAAAGACTTTAGAAAATTCCTTGAAGAAAAACAACACTTTAGGAAAGAAAAAATAAGCAAAAATGAGGAAAAAGCGCATCCATGCTTAATGGCTAACGAACAAGAAGATAAAGTAAGTTTGGATGAGGAGGATTATGCACCTTCTCATGATGAAGTAATAGAAAATTGTGCTAAATTATATGATGAATTAGTTTTAGTAAAAAGAATGAACAAAAATATGGAGAAAAAACTTACTTTGTCAAAACATAGGGAATCCTCATTGATAGAAGAAAATAATTCTTTTAAAAAGAAGAATGAGGAGATTGTTTTAAATTCTCAAAAGGAGCAAGTAAAGATAGAAAATTTGGAGGAAAAATTGTCAAAATACAAAGGAAAAGAACCTTGTCTTTGTTCCTCCTTGAAAGATGAAAATGCTTCCCTTAGAAAAGAAAATGAGGAACTTAATGAAAAAGCACAAAAAGACCATAAAATTTTTCAAGAACAAGTTGAAAATTTGAAAAATCAAATTGAAAATATTATGAAAGAAAAGACTCTCTTGAAAAAGATAAAGGAAGATCATAGCAAAACCATTTAAGGAAAAGAAAACTCCAAAGCATTTTTGGGAGTTAAAAAAAATAATTTTTACAAAAATAATTTTAAACCACATGGTCATGCCTCAACAAGCAAAAATAATATAAATAAGTCAAGACCCTTACATGAAAATAAGATTTGTCTATATTGTGAAAGAAATGGTCATGTTAAATATTTTTGTCCATTTAGAGGAGTTAAAGGCAAAGAAAGAAAAATGGAATGGGTTGTGAAGAAAAATCCATTGGGACCCAAGGAGAAATGGGTACCAAAAGGAAACACATGAGCTCTTTGAATTGTTTCCTTAGGACCTAGGATTAGAAATTAGGTTTAGGTAGATTTAAACCCCACCTAAGTAAAAGTATTCAATGAGCTCAAAGTAAAAAATCCCAAATTTTGAATTGTTTAAATTACATTGTTGGGAACTTTTGTCCATCATGCCAATATTGATGAGTTCAAATTATAAAACCAGTGTGATGCTTTAATTGTATATGTCATTATCAATTGGTTTCTTTTTGAAAATGTTGGCTATTGTTTATGGGATAAATAGCATGTGCTCCAAGCTTATTAAATGGAAATACCTTGTGTTTTCTCATATAAGTTACTAAGGTTTTGAATTTAAGCTCAAAGGCATGCTATGATAGGTAAATCCATCTCTTATGGAAAAGAGATGTATTTCTTAGTCACATAATTCGTTTTGATGATATATATGCTCTTGTTTGAATACATAGTAGAATATCTAAACATAGCATTCATGAATTGAGTAAAAATAATCATAACAACAAGTGGTATTCTAAAATGAAGCATTTATTTGTGATATCATATATTTGAGGAATACCTTCCCATTAGTGGCAAATTAGGAGAACATGTCTCCTATTTTCTAAGAGCATTGTCGAATAAAACCAAGTTAATTGAAAAGGTATATTTTCCTCATTTTACTTTATCTCATGTCTTGATTCATGATTTACATCTTGTGTTAAATTCATTAACAAATCATGGGTTATATTTGCATGATATCTTATGAGATATCTTAAAAGAAATTTTTTTTTTTACTCATAAGATTCTTGTTAGGTTATAAAGGGTAATAATGCTTTAAAAACTTAAATAGTGTTTTGTGCTTAAAATTTTAAATTTTAGTATACATTATTATACTAAGAACCTTAGGAAAATCAAGCCAATATGAGAACTTTAGTGAAACATCCAATCTATTTCGCTTAATATATATATCATTATGATTGGTTATTATATGATAGTATTGGTTATTGCATACTTAAGTAAACCCCCTAAATGGACAAAGGATCTTAACTAGTTAAATAATTTTTTAAATGCTATATCTTAAAATATAGTATATTTTGTTCATCATACAAAATTGAGTTTTTGCGAATTAATTATAGACTTTGCACATATAACCCTAAACTCATCCTGAAGCTTAAATGATTAATATATTCAAAAAGATCATAAAATTTTTCTGCTTGAGTTGTATAATTGAAAGGAAGTAGCAAATTTAAAGTTCATCCAATAAATACTTTAGTGTATTGTGCTTATTTTGGATATATATATTTTTTGGATGCTTCATGTGAACTGAACGCTTACTATCCATTACTTTCTAAATATTACATTATTTAATAGTTTATATTGATTGAATATATTGAACTGCATGCTTAATTTGAACATAACCTACTTGGTCGATACAGATTTGTGCATTGCGTGCTGATAGTTGACTAGGGTCTGGCATGTTGAATTTATTGATCTATTTTAGACATACATGCTAGTTAGTCAATTGAAATTATGACTTCCTAAGACTTATTTTTTAAATTCTAAATACTTTTGAAAGTCTTATGCAGTATTAGTATGGTGACCAAGTTGAACTTAGTGTTTTAACCTTAAGTGGTCACTTAGACTAATTCACGTACATTGTCATTAATGAATATTTATAAATGATGCATGATAAAAAAGATTATTTGCATGAAGATTCATTGATAATTATAAGTCTTTGCATGTTAGATGATCATGGCTTGAAATCCATTGCATGTGGGTTGAACTTTATGAAATTTTTTATAATGCATGCTGAATAATTGAATAGGTGGTGGTACATGTTGAATCCTAAACATTGTATGCTATATTGAAAAACATACAAAATTTTCAATAATCCTTTAAATTTTCCTAGAATGCTCTAAATTATACACATGCTCTTTATCAAGTTGTTTGGACACATTTACCATGCTTAAATTATAAGTTATTTATGCTTATTTTGAAAATGTCCATTCTTGAATGATTGATTTACAACAAATGGTTTAACTTCTGAACATTCATGAGTTTGGAAGGAAGTCAATCCAGGCTTTTCTAATATTTTGGTTTAGCACCCAAAATTTTGGTATATGTGTTTAGCACACTCACCTCACCACCATGAAAACTAGTCTTAATAGGCTCTTAGAGTATTTTTAAGATAAATGACCTCTTTTTTTTATGATGATCAAAGGGAGGGGAAGATATTTGAAGTTATCCATGGGGACAAGATTTATGGTGTTATATGGAATAGGGAAAACATGATGTATGTGTGGGGGAAAATATGGAATGCGTTAAAAGTTCAAATGAACATGAATTATTTTTATGCTTCATATGCATATAGTAAGGGGGAGCAAATTATAGATATCATTTAACAATATGCATAAATTAAGGGGGAGCACATAAATAAAGGGGGAGCTTTAAAACATGCCTCATATAGAACACCAATGGTTTGTCATCATCAAAAAGGGGGAGAATGTTAGCCTTAGAGGTTACGTAAACTTAATTGCATAGTTTTGATGATAACAACCCATTAGTGGTTCTAGGTAAGTTTATCTTTGCATATCAAGCCATGATTAGTATAAATATAAATGCAAAGATTAAGTAAATTAATAATAGGTTAGACATCATCAAAAAGGGGGAGAATGTTAGCCTTAGTGGCTACACCATCATTGTTTAATGTGTTTTGATGATATTAACCTACATGTTGGTCCTAGTGTTTTCTTATCTTTGCAGATCATGTTTAGTACAGGTACTTGTACATGAATTATTGGATTGAGGGCAAAGATCAGACTGAGTAGACATCAAGAAGGAAAGATCAAATGGACACGTACTCGGAATGACCCAAGCACAACCAAAGAAAGCTTAAGTGTATAAATTAATTGTAATAAGGGTTGTGTAAGTGAGTGCGTATTATAACTCTTGCGATGTGTATTTTGCATGATTTCTGAGTAAGAGTTGAGACATTGCATAAGCATACTAGGACACATGAGTTTATAGGATTGCACTAAAGACATAAACACGAACTCACCTTTCATAGCTTTCTAAGTTAAAACAAGAGTTTGTCAAATAAATCCTAAAACTCAAATATGTTTTCAAAGGGACAAGTTTTTAACATTCTAGTTTTAAGAACATTTTTATACTTAGTCTCGATTGTGTTAAAACAAGTTTAACGTCCTAAAGGTTCAAAGAAAGTCGAGTATATTTACAAAAGGACATACTAAGCATATAAGATATCAAAATGGGTTTTCAAACGTGTTCTGTTAATTAAAATATCTTATATTCAAAAGAAAACTTATTTGGATAAATTTTAATCTTCATTAGACTTAATATATTTCATATAATTTTTTCCAAGAATGATTTGAGTCATTAAAACACTTTTTGATAAGGAAAAACAACGTAATCTTCACTGCCGTAGTGCAGTCTTGAGTCCTGAATATCTTACGGTATTTTGGGCATAACATTTTCTAGAAAAGTCCAAATGAGACGATCTTAGTGTCCATGTAAATCTAAGACAAAATTTCACAACTTTCATTTTGGTGACTTTTTCTGATTCAGGGACATCATTGACGAAATTCAGATTTCGTCGACGAATTCTAGGCAAAAGCGCCCCAACGGGCAGAAAACGGCTAGTTTGCCAAATAAAGTAATTTTTCTTCCCCCCAATGGCTAGTTAACAGCTCCTAAGGTTCTTGAGCTATAAATACAAGTTTTTAGACTTGTGTTAACATGGTTTTGAGCATTGTTGATCATATTTGTGAAAAATATCATTTTATCCAAAACCTAAACACTTTGCACTTTGCATTTTAGTTATTCTTCACTAGTGCTCAAGCCTCTCTTGCTCACTTATCTTGTAAGATTCATTCCTTGAGAGAATAGAGTAAGGATTTGGTTATGTTTCATATTGACTCATTTAAGGAGCATTAAATTGTATTTTCAATCTCTTGTAAGGTTCTTTGTGAACCATGGTTGTAAGGTTCTTTGTGAACCGAAGCGAAGGCTCTTGGTGAGCGCGGTAGGGGTTTGTTCCCAAGTGTAGGGATTTGTTCTCGAGTTGTAAGGCTTCTCCGCCGGTGAAGGAGTATCTTTAGTGGATTGTGGAATCCTTGGCTTGGTGCTAAGGCGTGGACGTAGGCTTGGTACCGAACCACGTAAAAATACTAGTGTTGTTCTTTCTCTCCCTTACACTCTTTATTTTATATCTTGTGCATGATTTATATTTATATTGCGATATAATTTCTTATATCTTGCCAAGAGTTTTTATTTTGTAGAAAAATACGTATTCCGCAAAAAGAGTCTATTCACCCCCCCTCTAGACTATATATTCCGGGTTGTGACTTCCAACACACGCCTTAGCACCAAGCCAAGGATTCCACAATCCACTATGAATGCCCCTTCACCGGAGGAGCAAGTCTTACAACTTGGGTGCCAAACCCTACACTTGGGAACAAATCCTTACCACGCTCACTAAGAGCCTTCGATTCACCAAGAACCTTCACCAAGCGGTTTACAAAGAACCTTTACAACCAAGAATATGATTAACAAAGAAATGCTCCTTTAATTTGAGCTGATAATAAATACAAACCAAACCTCACACAACTCTCTCAAGGATTGAATCAAACAAGATAAATGAGCAAAAGAGAACTTGAGCACTTGTGAATAAATGAACAAAGATGCAAAGTGCCTAGGTTTTGTATTCAAGGATATTTTTCACTATATGCTCGTAATAATAATCAAAACCATGTTAAACAAGTCTATGGACTTGTTTTTATAGCCAAAAAGCCCTTATAGTCGTTAGTTAGCCGTTGGGAGCAACTCCCAAACAAAACTAATCGTTTTCTAGTCGTTACAGCACTGGGCACGAGGTCATTGGTCGACCATTCACTTTCTATGGTCAACCATTCACCCACTGGAGGGCAATGGTCGACCAGTCACCTAGTTTGTGAGGAAAAAATACGCACTAGTTAAGCTAGTCGACCATTCCCCTATATTGATTGACCATTCCCTTGTTCTGGTCAACTAATGCCCTGAATTAGAAAAATTCATCAACATAAAAGTTGTGTAATTTTTTTTTTAACTTTCCATAGACACCAAGATCATCTTTTTTGGACTCTTCTAACAAAAGTTATGCCTGAAATACCAAAAGGTGTCCAGGACTCAAGGCTGCACTATGTTAGTCGACGAGTGCTCTATTTTTTCTTTGGAAAAAAACATTTTAATGATTTAAAACATTCTTGAACAAAAGTATACGAAATATATTAAGTTTAATGAAGATTAAGATATAAAACATTCTTGGACAAAAGTATATGAAATATATTAAGTTTAATCAAGATAAAAACTTGTCCAAGAGAGTTTCCCTTTAATATAAGATATCTTGTTAATAAAAATACATTTGAAAAACCATTTTAATATCCTATATAAGTGTATGTCTTTTATTGAAAATATACTTTACTTTCTTTGCGCCCTTAGGACATAAGACTCATTTTGATAAAATCGGGAATGTAAATTTTTGTAAAACCAAGATGTTGAAAACTTGTCTCTTTGAAAAACATATTTGAGTTTAGGCTTCTTTTAACAAACTCTTTGATTTATATTTGAAAACTATAAATGTGAGTTTATGACTTAAGTGAAAACCTATAAACTCAAGTGTCCTAATATGCATATGCAATTTTGCTTCACTCTTACTCAAAAATCATGCAAGAATCAAAACCGCAAGAGTTACAAAATACACTACCTCAAACACACACCTATTACATATAAATTAAACAAAAAGTTTCCTTTGGTTGTTCTTAAGTTCTTTCTGAGTGAGTGTCCACACCACAATAAATAAGCTTATTAGTGACGGTTTCAAGCCATCACTAATAATAATAAAAAATTGTCATTAATAGTATTAGTCACGGTTTTATCAATATTAGTGACGATTGTCGCAACGTCCCGGGAGCGCGTGTGCCCCAAGCGGCGAAATAAAAATCAATGTTAATGTTTTCAGGAAAAATGGAAATATCGGAGTCGCCACTAACCTTTAGTGCGGTTAGAACACATGATTACTACCCTGTTATGGGTAGAATCGGTCTACATTACCAGAGTTGGGGTTGGGAGTTTAGTTACGCGAGGGGAAGGTACGAGCACCCCCTACGCGCCCGTTCTTGCGAACGGTACCTAATTAATTTGAAATTATCCCTAAGTTAACCTAATAAGTCTTTAAATTACTTCTTTTTATGAATTTATAAATACATATGAAAAATAAATAAATAAATAAATAAATATATACATATATATTCCCTCACAGCTTAAGGTACGTGAAACCCGAAGGCTCATACCCCCGCATTAAAATCATAGGGATTAAAAATCAATAAAATATATAAGAAAATACGCTCCCAAATTTTGAAATTGTATATAAATTTTTTATAGGAAAATACTAGTATGGGAGGTTTTACTATATATTGATAAGATAACAAGTTAAAATATTAAATTATCACAATGCATATAAAAATAGTAATGATAATAAGCATATCTGTTAAAATATTACAACTTTCAAAATAGGCAATAAAATACCATATGTATATATATATTAAAACACTCAAGATACTATACAAGGTAATACCATCTATAAAAAAAAAAATGCCTTAATAAGTGAAGCTAAATAATAATTATACCATAATATTATATACAATATCATACTAAATATAATAGCAAAATATATACCAAAATACTAAACTTACCATAATGATTGATACCTTTATATATAAACATGATAAAATATTAGAATACGAATACTAAATATCAGAAAATATTAATATGAGTATAGATAACACATACAATAAAGAAAACCCTAAGTAATTAAAATTGAACATACATCAACGATGAAAACCCTAAATAGCCCTAAACATATGGATTAAGTAAATAATTACAATAACTATTCTAGCTACGTATTAAACATGCAATAATAATATTAACAATCCAACGAATAAAATGAAATTAAACTTTAAATATCTAAACAAATTCCAACTATAAAAATTCCGCAATAAAGACAATTAACTTATATAAATAATACAACCAAAATTTACCATGAATACTAAATATTAAACTAACTATAAAAATAAAAACCTACATACCTGCATATACAAGAAAAAAAACCAAATATTAGATGTTAGAACAAATAATAATAAAAAATCAACAAAGAAATAGAAGGAAAAAAAAGGCACGTGAATGTGTGTGTGTGCGTGTGTGTGTGTTTCTGTGTTTGGGTGTTGCAGTGTGTGCTGTGTGTGCGCTGTGTGTGTGTTTTTGTGTGTGCTGTGTGTGAGTGTTGCAGTGTGTGCTGTGTGTGTGTGTTTTTGTGTGTGCTCTGTGTGTGTATTTTGTGTGTGCAGTGTGTGCTGTGTGTGTGTGTTTTTGTGTGTGCTGTGTGTGTGTATTTTGTGTGTGCTGTGTGTGTGTGTTTTTGTGTGTGCTGTGTGTGTGTATTTTGTGCGTGTGCAGTGTGTGTGCGTATATACAACAGAGGGGCAGGGAGCTCCTGGAGAAGAGAGGCCGGTGGAGCTTACGGAGGTGCAGAGAGCCTCTCGGGTCTGCTGGTATGGTTGACTGCACCAGCTGTGCTCGGCTGGAGTTGGGTGGAGTTGCCGGAGATCTTCTGGCTTGCTAGATTGCTGGAGTGGAATGGAGAATGGAGAGAAATAGAGAGTGGTGGAGAGGTGGCGAGGGGCGACGGAGCTGCTGGTTTGCGGGGAAGAAAGCAAGCAGCAGAGGGACAAGGGGGTGGTGCTCGGGTGGCTGGTGTTGCAGAGGGTAGCCGGCTGTTTGCGTGTGAGAGAGGATGAAGAATAGTTGGGGTTCTTTTTTTTTCTTGGTTTTTCTGGCCCCCGTGCTGCTGCGGCTGTGCGCTGCGCCTGCGTGTGTGAAAGAGAAGGAAGAGATGAGAGACCTAGGTTTTTTTCTTTTCTTTTGGCATTCGCTGTGCCGCGCCTCTCCTCCCCCCCCCCCCCTCCTTTGGCTCCGTGCCTCATTGCCCTTATATAAAAAAAAATTAAAAACCCTAAAACAAAACTTCCCTTTTTTGAATTTTTTTTTTAATTTTTTTTTTATGCTTTTATTCTTATGGTAATAATGAAAATGGAAATAATAATAATCATCATCATCATAATAATATAAGGATCAAAATGGTAATAATAATAATAATACTACTACTAATAGTAAATAATAATAAATAATTATAGTAAAAAAATAAAAATGAAGATACTATCGATAAAATAATAATAATAATAATAATAATAATAATATTAATAAAAATAAAGTAATAATACTAATATTAAAAGTAATAAATAATAATAATAATAATAATAATGATAACATTACCAAAAATAATAAAAATAATAATAGCCAAAATAAGATACTAATGCTAATAATAATGATAAAATCAAAATAATAATAATAATAATAATAATAATATATCAAAAAAAATAAAATAAATGAAAAATAAAAATAATTATAGTGAAGTAAAAATAAAATAAAGATAATAAAAGTACTAGTAATAATAATAAAAATGAATAATAATAATAATAATAATAATAATAATAATAATAATGATAATAAAAATACTAGCAAAATAATAGTAAAGTATTAATAATATAGGAAAATAATAATAATAATAATAATAATAATAGTGGTAATAACAATGAAAAATTATAATAATCATAGATAATAAAAATAATGGGGCAATAATAATAATAATAAATTAAATATAATAATAATAATAATAATAATAATAATAATAATAATAATAATAATAATAGCAAATATGATAATAGTAAAATGGTAATATAATAATAATAACAATAGCAAGATAATAAAGTGATAATAATAATATTTTAAAAATAATAATAACAATAATAATAAAAATAATAATAAAATCAAAATAATAATAATAATAATATAATAAAATAAAGATAATAAAAACACTAATAATAATAATAATAATAATAATAATAATAATAATAGTAATAAAAATAATAATAATAATAATAGCAAAATAATAATATTATTAAAAATAATAATAATAATAATATTGGGCCTGGGTAAAAATGGGGTGTCTACAACGGTTTTAAATTTGTCAGTATATTTGTAGTTACTACTACTTATTAGTGATGGTTTTAATAAACCGTCACTAATCATGGAGTATTTGTGATTAATGACGGTTTTCATAAACTGTCACTAATAATGGAGTATTTGTGACGGTTTTATTCTGTCAATAAAATCCAAATACCGTCACTATAAATTCTACATTTTCTCGGCTCAAAATCGTCACTAATAGTCGTTAATTTAGGTATAATCCCAAGAGGGGGGCTGAATTGGGTATTCTAAAAAAAATTTCAAACTTATTTACCAATTAATCCCTATGTCTAAATTTAACCAATTACTTATGAAGCTCGTGTGAAATTATTCAACAAACATACATGTCATGTAAGTAATGAAATGTAGTGCGGAAAGTAAAGAGATAAGGGAAGAGAGAGTGCAAACACAACTTTTATAAGGTTTGGCCAACCCGGCCTACGTCCTCGCCTTGAGCAACCCACTTAAGGATTCCTCTATAATCTCGGCTCCTTAAATTGGGACAGAACTTCCCTTACAATCCGCTGTTTACAAGAGGTACAACTTCCTCCTATACTACTGCTTACAAGAGATATAGCTCTCTCCTCATACCCGGTTTACAACCCGAACCATGAATACAATGAAATCTGTAAAACACTCAAAGTTGCTTCCAACAAAGCTAGTGAGTACAATTCAAATTCCTAATACATAATCATATAATGAAACTTGAAACTCGGACTAAATGTAACGATGTAATCATTATATGCAAGAGTATGATTCACTAACTATCCCTTTTATCAAATCTCCCAAAAATATTTATATAAATCAATGCTTTGGAGAACTTAGATTAAATCTTTGAATACACACACAACTTTGAAGATTGCAAAGATTTGAAAACACTCTTTGTCAAAACAATATTTCTCTCAAAATTTAAATCTCAATATGATCTTTATAATATTCAACTTAATGTATACAGTTATGCGCTGCTAAGGATACCTAATCAAATAGTTTAGGAGTATCCAATATATCAAGTCTTTAGCTAAGAATACACTTAAAAGATAACTCTTTAATTAATGGCCAAAGTAAAACTTTCTCAAGTAATGAACTAGTAAAAAACACTCTCTATATGTATATGAAAATTTAATATCAATCTTCTCTAATGATATTCAATAATAGATGATGATATGAAAAACTTTTGAAATCACTAAATGAATTAACCAAACCTTAATACCAAGTTGAAATCAAAATGTGTAAATAGATTCCCTTTGATTTTCTGAGTTGATTTGCCCAACCTTGATGATTGTAAGTTGGAGTGCAGGCAATCGTATATCAAGACATTCAAGTTTCACAGTTCTCTTTTCAACAAGATGTTCTTTTCTCTTCTCGTATGTCTTATCTTACATAGTAGGGTTTAGATATTTAGTATGTATAGCGATCTTGCCTTTAGAATAAATCTCAACCATTGGATCAAAAAATATCTCATGAGTTCTCTTAATAAAAATTAATTTTTTAAGTTTTCCCGCAAGTTCAAACGACTGAGGTCAAGGGCCCAGACGACTGAAGTGTTGGGTTTAGACAATTGAAGTGTGAGTTCAGTCTTCTGAAGTGCTTTTGCCAAGTTCTGAGTTTCACTAGAAATTCTTCAAGCAACTGAACTTAGTCTTCAGTCTTTCAAAGAAATTCTTCAGACGACAAAGGTTAACTTTGGTCTTCTGAAGTTGCCACTTCAGACGACTGACCGTTGACTTTGGTCTTCTGAAGTACCCAATTCCTAGACTTTTTCTTTAGTTTGAAAAATCTATTTTGCTTTCTTTCTTGACTCTTTTATAAAAATATTTTTTGGGGTTTTGACATTATTTCTAAGTTTATGAATGTCCCCTAAAGATGTTCATGAAACGCATGAGTCCTAAAGTCATTCTGAGGTATGATTTTAGCCTCAAATTAAATCATATGAGAATGTAAATACATGAGTTCTAAGTACCCATTCCCATGACACTCTTGAACTTGGTGATTGCATCTTCATTCTTGTATTCTTTGAGTTCCATGGATTTGCCAAGTTATGTATGCTTTCATCTTCATGGCTTCCATGACTTGTTATCCTTCCGTGCATGCAATATATACTTCCTATTCACAATCTCAATGCACAGATCAAATATCAAGTGATTAGTCATTATCAAAACAGGATTGGACTTATAGTGTCAACAATAGTCTATTATTAGTGAAAGTTTTAGAACCGTCCGTCATTATAAATTCTACATTTTCTCTGCTCAAAATCATCACTAATAGTCTATTATTAGTGACAATTTTATCTATTATTAGTGACAGTTTTAGAACCATCACTAATAGTTAATTATTAGTGACGATTTTAAAAAGCGCCACTATAACGACCTAATATTTAATTGGGTTTTTTTTTTTTTTTTATACTACAACATTTAAAATGCTCTGATACCACACTAGATTAAACTCAATCATCAACCTAAGCAGCGAGAAGCGGAAATCAAATAAACATAACCATATATAGTTATATACAATACCAGAGTGCTAAATTGTTTTCCAAAATATACATATATAATTGTTCCTCAGAAATATCCTCAACTGGCTGGGGCTATACAAAATACTCCCAAAAATACTCACTCTAATATCAGGGCAATACTGAAGCCCCTATGTCTACGAGCCTGATCTGCTCGCCTACCTAGATCACCTGAAAAATGTTAAAGTAAGTGGGATGAGCCAACGCTCAATAAGACCAAATATGTTATTGCTAGTGTGTGGCAGATGAGTTACAATATTATGAAAATCTGTTTCTATAAAATCATGTATAACTAGATCTGTAAATATAGTACAAGTAATAGAAACCACCACAATTTTCATGTTGCTTAACATATCAGTATTTTTAAAATACTTCTAATGTACATAAGTATATTCTCTATCTCTGTAAATCTGTATATACATAATAATAACTGAAAACTTCCCTGTGGATAACTATGTGTCATAATTTAACCCCTCGTGACAAGGTTGGGCGATCAGGGTAAACCACTATACTCCCTCGGTCTAATCTGCCCTCCTCAACCCATATCTGATGGGGAGTCTGTCCACGTCAAGACACTATACGACTGACCTACTACCACGTATTATCTGAATAGGTGGTTGCACTCTATAAATTGTATGTAGCTACGGTACCGTACTCTATAACTGTATGGTCCAACAGGGTCTGATACTATAATAATACATTTCTATACACAACTATCTGTTTTACCATGATTCTGTAATAACTGTATAAACCATGACGTTGTAATAAATTCTAACTGTATTATCTGTCTTTTTTAGCTGAATTGTAATCTGTAAGTCATGGTACTGAAACTATATAATCATGGTACTGTAAACTGTATAATCATGGTACTGAAAACTATATAATTATGGTACTGTAAACTGTATAATCATGGTACTGTAATTACTATAAAACATATCCACTAGTTGTATATTCTATAAAAACATACCCTGAAAATATTGTAAAACTTGCTTCTGTACTATATTTATATTCTCAAGTCACACAGTAATTTATTATATAATATTCATAATTAATAATCTGTATAATGTCATGCTGTAAATAATAAACTGGTAAAAATAAACATTTCAAACCTGAAATCATTTTAGAACTACCTAGCATAGCATATTTCTCTTACCTGATTTCTGCTAAAAATCCCCTACTATAATGGGTCCAGCACTCACAAGATTCTCCACTCAACACCTTGAAAATCATAAATCCCAAAGAAAAACTTTACTATTTTTACGTATATTACATTTTTTACAACTGCTGGAAACTCAAATTCCGAATAAAAGACCTTACCTTGGATTTGGGATGAATTCCAACTTCATCCCACCGACGATCCGCTCCGGCAGACTTGGAGAGAACTCCACTAGGAGCGTTGTGGTGGCCTCAGATCGTCGATCCGATGACTGATGAAGCCGAAATCGAAGGAAGAAGAGGGAGGAGCCGTAGGGGTAGAGAGAGAGAGAGAGACTGTGGCAAATTTCTACGATTAAAATCAGTTTAAGGCTATTTATACTGCGAGTTTCGTCGACGAGCCACGTCATCTCGTCGACGAGTCCTTAAGTAATTTCGTCGACTAACCTTATCCTTCGTCGATGAAATTCAGAGTAGCCCAAATTCTTCTCTCGATATTAACCCTCATCGACGACCCCTGTATTCGTCGACGAGGCCTAGAAATTTCTTGGAATTGTTATTACCTCAAAAGTGCAATGTCATCGACCAACGCGGAGCTTTCGTGGACGAAGTCTATTGCCTCCTTTGGTTCCAATTTCCATTTTCCTCCCTCTTAATTATTAAAATATTATTATTCTTCAGGTCACTAGAGTCACTAATGCTTATTAAAGCATCTATTAGTTACGGTTTTTGAACCGTTACTAATAATAGACTATTAGTGACGGTTTGAGAATCGTCACTAATAATAAACTATTAGCCACAGTCTTGAAGCTATCACTAATACTTGGGCTTTAGTGACAATTTTTAGTCGAGAAAATATAGAATTTATAGTGACGATCTTACGATTTTAGTAACGGAATGAAACCGTCACTAATACTCCATTATTAGTGAGAGTTTTAAAATTGTCACTAATAATTGACTATTAGTGACGATTTTAAAACTGTCGCTAATACTTATAAAAATTGATTATTAGTGACGGTTTCAAAACTGTCACTATTAATTTTAAATTAATAAATTTTTTTTATTTCATTCATTAATTCCTGTAAAAACCTATAATTACATTTTAACATACATAATATTAAACCAGAATTACTAAAAAATTCATAAATTATTCAAAATTCAAATTCAAATACAAATACATTATACAAATTCAAATTAAAATACAAAAATTCATTATGTTTAGATAACAAAAAATACAGAAAAAGTCAAAAACTGCATCTGACTGTCGTGCCTAGCATTGTCTTAATGTTGTGACAACCACAAACCCTACAAATTAATAATTATAAAAAAGATTAGTATATGAATTTTGAACATATATGTATATCTACTATAAGTATAAATGATTTGATAGCAAAATGATTGGATATAGTTAAAAAAAATGATACAATTTTAAACAGCTAAGTTTTTTCAATCGGAATTCACCACACTCAGTTTCGACCTCGTAAGCCTGACTTGGACACCTAAGTGCTGTAATCGACTAAGTTTGCTAAGTTTGTTTGTATTCTTACTATTGGCCTCATAAGGCTTAGAATCTTATTTTTTATGATAACAAACTAAAGGAACTTAATCAATCTTTTTGTTTGTATGAATACTTCTTTGCAGACCTCAAAAGCTTTCATAAAAAGAGATCAAGCTCAAAGTTCTTATAAAAGATTCAAGTCTCTAAAGGATCAAGGCTTAAAGAATCTCATCATGAAAGTATGCTTGTCCCATGATGAAAACAAAGGAAAATTAGAAGAAAAACTTGGATTCTGAGATAAAAAAAAATATGAGGAACCTGAAGAGATATTGAAGTTTAAGACAAAAATGGGACTCAAAGCAATATAATACAAGAATACTTCAATGTTTTAAAAAAGTTTTTACAAAGTCTTACGGAAGTGCTTTTTGTATCATTATACTAGTATTTCATTTTAAATATCAAAATGAATGCTTTAAGCTCATTACGGGTTATTCATCGGACTTAAGACCTCGTATTTTGAAAAACCCTTGAAATATCTTTTCTTAAAGTATCATAAAACAAGTTTGACAGAAATAGTTTTTTTGGAAACAAATTTTAAACAATGTTCTTACTTATTCAAGGTAAGTTCCGGTGCGACTAACCCTTGTCTAGTCATCGACTGACAATTTTATTGAATTAAATTAGGAAACAGTATAGGCTTCATCAGTGCGACCTGACCCCCCCCTGTGGAGGATCATGTGACTGACCCCTGTTCTACTTCTAAAATCCCTGACATTACTTTGTATTTAAAAAGATTTGGTGACTGACACCCGATGAGTTCAGGCGGCCTGACTCGTAATGGCTAGTTAAAATAGTGTTGAAAAAAAAAAATTTTCCAATGAGTTGCGTGTGCTCTAAACTTTGTCAAACTGGGAACATGCCAAGTTAACATTGGGTAAAACAACGAAAACTCTAACTGTTTAGCAGTTAGGCTCTATAACTAATAATTTCTAAAATCAAGATTTGAACTAAACAAAAATTGAAAATCTGATTTCAAGGACTATAATTGTGCTCACTTGACTCAAAAACTCGAGCTCCTCGTCAAAAGCCTTCTTGCACACATTCATACTTGCGACTGAGATCTTCTGATATATTTATTGAGTTATTGATGACACCGATCTTGGAGCACATACCTTCTTTCTAAGTTTTGAATCAATCAAGAAGATCCTGGTAACATACTCTTTACAGCTTCTAATTCTATTCTTCATTGATTTTTGCATTAAACGCTATTGATTTAGTTGTCGCTAAAAATCTTGTATTAAATGCTGCCTCTGTTTGAGAGTAATTCTTGTACGCAAGAAATGTTCTTCATTTCTTGTATTCCTTGATTATTCAGGCTTGTTGAATCCATTGTATCGGAGCGTCGGGGTATCACTTGGAGAGGAGGGGATCCAACACTATTGAAGGAGTGGTTGTAAAGGGTTTGCCCCTGCCCCAAAAGAAGTATTATAGTGTAGATCCTTAGGTGTGTGCCTAAGGTAAGAATCGTGACAGTATATAAGCGAACCTCTAAAACCTCCTCGGTCTCACTCTCTTCACTTACTCTTTAAGTATAGCAAACTAAATTGAAATTAAGATTGAGGAAATTTTAATTAAAGGATACGTTGATTATCTTTTTGCAAAACCTTAGAGGGGAAATATGTTTACAAATACACCCACACGGAACCTTCGATTAAAATAAGTTGCATTGATTAGGACGCTAAGTGACAATAAAGATTGAATCTTCGAAGTGTTGCTTTAGATCCATGGTTATTATTTAAGGTAACCTGGTGGATTGTGTTATATATTGATTGATTGATTGGGTATTTGGTTAAAAATTGATGCAAAATCAGTTGATAATACAACTTTCCAATATCGAATTTAAAAGTGAATTTTATTTTCACCACAGCTGATATTGTAATTGAAAGTGCCAATATACCATCCTTGTGTGATTTGCTAAGAATAAAGTAATTTGGGAAAGAATTTATAAAAGAATTTAAGAAATTTTTATAACCCCAATTCACTAACCCTCACCCATCTTGGTGATTACAATACAAAACCTTACTTTCAATTGGTTATCAAAGACCAAGTTTGTAGCGAAATCTTAACCTAGTAGCTAACAAAGATCTTTATTCGGCACACTAGGCGTAGCTTCCTCTAGCTCTCCCTTTGCCAGTGTCAATCCTCAACTAGGCCTTCTCATCTTTTGTGCTCTTATTACTTATCTTCTTTAGGAAAACAAAGAAGGAGAATCAACCTCAAACTATATGGATTGAAAGCATGGAGGGTTGTCCACAATATCCTAACACACATGCTGATCTTCCCATCCATAAACTTGTGTACGATTGGAAAAGAAATACCCACAGAAGAAAAAGACATGACAGAAAATGATCATAAGATGTTACAAGTTAACTCAATTGCTATAAATGCATTATATTGTGCCTTTGATATAAATGAATTCAATAGGGTCATGACATGCAAAATAGCTAAAGAAATCTAGGATAAACTTGAAATAACCTATGAAGAAACAGTTGATGTTAGAGATAGTAGAATTGGCATGCTCACAAATGAGTATGAAACTTTTAGGGTAGCCCAATGTAAAACCATCCACTCATTGTACATTAGGTTCAACCATATAAATAAACTCCCTTTCTCAACGCCTTACGAAAAATTGCCTCAATTTATGAAATGATTTGAAAGAAATGATTTGAAAAAATCCTTAGAGGACTTGCCATTTCCAATTTGGGAACCTAAGGCCACCACCCGCAATTACAGAAAGGAAGAAATTCTTTGAAAAATTAACCTCCTAGATGAAATAATAGGTTCTCTCCTACATATGAGATGACAATAAAAGACCGAAAGAAGTGGAAAATCCTAAACGAAGGAAATATTGCCATTGCTTTCAAAGCTATCAAGTGAAAGCCTAACTAGTGATGAAGATACTTGAAAGAGTGATGGGATGTAAATGATGTATCCCTTATAACCAAAAGACTTGCAAAAATCCTTAGAAAGAAGAATAAGTTTACAAGAAAAATCTGGAACTCAAAATCAGATGAAGGTGAAGAAGAAGAAATCGGTAAAAAGAAAACAAAGGCTGAACTTCCAACGTGGTACAATTGTAAGAAACTTGGACACATAAAACTAGATTGTCCACAACTTAAGAAGGATTCCAAAAAGAAAAAGGCAATGAAGGCCACTACATGGTACAATATAAGTACAAGTAGTTCAAATAGTGAATCAAGTGACCAAAAGGTTACTAATACTTATTTTATGGCATGGGACAATGATGAAGAACAAAGCTCCTCATCCAAATCATTTAATGATTCTTGTGATGAGTCATCTGATGAATCCAATGATGAGAGTATGACATCTTATGAAGAACTACAAAGTGAACTATTCAAGGTTTATAAGATTCTAGTTAATATGACTAAATGATACACTTTATTGAAAAATAAGAATGAAGTTGTAATAAAAAAATTAGAATCTAAAAATCTTGCTGAAAGAGAAAAGGATCTAAAAATCAAGAGATTAGAAAGCAACAATGAAAAGATGATGAAAGAACTAGAAGATTTAAGATCTCAAGCTCACCTAGCCTCGACGTTGAAAAAGAAAAACTGTACCTAGTCATTGATGTGCACTGAAGAGATAAATTGAATCAGATGACTAAAGAACTACTCGTAAGGCTGCAAGCTAAATGCAACGAATCAAAGATTCAGTTCGAAGATAATACAACCTTTGTGCCTTGAAAAAGTAAAATTAAGGGATCAAATAAAATAATTTTACATCTTACTAAAGGCGGAAATGGGAACGTTAATAATGATTTGGAGCACGAAGAATGTATGTGTATGCAGGGACCCGAACCCATATATCATTTTATACAGTAATCAATAAAATAGGGAGAGAAATGATTATGAAAGAGAAGGACGGCCGTAGAATTCTTCGTCGTATGACAGTATTCCTCATTTTGGAGTGATAATGATTAAATAATCAAAATTTTAGGAAATTGCCAGCTTCGTCGACGAAGGGAAAGTGGTGTTTGGTGGATATCAGACAGAACGAAGGTCCTTCCTTCAATTGGAATTTAATATCGTCGACGAACACCCAGGGCTTCGTCGACGAGAAAACCAAGATTAGAGGGTTAGAAGGAAGGGGGCTGAAGAGAGGGTTCGGTTCGGCTCGCTCTGAATTTTGGGGACAGGGATTGTTTTTGATGAATCAACAGGGTGCGTAGATGAATTTTATGAAGACTTCTTGTCGACGGGAGGTGACATGTCTCGTCGATGAATCTGGGCAGTATATTAAGAGGAGGAGGAAAACCGGGATATTTCCCTATTTCTCTTTTTCCCTCCTCGATGCCGCTTTCTCTCTCTCCTCTCTCTCTCTCTCTCTCTCCTACGACTCTCTCTCCATTCTCTCTTTGTTTTCAGCCCCACCAGTCGCCGGATCGATGATCCAAAGCTACCACAACGCTCCTGGTGGAGTTCTCTACTAGACTGCCGGAGCGGATCGTCAGGAAAACGAAATTTAATTTCATCCCAAATTTAGGGTAAGACCTTTTAGCTAGTTTTTGGCTTTTTAGCAGTTATAGGAAATGATATAGATGGAAAAATGCTGATATTTTGTTCTGGCATATGTTGGTTTCGGGGTGTTTTGTAGGAGGCCCTGCGGGTGTTAGGCTTGTTTTCCCTAGGGGAGGCTTTCCAAAGTTAAGGTAAGGGAAATATGCTATGCTAGGAAATTTCTAAATATGATACAGTTTATTTATTTACGAAAATTATGTATTAGAGTATGGTGTGGCTTGTGAATATGTATGTAGTACGGGGATATGTTTTACGAATTGTAGTTTCATGATTTTTATGAATTTCAGTACCATGATTTTATGAATTTAAGTACTATGATTATGTAAACTTCAGTACCATGATTTTACGGATTTTAGTACCATAATTATACGAATCTCAGTAACATGATTATACGAATTCCAGTGTTACAAATATGCAGTTCCATGTTATGATTATTCAGATTTCATTACGTTTTGCAGCATCATGGTTATTATGATTACTTTATAATCATGGTAAATCAGATAAATATGTATAGAAATATATTATATGATATCAGACCCTGTTGGACTTGCAGCTACAGAGTACGGTACCGTTGCTACAGATACTATGTTACTTATTTAGTGCAACCACTTATTCAGATAATACGTGGTAAAGTCGACCACCTAGGCCCTTGAAGAGGTTAGGCTCCCCTTCTAGATATGGGTTGAAGTGGGCAGGTCGACTAACGGAGTTCAGTGATTTATTCCTGGTTGGCCAGTCACGGTAAATCCAGCCTACAGGCAACATAACCCTGTCATGGGGGGGGGGAAGTCATGACACACAGATAGTCATAGGGAACAGTTTCAGTTACTATTACTTATGTACAAATTTACAGAAACAGGGACCATATTTATGTACACTAGAAGTACTTTGAATTATAACCATAATACTATTATGTTAAGCAATAGGGAAAAGGGGTGGTGTATTTTATTATTTGTACGGCACTTTCGTATTCAGTTATTCATGTTTATATGGAAACAGATTTCATGATATATATATATATATATATATATATATATATATATATATATATATATATTATCTCATTTGCCACACACTAGTAATAGCATATTTCTTCTTACTGAGCATTGGCTCACCCTAGTGTTGAAACATTTTTCAGGTGATCCAGGTAGGCGAGCAGATCAGACTTACAAATAGAGAGACGTCTGCAGTGCCCTATCAGAGAGTGAGTATCATTTTGGGAGCGTTTTTGTATAGCCCTCATCAGTTGAGGATATTTTGGGAATACAGTTATATTTGTATATATTGGAAAACATTTCAAAACTCTGGTATTGTATATAATGGTTATGGTTATGTTTGTATGATTTCTGCTTCTTGCTTCTTAGGTTTATGAATGGGTTTTTCCTCAAGTATGGTATCAAAGCATGTAGAATATTATAATATGGAGAAAAAAAATCAGTTAATTAAGCAGGTCGTTACAATGTCTTTGGATAAAGAAGGCATAGGATTCAATGGATTTAGACATGGAGGAAAAAAAGATAAAGAACCTTACATGGGGGTGCTTGCAACCAAGCCTCCAAAGGACACCTCCTCAAATGCTAGCCCTTTACCCCTCTCTCAAATGGGTTGAAGCCTTTCTTCTTCCCCCCCGAAACAAGTTTGGAAAGTAAAAGAAAACTTTAAACGAAACAAAAAAGCATTGGTTCAAAATTGCCCTCCAGCTTATGCATAACCTTTTGTAGAATTTCAAATAAGGAATAAGGATAAACTATATTATGCTCTAATAGTAGATTTTGTACGAAGAGAACCTGAGAAGTTGCAAAATCTAATGGAAATGCAAGATGCATATATATTTTGTGAAACCAAACACTAAGTTGGGTTGAAATATTATTTTATTGTGCTTGGTTCTTTTATTAATTGGTTTTTCTCTTGACCATCTTAATGATGGATGATCATGTTATGATTGAAATATATGCTGGATTATGGACTTTGTTATCATAATTTAAATGCAATTTTTTTGGTCCTTATTACCTTTGCATAATATTGCAAGTCAACTTAGCTTGCAAGTGTGTGCTTAGTAGTTAATATGTGTTGTAAGTTGTGCTTATTACTGTGTCTATTAAGTTGGGTCATTTAATAGTTTAGTAAGTTGTAATATTTATTTTGTCTCCCATGCCTACATGGGAATTGTGTGTGTCTAGTCTTTGTCCCCCATGCTAGCTTAAGTTAGTTATGGCTGTGTCTTCCCCTTCCCCATGTCAAATCTATATATATATCCATTGTAATAGTTATAACAACAACCAGAAGTTAATATATTGTTATTCAGTTAAAGACTTTGTCTTTGTGAGCTTGTCTAATCTTGTTCTGATCCTTGTGATTGAATGGTGAGAGGCTACATTCGTTCTCCTCGAAGATCAGTTGGTGTGAGACCAATATTTATCCAGCGATACCATTCATTTCCATCATTCACGTCCTCCATCCATCATCCAATCAGGCCAACCCACCAACGTTACCTCCCCACGGGCCATACAATATACACAGTTTCAATGTGCCTAGCATATATATTAATATATCAAAGTGTGCATAAGGACTCCAGAAGAGTTCTAACTTGTGGAGAAAATCATCAAGGCACTCTTCAAAGTTCGTGGTGATTTCAATATTTTCTTGGACCATCCCAAGTATATAGCAGCTTCATTACAACTTCAAAGCTTGATTAAGGAATTTCAAAGGTATAATCTGAATTTGTGTGAATCAAATCAAGCCATTCAACAATTTACCTTGGTAAGATTCTTCTTAAACCAACCTAAAATTTCTTGAGAACCTTTGTTTAAAGTTCCATAAGCATTTGTTGAGAAACAACCTTGAATCCTCGTTGTTGGCTTTTTGAGTCCGATCCCTAGTTTTGATAATGACAAACTGCAAGTTACTTATGTGTGTTTCTAGTGGTTGAATAGGTTATAATTTATCACACACATAAGAGGTCTGAGATGGAAGTCAGACGAAGCTCAAAGAACACATTATTTGACATATTCTATGAAGGCGGAAGAGCAAAAGAAGAAGAAGAAGAAGAAGAAGAAGAAGAAGAAGAAGAAGACATGTTTTCAGTTGCATATGCATTTAATTTTTATATTTTGGATTGTAATAACTGCACACATTCTACATGATATGTCTTAATGTTCAAACAAAACTGTAGACAAACCTTAGCGCTGACTTCAGTCGACCGACGTCAGGCTTCTAGGTTAAGTTAAATAGCTTTGGCCTTAGATAGACCATAGGTCCCTACACATAACTTTTGCAAAAAATAAAGACCAAATCTTAAGTGTGAAAGGGCTTCGGGCGACTGAATTGTGTGCGTTGAAAATGCCTCGATCGATTGAACCATTGAAAGGTCAAATAGTTGACTTGACTTCGGGCGACCGAACAAAAAAGTACTTCACCGTCCTCGGTCAACCAAACTTGCATGCTTACCTTTTCACCAACTCGGCAGCCTGAACTTTACATTCAAAACTACCTTGGGTGACCGAACTTTGAAGTTCAACAGACCGAACTTTGAAATGGGCGACCGAACCTCGGGCGTTTGGAAAGTCGCCTTGGTTCAGCCACCCGACCATGATCTCGGGTACTCGAACTTGAAAAAGGCATTTTTCATCTGTGTTTGTTCAAGCAACCAAAACTCTCGGGTTGGCCAGATTTAACTGCAATAATTAGGATAAAAGTTTGATTAAACTTTTTAATAATACCCTCTATGTCCCCAACGGTCATATTTTGTTGAAAAACTATATATACCCCCTCATTTGCTTAGATTAACAACTTTGATTAACCAAATTTTCTCTCTAATTTTATCCTAATCAAAGTTCTCCCAAAACACGTTTTTATTGCAAAAATTTTTTCTTGGGCCAAATCTTTTACTTTTCAAAACTCTCTTTCATTTAGTTATAAATCATTTTTACAAGAGAGTATTTTGTATAGACATTTTTGTTGTGCAAAATCATTTGAAACAAAAACCCTAGGTTCTCCGATTTGTTCTTGAAAAATATTGTTTGGAGAAAATCTTTTATTAGGGTTTAAATCTTTGATGTCTTCACCATACATATTATGTTCAAAGATTGTAAAAATATTTTGAAAAATACCCTTACTCCTTAAGCATTATTTCATATCATTGGAGTGTGTATTTTTTATGATCTTAATGTGTACATCCATGCTTGAATTTTCAGAAGCATTATCTTGTACAAAATATTTGTAATTGTTTCGATTGGGTTCAGCTCGAAATTGAATTGGGGAGTCTTAGCCCCATATGTGAAACCGATTTGGTTCAGCCCGAAAATTGAACTAGGGAGTCTCAGCCCCATAAGTGAGACCGGTTCGGTTCAGCCTAAAAATTGAACTGAGGTTTTCCTCATTCCGTAAAGAGAGGATGCAAACGGCTTCAAGGATAGTGTAATCCTTGGGGGGTATGCCCAAGGCGGGGACGTAGGCTGGTTAGGCCGAACCTCGATAATAAATATCGTGTGTTTCTCTCTCCCTATCTCATTTACTTTCCGCACTATAATTTCAATATGTTTATATTTATCCATTTATAGTTATAATTATTTGCATGCACACATTCATTTAAATGAGATATGTTGCACGTGTATGTTTGCACTCATAGTTTTATTATTTACATACATGTTTGTATTATGAATGAAATATGATTTGTGATGACTCAGTGAAATGTTTAAATTAGTCAAAAAAATTTTAAAATACTAATTCACCCCCCTCCTTAGGATCACACCAATTCCAACACTCGCATTTTCATTCAATCCCGTAGCAGGTCAGTCAACTGACCTTGTACTGACTCTCGATATTTTGTCTGAAATCTCAGTTAGTCGACTGAGATCCTTCTGTCAGTCAACTAACCCAACACTGCCACTTCATAAATATGTTTTTAAATTCTTCAAGCGACTGACCTTTGATCCATAGTTGACTGTATAGTAGTTACCTAGATTCTAAAATTTCAATATTATTTCACATTGTTTGAGTCCTTGCTTAACCTTGTGTAAGTCCATGCTTGAAACTTGAACTTCCATGATTTAGAAAGCATTTTTGAGCTATTTAGATTTCATTATCGATACTTGCTAGCTTGTAAATCATTGGGAATATTATTTGTTAAGTTTAGAATTTTATTCTTAAAATATTGAAATAACATCTTTCCATATTTTTACTTGATATCTTTCTAAAAGAATCATTTAAAACTTATTTCTGAACTACATAATACACATTTTCAAAATCCCAAAACATGTAAAATATCCTTTGATTTATTGTGTTTATATTGATTAACTGAATTTTTAATTTGAAGTGTCTTGAGTGTGTATGCTTACTTGTGAGGGTTGAAATTGGTAGGATTAGGTCACCCATCCCTATCATACATCATCTTGGGGGTGTTACCATCCCGTTCTGCATCAGTTTGGTATCAGAGTTGTTGGTTAGACTCTAGGTTAGAGAATAGGTTAAATAGGCTGAACCCTCAGACCTCCCATTCTCCTTTGGTTAAGTTGACTTGCAATAATACAAAATAAAAATATAAGTCAAAGGGGAGGCCCAACCATGTGGGCCCAATATGAAATTGAGTGGGGCCCAAAAAATCGTGTGGAGCTCACATGGGGTCTTGATCTCGATTTGCTTCAGCATCTCAATTTGGGATTTTCTCACACTGAAAATGTCTTCTAAATACTCCATCAATTCTTGCGAAGCAACGAACAAAAGAGACATCCGGAGGACTTCCATGTGTTAGCATGTCGGTGAAGGAATTGTGGACTCTCGGGGGTTGTCCACATGTCATAACATCTACAAAAAAAATATAGACATTTGGAGGTCGTTCACGTGTTATAATATTTGAAAACGACATGGACAACGTTTACTATTCCCCATGATAAACATTATAGATGCTAAAAAAAAGCATACTACAATAAGCACTAATACAATGATATTTGTTTTTGTTCATTGGAGGATGCACTAATTATTAATATTTTTTAAAAGCTAATTTATAATCATCTAATAGTATGCATATTCTATTTTAAATATATTTTTAAAAATCTATTTGGTGCACAGTTTTTCCCTGGTAAGTCCTTATCTTAAATTAGTATTATGTAAGTTTAAACGCAATACCTGGCAGCAATCCGTTGTCGTCCAGTGGTTAGGATATCTGGCTTTCACCCAGGAGACCCGGGTTCAATTCCCGGCAACGGAATAATTTTATAATTTTAGAAAGTAAATTTTGCTACAGTTGGATCCATTAAAGAAGAGAGCTAATTCTTATACTTCAATCCTATTCAAGTTTGATTTGTTCAATAAATAAGTTAACTTTAATCTAATTTGAATTTTATTTTATTAAAATAAATTTTAAAATTACATCTAAAGTTACTTATTCATGTAAATAATAAAATAATTAGTTTACATTTTTTTTTCTAATTTGTGTTTAATTAATTATACTATAGTATGAAAAAAAATTTAAAATAAGTAAAAGTATGTGATATATGATACCTTGAGGGTAAATATTTTTCTAAAATATATATGTAAAATAGAAGTTAAAATGAGCGTTGACCAATTTATAGGCCAACCTCTCAAACACATAATAATTAAGTAAAATTTTGAGTATAAACATATAAAAATTTATAATTCAATGAGTTAACTCATTTCTATGATTTTTTATATAATCCTGGAATGAATTGAAAATTTTAAAATTTTAGGTCACTTTTTGCCCTATTTGTTCAATAAATAAGTTAACTTTAATCTAATTTGAATTTTATTTTATTAAAATAAAATTTAAAATTACATCTAAAGTTACTTATTCATGTAAATAATGAAATAATTAGTTTACATTTTTTTTTCTAATTTGTGTTTAATTAATTATACTATAGTATGAAAAAAAATTTAAAATAAGTAAAAGTATGTGATATATGATACCTTGAGGGTAAATATTTTTCTAAAATATATATGTAAAATAGAAGTTAAAATGAGCGTTGACCAATTTATAGGCCAACCTCTCAAACACATAATAATTAAGTAAAATTTTGAGTATAAACATATAAAAATTTATAATTCAATGAGTTAACTCATTTCTATGATTTTTTATGTAATCCTAGAATGAATTGAAAATTTTAAAATTTTAGGTCACTTTTTGCCCTAATTTTAAAACACAACAAGTATTTCTTAAACTTAGGGTTTTTCAATCAATCTCAAGTCCCACAAGCATCTAAGTATGCAAATATTTAACAAATATGCAATAATCACAACAAATTATATGTAAACATGCAAGAATGGGAAAAATAAATAGAGTAAGGAAAGAGAAAGCAAATACCAAGGTTTTTTTTTCTGAGGTTCGGCTATTCCCGCTTACGTCCTCGCCTCAAGCCAACCCGTTTGAGGATCTTACTATGCCACTCCTTAACAAGGCGGAGCCACCTTTTTACACACTCATTCACTCAGGTGGAGCCCCCTGGCGGTTACACACTCCTTCAAATAGGGTCGAGCCCCTCTTTTACACGCTCCTTCAAATAGGGTCGAGCCCCCCCTTTACACGCTCCTTCAAATAGGGTGGAGCCTCCCTCTTCAGACAATACCCCATGCCTAACTCGAATTTATACCCAAATCGTAAATACAAATTAACAAAAAAATTGCGTACAAGAAAATGTTTCTCACAAGCTAAGTTATACAATTATAAACTATATGTACTCTCACAAGATAGGATTTAATATCAATAGAGTATGCGTATTTCTTTCAAGAAAATTTTGCAATATATGAGAGTAAATGATCTTTAAATAAAATGTGTATAATAAATACCTCAAAGATTCAAACCCAACAAATGATTTCTCCAAAAATATTTTACAAGGAAAGAGTAGGAGAAGTTAGAATTTTGCTCTCAACAATATTTTTGCAAAAATAAAGGTAGATGATCTTTGATGTAAAATGAGCGCACAATAAATGCTTCTTCAAAGATTCAAGAGCAATAAATATGTTCTCTAAAAATGATTTTCTAAAACAAGAGTACAAGAGAAGCTAAATATTCTCTCTAAAAAATATTTTATAAAAATGAAGAGAGTAGAAGAGAGTGAATGCTCTTTGATTTTGAAAGGATGAGTGAAAATATGCCCAAATACGCAAGAGTATGAAAATATATTCGTAAAAGTTATTTCAAGTCTTTTGGGCTTGATATTTATAGGCATTTTCAAAATATGACCGTTTTATGGTCGTTGAGAATTAAATAATAATATAATTTTGAATTTTATGACTATTTTCAGCTCAAAATAAGTTCAACCCAAGAGTTTTGGTCAACTAGCCCAAGGCAACTTTTCATTTTCGCGCAGTTCGGTCGACAGGGCATATGATCCGGTCGACTAGATCATCAACCATGTGAAGTTTGGTCAACTGGGTTTGTGAGTCCGGTTGATTGGCCCCTTTACAAAAAGGATTTCTGGTTGTTTATCTTGTCCAGTCGATTGGGCTTATCAGTCCAATCGACTGGGCCTTTATAAAAGAAAAATGAATTCTGGCCATATGGTGTGTTCGGTCGACTGGGCATTAACAGCCGGTCGATTGGCCCTTTACAAATTTGAATTTTTGCCCTCTTTTGACCTCAAAAACATTCCAAATCTTTTATATGAATTTAGCATTTTAAGTAAAAGGTTTTTTATAAAAATATTGATTTCCTATGGTCTTTCTATGGTCAGTATTAAGCATTAAACCAAATCATGCAAGACATGCATTTACAATACAAACTAAATGCAATACAATTATAATAATCAATGGCTTCACTCATTTGCTCTTCAATTTTTCACGCAATAAGCCAAGTGATATGAGCTTTAAATGCCTCATGACTTCCAATTTTCTTGTACCCAATGTGCGTACTGAAATATGAACCTATTCAAGTGCTAAACGCACACATAAATACTTGTGATTTGTTATTATCAAATGAGATAGGATTCAAAAAGTCAACAATTTTTATTAAATAGGTTTATAGAATAAATTAATTGAGCATATAAGCAAGTTGATAGTTTAAACTTAATCAACGTACGAGTTAATTAAATGATTTAATTTATGAGTTTAACATACTAAATATAATCTACCTAAAGTTTGACTCGTTTAGTTTTTGAGTTAAAAAAAAAAACTTAATGTCGATTTATTTATCTTATTGAATGAGTTCGAATGGATCATTATTGAGTAAAATGCCTAGTAATAAACGATTTAACTTATTTGTAATCCTACCTTCATTGCTTTAATCTTTTTTTCGTTTGGATGCTATACTAAGAGAAAATGTGAGTATAGTAAAATAATTTGTAATATAAGAAAATAAAAAATGATGCAATACAAGAATTATAATGTATTTAAGAGAGCTTTGTAACTTGGTTGATATGTTCTTCAATTCCAATCTCGAGCATAGTTCATTATATACAAGTATGGTTGAATCAATGTTGATGATATTAATATGGATTTGCAATTAATGAAACTCAGAGATATGGTAATATGTATTATCCTAAATGACATCTTGTATATTTTTGAAAAAAAAAAGAAGTAAAAAATGTGGCATTGGTAATGGCAATGTAGTTCATATGATGAACTTGGGGTAGAGTGGAAATCAAGAATAAATTAATATGGTAAAATGAATCTTTAAAGGGTAAATTGGTGTTTCAAAAATGAAGCCCAACTCTATATCTCTCCCTCTAAAAAAAGTAAATAAAAATATCAAATATTAATTAATTTTACTATATATTATTACTTAATGATATAAATAGAATTAAAGACAGTTGAAAGAGATATTAAGAATTATAAATTTTTAAGTACTAACGTATCAAGTTATTATTTTAGGGGTAAAAGATATTGACCTCTCATAAAGTTTGACAAAAAGACAATGATCTTTCCTAAGATTTCAAAAATTTGAAGGAGTTCCCTAAGGTTTCAAGACTTCCAAAAACCTCCCCTGAAGTTTGTTAAAAAGATACAAACCACTTCTTTTTATAAAATATAAGAGAATGTTTGTGTCTTTTTAACAAATCTCAGAAAATGTTTGTAACATTTTTGAAACTTTAGGAAATGTTAATGATATTTTTGAAATTTCAGGGGAAGTTTTCGTCTTTTTATCAGACCTCAAGAGATGTGAATGTCCTTTACCCTTATTTTAATTAGTATAATTATTAATATATTTAACCTTATTGAGTTCATATATGAATTAATTAATAATTAATATCTTACTATATTAATTCCAATTGATTTTGGATTATAGCATAAAATTTATCATTTGATTAGTTTTGCACAATTTATTTGATAAATCACTTCTTAGAATTGAAAATCAATTTAAAAGAAATGCAGTGGTTAAAGTATGAATTTCAATGTCTAAATTTAAATTTGTATTAATTTATAGTAAACTTAATATAATTTTATATTATATTTTGTCTAATTACAAATTTAAATACAAGACACAAAATTAGAGTCTATTTTATAAACTAACATTATGATTATTTTAAATATTATAAAAAAAAATGACAGTAAAATAAGAAAATATATATATATAGTGAGTATAAATGGCATTTTAAAGTTCAAGAAATATAATAATATATATTAAAAATTAGAGAATATTAATTAATAAAGGAAAACGCTCTGACTAAATTGGTGAAAAGAGATTTATATAATAAAGCTCACCTAGGGGGTGATGTTTGCAATTTATGCAAAATAAAGAAACCACGGTCCAGAGTCAGCAGATTTCCATTTTCCAGCGGCCATAGCAAAAACAACGGACACACAGGAAAGAGCTCAGGTCAGGGACCCCTCCATTTCTCCAAATCTCTGCTTCCGTCTTCTCCAAATCAATTTTGGTTTCGGTAACACCTCTCTCTCTCTCTCTCTCTCTCTCTGTTGTAGATTTAACGACAGTCATAGCCAGTAACTTCAATCGTATGCGATTGATGGCTTCACTTGTTTTCAGTTGTTCTTATTGATAATGATTTTTTTTTTTTTGGCTGCATTCTTTTGAATGCATTGGTTATTGGGTCTAAAACATTCTGACGAAGTTGTTTCCATGATGCAAATTATGCATATTATTTGGTTTGAACGATTGTACAGTAACGTTAAATCGACAGTATATGGATGCTGAGTAGATGCGTTCTTTAGTTATTTAATTCTTGCGTGAAAATTTGAGCTGCAATTCATATATTTGAGGTGAAATTGCGTTAGAGAGGCAGAATAAGAATGTTCTTCTTCGGTTTTTTTATAATTTTTTATTTGTTCTAAATAAATAAAATTCCGCGTTTGGTATTGATTGTGTTATGTTTCCGTCTACAGTCGCAGATGGCGTCGTGCGATCTCATTAACAACACTGAGCCGTGGAAGGACTTAAGGGTATGAATTGATAGGGATGCCGCCCTTAAACGAAGGATATTTTGAGGTTATAATTGTAGTCTACTTATGTGATTCACTAATGGTGCCATTGCTTCTTTGCAGAACCATGTTGAGGATATTAAAAGGACACATTTACGTGACTTGATGAGCGATGCTGCGCGATGCAAGTCAATGATGGTGTACGATTCATGTGCCTAGATAATTGCCCTTTTCTTTGATAAAATCTTAGAAATGTTTGCGTTAGAGAAGCTAATATTAATAACGTTCAATACATTCTCTTGTGTTCCTATTATGCTAATGTTACTTTGATTAAAAAAATGTTACTTTCGTTATGCAAATTGTTTTCTAGTGAGTTTGATGGATTTCTGCTGGACTATTCGCGACAATGTGCCACTCAAGAGACTCTAGGAAAGCTCTTTAAACTGGCAGAGGTGGGTTGGTGTGCTCGCTTATTTTGGGCATAGAAAACTTGCTCTTATACTTATCATTCCATGTGTATTAATGCAGGCTGCAAACCTCAAACGAAAGATTAGCCGTATGTTTAATGGGGAGCATGTAAGTTAAACTCTAACTCTAATCCTAATTCTGTAATGAATGACATGAAATGGGGTATCTTACAACCCTTTTTTCTTTTTCTTTTCCCTGTTTCATTTTGGTTTTGTTAGTTTTAGTGGTCATCTAGTGGTCCTATATTGAATTTTTATACATGGGCATGCAATGAATTAATGCATTACTTCGGTTGGTGTCTTCAGATAAATAGCACAGAGAATAGGTCTGTACTTCATGTGGCTCTACGTTCGTCAAGAGATGCAGTCATGACCAGTGATGGAAAGAATGTAATCCCGGATGTATGGAAAGTTTTGGACAAGATCAGTGAGTTTTCTGATAGGGTCCGAAGTGGTTCATGGGTAATGGTTCACTATTCTTGCCTGTGGATTTATATGTAATGCAGTGCATAGATTTCAAGTAATATACAAGTATTGGTAGGTTGGAGCTACAGGGAAAACACTGAAGGATGTTATTGCTGTTGGTATCGGTGGCAGCTTTTTGGGCCCTCTTTTTGTGCATACTGCTCTTCAGACAGGTTGAGTTACTGCAGCCTCTAGTTAAACCTGTCGCTATCATGATGCAGTCACATTTTGTTTGCTCTATGTTGCATTTCTTGTATCTTGGTTTTTCTTTTTTATTGGAATCTCAACAGGGTTTTTCTATGAACTTGGAAAAGTATGTTTGTTCTAATACTGGCATTCCTACAGATCCAGATGCTATAGGTTGTGCAAAAGGACGTCAGCTGCGATTGTAAGTGGTGATTATCTATGATTTCTATTTTTCTTAGTTCAGCAGGTTCTAAACAAAATAATTCACTCTGATCAAAAACAAAATTCCATCTCCATGTCATTTTGCCTAGTAAAATGTAATCAGCATTTAGTTGCTTCTTTGCTGGTTCTCTAACATATATGAAACAGAAGGGGTGAGGTTTCTTGAAGGAATTCAACTTCTTGGTTCCAGCATAATCAGTGAAGGAAGAGAAAAAGAGGAAAATAAGAAAATGGGGCAGGAAAAAAGTGATGCCATTAGGGATTGTCAAGTATGAGGCAAAGAGGCAACTAAATTTTCTGTTTCAAGTTTATCGCTTGTTAGTGTCCATTTCTAAAGTATTGTTGTAAATTCTTATTGTTGGAAGTCCTCATGGTTAAAGAAATGTATCTTGAGATGATACCATGGTTGAGCTAATGAATGATCCCATTTTTAGGATTCCAAAGTTAGTTTGTGATTCATATGATATGATCAATTTATTAGTTGTCTTTTGGTTGTAGGTAAATGTTTCATGCATTAACAAATTGCATAATTTTAAAATTTTTAATTTTATATTACTAATAACAAAATATTTATTTAAGTTTATTTCTAAACTTAAAGTTCATTTTTGAGTTTCTTAATATATCATAGCATTCAAAGAAATTCCATAGTTCCCTTGCTAGTTTCAAGAAGTGGCATTTTCTTTTATTAACCATGGGACGCCATAGTTGCATCCTGAGTCTTATAAGCTTTGCTGAAATTTAAGTTTGCGATCAGCTGCACGTTACTAAGCAGGGTGTGACCATTTCATGCATTCTTTTATGATATCTTCCTTGACCAAATATATAGTTTATATAAAATGCAGGTCTGCAAATGGTTGAAAATTTTTTACCATTGTGATGGATGTAAACTAGGAAAAAGAGAATTGTCCCAAACCTGCACAGTTATTTCATGATAATGATTTTTTTTCTTTACATTGCACTTATGATCCTTTCTTTCTTCAATGCAATTCTCATCTCCATCTTAGTTTTGACCTAATCCTGTATCAGCATTTGACTGCAGTCTCGCAAATGTTGACCCAATTGATGTTGCTAAGAGTATTGGAGGTTTAAACCCTGAAACTACATTGGGTAAATTTACATTTTTATATTGAGTTGTTTCACTGAGGCTCTATTTGTTTTTGCCAAAAGTGAGCTTTAGAAAAGTATTTTTTCTGCATCTTCTTCTTTAGCAGTTGTTTTCAAATTTAGACAGAGTTACTGTTTGGATTTTGTATCCTAGTAATTGTTTATTCACATAATGCAGTTGTTGTGGTTTCAAAGACTTTTACAACAGCTGAAACTATGCTAAATGCTCGGACATTGAGAGAGTGGATTTCTGCTGCTCTTGGGTTAGTTCAATAATACACGCACATGTGTGGCTTGTGTGTTTGTGTTTATGTTTGTGTTTGTGCATGCATTTGTCTTGCGTTGATTTGCATCCTGTGTGCATGTGGGTGGTAGGTTTTGATTTTGGGGGGCTTTTGTATTATGCTGCAACCATTTGATTGTGCTTGTTTCAGGCCTGAGGCAGTTGCAAAGCATATGGTAGCTGTTAGTACTAATCTTAAGGTATGTTCCCAAATGTACAAACTTGGGCATGCACACTCATACAGACATTTTTTTTATTAATTTCACTGTTAGCATTTGGATTATATATTGCATTTCTTTGCATATTATATGGTTTAAATTTGCTGAAGTTATTCTCTGTTCTGTGGCCTATGTTGCATGCATTCCAAAATATGTGTAAGTAGTCATGTAAATGTGGTGTCAGTATTGGAGTGGGCTACGTGTCTGACAGGTCTTCTGTTGGTGATGTTTGTGTCTACCTAAAAAAGAACAACTTCTTAGCTCTCGCTATAAGTTTTTCCTGAATTACTTCCTTGATTTGCTCACATTGTCATATGCATATTGTTGCATGAGCGAAACATCCATATTGGATTCGCACCACATGTGTACATTATTTTGCATTCTTAGTGAAGATTGGAAAATTTGGATATTTTGGTGATTCGATCATGTTTCCATGTCCAAAAATTCGGCGATTTTTATGAAGACACACTCACATCCACTGCCACTCAAAACTCATAGTTTATTGTGTGTAATATGTGAGCAAAAAATTATTCTACATCCATAATTTTTGTTCTGACATCTCTTGACACTTCAACTAATATTGATGCTCTAAGAAAGGCTATTTGTCGTGACTTCTACTGCTATATGGAAAGATGACCTGTGCTTTGATTCATGTTAATAATGCTACATTTACAATGGGTAAATTACTATTGAGAGTTTTTTAGACCTGCATGACCAATGCTAGGCCCATTACTCAGTTATGGTCCCACTAAGCAGGTTCCCTAGAGGGGTGGTCTGGATAGTCCTAACTTCTTGCATTTTGGTGTGAAGTTGCTTATAACAAGTTCAAACTTGTCCACTTGCACTTGACAACCTGAAACATTTTTCGTTGCAGCGGGCAATAACCCCTTTAGCAGATGCTAAGAATGATTTGAAATAATGAGACTACTTCTGATTAAGGTCTTAAATTTAGATTTCAACTAAAATTTTGAAGCTCCAAAAGTCCAGAAAATTCGATGGAAATTTTAACTTCAATGCCAATTTTGATTTGATTTGAAAAAACTATGGAAATTAGTAGTAAAGAATGGAATTCTTTCATGGAACTTTAGATATGGTTAATAGGTACAATAATGTAAGTTTTAGGACTAACATATTAAAAATTAAATAAATCTATTGTTGTGTAGTTTGTATGAGGTGCAATAATTGTAATACAATATAGGTATTAAACATATTCGTAACAAAGTATCTGTTAAACATATTCGATTAATATAAATGAAATTCATAAATTAATTAAATATTATTTATTGTACTATTCAGTGTTTTAAAAAGCTCAATCAAGGCGCTCACTTCAAGGCAAGGCATGCTAAAACGATTTTAGGCTCAATCTAAAATACCAAATTCCAAAAAAGCTAATGCATTACATGCTGAGCGTTACGTATTTGTACTTGCGCATTTTGGGATTCTCAAGTTAGAATTGGCTGGAAAATTTTAACTATATTTTCATATAAAAAGGAATGTCATAATATGAGTTGATTTCTAAGACTTTTGAACCTCAACCTTTTCAAAACAATTGAGAGTTGTATCTTAGATCATGAAAATAATTTGAAATTTATAATAGTATAGCTATATCTTGTCACGATTTATGTTATGAATATAAGTAGCTATTTTTGAATAGCTAACACGTAGTTTGCAAGTTATATCAATTTTTTTTACATTATATTTGTGATTTTTTAAATCTTTTTTTTTTCATATATAATTTATTTGTACATATTTTTATCTAAAAATAAAAATCTCAAAAGGCTTACACCCCAAGGCCTTAAGGCTTATGCCTTGCCTCTTAAGGGTTAAAATGCCTCACCTTATGCCTTTGCCTTTTAAAACATTGGTACAAATAAAGAACATGGATGGTTAAATGAAATGTTGTTTTAAGTTTAATTTTCATATAATTTCAAAAGCCCTTGTAAAAATATTACATTTCAAGAAGAAAAATAAGATAAATTTAGAGAGAAATCTCATTTTTCTGTTTTGAGTCTAAATCTCACATTTGATTTCTAAGGAAGTTTCATTCTATAGTTAATTTTGATAAGTTTCGCTAAAATTTCGAGATTTCGATAAATTTCAAATGGTTAGTTGAATTTTCGACAGAAATTATGCAAGACAGGAATTGACCGCCATTTCAATTTTTAGGGTAATGGAAAGTGGAAATTTTGATGGAAATTTCGACAATTTTGTGAAAATTTAAGACCATGCTTCTAATGTAGCTGTATCTCATAAAAAATCCAACTATAGTTGGCTTAGAAATTCACTAGAAAAGCTTCAATTTTGTTTAATATACAGAGTCCATAAGTTTAGGTAGGCTTATTGACAATATGTTCTAGAATATTCATAATCTCATACGCAAAATAATGCATTTCATAGTAGGAATAGAAACTGAGAAAAAATGTTATCTGAGTTTCATAAAAAAGGAAGAACTAATAATCTCCTTGTTATGGTGAAGCAAATATTTAACTGGACCTAATTTTTTATTTATTTATTTTTTCGGTGAGATTAAGATTTTAGCATATGAAGGAGGTGGTTGTATGTGTGCCAATGAGCTCTGGCAATTTAGCTAGTTTTTTCTTTTTATTAAATTTCCATATTTTTTGGCTTCTGTCTTATAATATATGCTTCTTCTTTAGATAATTTCAATTGAAAGTTTTGTGCAGCTTGTTGAGAAGTTTGGCATAGACCCAAATAATGCTTTTGCCTTTTGGGACTGGGTTGGAGGTCGATATAGTGGTACTTGTAACATTCACCTTATTTTGATTAACTTTAAACTGTAAATGGGCCATTGTAGCTGTTGTTTACTGCATAACTTCTGACAGCAGCATTGTTTGTCAGTTTGCAGTGCTGTTGGAGTTTTGCCTCTATCTCTTCAATATGGTTTCTCAGTTGTTGAGAAGTAAGTCAATTCACTGTGCGTTCAGTAAACTTCTGGTAGTTTTAAAATATTGTTGTGTTTTTATTTAAGAATGTCTTCTTGATCCAAGTTCTTACTTTAGATTGAACTCATTTTATTACCAGTTTTGCATGTAGTATATGTGTTTTGAGTGCATGTGTTTTGACATAAAAAACACTTGAATGTGGTAGACTCCCTGAGAAACTAAACTCATTCAATATTTGGAAGTATTCATCACAGCATGTATTGAATTATCTGACATTTAGAGATGTATTCGTGTTAGTTGACACAATGTGATACTTGAACTTGAACTCGAACTCGACTCCAAAATTTTAAGCTTGAAACTTAACTCAAGCTCAATTCTCCTCAACATCTTTGAACTGTAACCCAACTTGGCTGTGAGTTCTTAAAACTTGAGCTCGATTTGATTATAAACTAATATTAAATTCATTTATAAAAATATATAATATAAATATATGTATAAAAAATGTATTTTTTCAAGTATACGACGTAAAACTAAAATGTTATAGATGCTCAATTAGGTTTGCTAGTAGTAGTACAAAACTTGAATTCGACTCATTAAGCTACTCAAGTGAACAAAGTAGAATCAAGTTGAGTTGAGTTATATAGTGAGTCGAGCTTGAGTAACTCGCGAGCTAGCTTGCTTGATTAATTGTTCATTTTATTTATTGACATTTAGTATTGGTAAGCTGCAATATTATCCATTTGATAGCCGTTTCATTTGAGTTTGAATCCCTAGCTAATGGAGTTTCTCTCTTAGGTTACTTTTGAGTGATTGCTTTGCTGCTTTGCATGGATTTCGTGCTTGTTATTGCGTGTCAACTTCTGAGCAAGTGCTAGTGCTTTAAACTTGTAAAATTACAAAAGATGATTTTGGAGCGTTCATCTGTAGGTTGCCTTATTCTTGTTTGAAATGTTCTTCTTGCTTCTTAAAGGTTCTTAAAAGGAGCTTCTAGCATTGATCAACATTTCTTCTCAACACCATTTGAGAAAAACATACCTGTAAGTGCCTAACACACACACACACAGACATACATACTATATATATTACATGTTTCTCTTTGTCGAAGGCATTGGATTACCTTCCAAGTCTTATGTAGTCAATGTATATTTTCCTCTTATATTTGGACAATGGTGTGTGTGACATGTGTTATCCAGATGTATAGGTTTAAGGATTGCTAATTCGTAAAACGTAGATAGCACATTGCCACAGCTTAATGATTTCATTGGTAATGCTTACAGTGTCGAGTCAATGAACCTTGGATTATCTCAAATTGAATCAAATGACCTTTGATTTCTCTACAATATTGACATTTGCATGTTTGCATTTGCACATGCCCGTTTTTAACCTAAATATGATAGGTGAAGTTGTATATGAATGTCTGAATATTTGCATTGATGCCTCTATCATCTTCAATTGTACATAACTATTTTGGCACTTATATGACTTGTATGTCCTTTTTGGTTGTACATATTTGTTTTTATTTTGCTTCATGAATGGATGTTGATCAATGCATGGGATGGTTTGCGGGGCGGGATTTGAACTCTTTGGAGCCCAAAATTGCACAAGCCCTGTACCCAGGTTCTACCCTTTAGGTATAGGGAGTAGCAGCATCACCTCTTGCCAGGTATGTCTGTGTGTGGATGCACAGAACATTTTGTGCTGTTTATATTTGTTCCACTCAAAGCATAAGGCTGGAGACTCTGCTAGATAGTGTGGGTAACAACATAAATATTTTGTGACCTAAGTCATTAGGATAGAGAGCTCAGCTTTCACATCCACACCATAGTCCTCTTCCCTAGGTTGAAGCTTTAGATACAACTATATTCTGAGGACTTATGAGGCTTCAGACAGGAAACTCATCCTTCATTACAGACCTCTCCTATTCACTGTTTTGTGTTTATTGGCTTGCTTTTGTTCATTTTTTATTGTGCATTTGGATTAGGGATTAAAGGGCGGAATTGATCCTAGGAGCACCATGAACTACTTGACATAGTAATGAGAGTCATTAGGATTAATAAGACAAATGAACGGATTAATAAGACAAATGAACCCTATATCGTTTTTTTCTTTTTAAAGTTATATTTATGAAATGGTTCAATTTTTCAGCATGTAGTTGCACATTTGCCTGTCAAGGTTTTGTTAGTAACCCAAGCAATCACATGGATAATTGAGTGGTGGTTCAAATGGAAGAGGAGTTGGAAGTCTAGCATTCCTCAGAAAGCATGCAACATCATCAAGGGAATGTCTAATTGAGGAAGTGAGTATAGCATTGCTTGCCATTATCACTAAGTTGCACGGGCACATTGGTTTTTCTCTGCATATTGAGGTGGATCTAAATGTGGTGAATGTTCAAGTATAATTTTGGAACTTCTCTGTTGTTTCGCTTTCAACGGGGTGGACATCGCCCCCACAATAGAAGAGTAATCCTCCATTCAGCATTTGAAGCTGGTTGCACCTTATGATATCTATAGGAACAATTAGGGGTGAGCATTTGGTAGGTTCATATAATTTGGTTAATTAACCGAAAAAAATTCGGTTAAGAATTTCCCAAAACCGAATTGACTGAATTAATCTTATTAACTGAACAATACTCCGACTGAACCGAGTTTTTAGCTAACTCGGTTAACCGAACCAGATTTCAACTTTGTGATAAAACAATTCTCAGATCATGTATTCAAATTCAGCTTAAATGGAAAATTGAACAAAAATAACCACCATATTTGCCAAAGTTGCTTGCCTCTCATTTCCCAAAGACAAGCCTAGAAGTCCACCAAACTTTTCGTTCACTTTCTTGTCAAGTCGGGGCCAAGGTATCCTTATGCTTCTTCAACCAGCTGTCCGGGAAGGGGAAGTCGGCTGATGGCCGATGGTCAATGGATGAGGAACTGAGAATCGATTGATCGAAGGCTGAGCACTGAGAGGCGACGGCCACGGCAAGGGTGAGGTAACTCAGGTGAGGACTACGGTGATGGCATGAGGCAACTTAGGCGAGGTCTAAAGCGATGGCAAGGGCGAGGCGACTCACTGGGCTAGGGTGATGACAACATCCGCAAGGGTCAGGCAACTCGAACTTGGAGTCGAATGGTGGACGTGTGGAGTACTAAGTGCCGACTGTGGAACCTGGAGGCTGGAAATTGGAATGGAACCCTAAAATCTAAATGATAACCGGTTAGAGATAATATATGTAAATTATATATAATTATTAATTATTGTTAACCAAAATTAAATAATCCTCAAACTGAACCAAAACTGATTTTTAACTGAAATTAAAACTGAACCTAACCAGCCGAATTGGCTTGGTTAATTTGGGTTATTCGGTTTTCACCGAATTGTGCTCACTCGTAGGAACAATGATAAGTCTATCCCTTCCCTTCGGAAGGGATCTAGGACAATAGGGATCAAGGCTTCCCAGATAGACGGTCAGACCAAAGAGAAGGGGGTTGGGAAGACTTAAAGAGCCTTGTGGAAAGAGAGGAGGAAGAAGAGGTTATCTTGCGATTGCGATGACCTTAACCATAAACCATCTATGACTTTATGATCTTTCCTAAGGCCTTGGATATATTGACTGAGTGGGAATCTGCTTCTCTGCCTAAGTGGTATTCAGGGCTAATCCAGTGCGAGTATTCTTGTAGAAACCTTTAGATCTCTAAACCATTGTGAACCATGGGTGAGGGAAGATTAAAGTGCTATGTATCCCTCCTCTGCTTTTGGTTTCTAAACCATCCTGCAAAGGACATTTTTGAGCCTTATATTGCATAGACCACATCCATTTAACAGAGTTCACTGGAGCAAAATGGCAAAAGTTTCCTAGTAAGCACGAATTGGCCAATAGGCTGCAGAGTCATACAACTGAAGGGGTCATCTGAAGAGCACTGGGGATGGGCCATACAGAGCTATTCTATCAAAGTGAATCTGAGTGAGAAAATAGGATCTTCATCTTGTGCATTGTTTTGCTTAGGTGGTTCGGCCTGCACTGCCTGGCCCTTGTTCAAAGCCATGAGCATCTTCAACAACTTATTCGTTGATTCTTTAAATGACCCTGATGCCCTGACTAACTTCATCACACTGCTCAAGCCTCTCTATATGGTTTTTAGTTGTGAAGGAGGGAAAGGAGACTCTAGCTGGGAGTCAACTGAGTTGCTAAACCACAATGTATTTACTTTGCTTCTTCAGGAACTCACAGGCATCCTTTCAAGTGATTGGCCCCTGATTCTGCGAGCTAGTTCATTATTTACTGCACCTTGTGGTTCAGTTTCTTTTTCAACTTGAACTCATTCTCCTTCTTTGGTCTTCCCTTTCGGACTCTTTTCATGAACTCCGGAGTACAGGCATTGTCTAGTGCATGTCATCCATCCCTTCGACTCCTTTGATACTATTTGCAGTTCATTACTCACTTCCTCACATTTGCCATTTGCGGTCTGACTCCTATATTTCCACCTATCTGTATAAGGGAACGGAGCAAGTATCAAAATATGGAGCCTTGTCAGTGGGTATTCTAACTGAGGGTGAATTATTCTTTAGTCTTTTTCTTCAATTCACCTCGACTCAAGATGCAAATCAGCGGCTCTTCTTTCATTTTATAGAACTTTGTTAGATGGGAATTCATCAAATCCTGTGCAGAAGCACTGAAAAGTATGAAATGTTCTGGCAACAACTGCAATGTTTGTCTGTGTTTGACTGCAAATCATCCACTCTCGACCTTCATCCATAACTTCTCAAACACCAGCTCCAATGGCATTTGCACTTGCTCTATTCTTAACTTCTTGTCTCCAGCATATTCCTCCCCTATTGCATTTACTGCTGATCCCCCATGATGCAGTGATGGGTTACCATGCAATCAGGCTCCTTTGGGAAGTCTAGACACTTTGCATCCCTCAATGCTTGAACATAATTGAAGGCCATACAATTTTCAACATTATGCGCTGCTCCACTGCATTGTGTTCACACTAGCATTTGTGTCATACCTCCAAGGGGACAACTCCCCTGCAGACACTTAGAGAGCTGAGCCTTTGATTATCATTAACATTGCATTATCTCAAATTGAATCAGATTACCTTTGATTTCTCCACATTTTGAGATTTGCATGCTTGCAGTTGTTCATGCCTGTTTTTAACATAAATATGATCAGTAAATTGATACCATTATTTCACTGAACCAAATAAATAATACTCTAACTTGTAACATACTACACTTTAAGCAGTTGAAAGTGCTAGTTATCTATAGAAGAAGACAAAGATGATATTATAAGGAAAGCAAACGAAGTTAGGTAATGGAGTTTCTTACTTCAAGCTGAACCTCTATCCATTTGCTTTTTGTTGTTGTTGTTCTTGTGTATTTTATTTTTCCTTATTTTTTGGGTAGGGGAGGAGGGGGGGGGGGGGGGGGGGGGCGCACACAAATCAGCCCCAACAATATCACCCATGACCCAACAAAGGTTAGTCAAACCGACAGGAGGTTAAGGCAAAGCTCATTTTTCCCTCGACATTCATGAATCTTAATTCTATTTAACTCTGGCCTACTGCAAATGTTTGGGATAAAGGCTTTGTAGTTATTGTTCTTGATGTCTATAGCTGTTAAAGTTTGGTATAAATTGTTGGCCCACAACCTAACAACTTAAGCTTTTAGGTAAAGTGATAAATCTGACATGGTATCAGAGCTACAGTTGCCAGGAGGTCTTGGGTTCCAGTTACCTGCGTTTACTGTGTGATGGTTAAAAATTATTTGTTCCCATAATGGATGTTATTTATCATTTGTTTATCTCTCCATGTGCAATTGGGCTGCATGTGCAGTGGAGTGTTAAATCTTGATGTACACTATTGGTCCATATCCTAACAGCTCAAAGCTTTTAGGTTAAGTGGTAATCTAAGAACAGCCTTGTTTTTTAATTGGCGTTTCTTGGTGTGACCTATGCGATAACCTGGGGCACCCCAGACTATTGTACCAGGGGCATGTGTTTGGCTCCACACTGCATACTGTTAACCACTTAGAAGCTGTTTGACCATCATATGTGCATGTGCATGTGCATCATACTTACAGACTATCTACTCAGATCTACAGGATTAACACATTGAATTCGTGCCCCACAACCAAAACCATTTCAGCCATGCGTATAATTTGGCTAGATTAGCATGATACAAATTTACCTTGCATTTGACATTATGCATGCTATCCATTTTCTTTGTTTGAAGACATGAATACTTTCTTTTGGGAGCAGGTGCTATTAGGCTTGTTGAGCATATGGAATGTTTCTTTTCTTGGTTATCCAGCAAGAGTGAGTATTTCTTGACTAAGGTTGACTTTAATGGATATTTGTAGCTTTCATTTTTTGTTCCTTAATTTGACATGTGGTGTTGTTATGATAGAAATTTAACTGCTAATCTCCTTCCAGGCTATCCTCCCTTACTCTCAGGCCTTAGAGAAGCTTGCCCCGCACATTCAACAGGCATGGATTCATTGACTTCAGTGTCCTTACATTCAGTTAGCTTCAGCAATGTCTGCAACTGTATTCTTATAATCTGCTAAATTTGTTTCAAGATAGGTCAGCATGGAGAGCAATGGGAAGGGTGTTTCAATTGATGGTGTACCCCTTCCCTTTGAAGCTGGTGAAATTGACTTTGGTGAACCTGGGACAAATGGTCAGCACAGTTTTTATCAGTTGATTCACCAGGTATTTGGGATGTCTGTAATAAGGATAACACAAAAAAAAATTTTTGTTCATCACTGGTTTGTAAATATTACATTTATACTTTCTTTTAGAGGCAAATAATAATTGTACTCTATTCAAGCAGGTTAATATTTCTGTGATTGATTATAATTAGGTTTTTCAGATGACAAAGTTGTTTATTATCTTGGAAGGACAAAATATCTGAATAATTGAACTTCGATACTTGGAATTAAGAAGGAAATTTTTCTAAATCATGCATTTCTTTCCATTGGCTCTTTTTGTTTGTTGCATTTCCAGGAAAACTTAGTGGCTGAACCAATTACATGCCCAAAGGATCACTCCATAAGCCAAATTAATGGATTGAAATGTGTCTAATATGCAGAGGAGGTTGAACCTTTTTTCTATTCACATTGTTTGTGTGTAATGGATTACATATTATGCACACAATTAACATTTACAGGTATGTTGGATATATAAAAGCTTTATTTCCAAAAGAGGAGTATAATTAAGTCCTTTCTTAAGGATGGGAGGGGTGATGTGGTGTGCTTGCAAGAAACTAAGGTGGAGAGAGTGGAGAAGCTCTTGATCAAGGACCTTTGGGGCCAATGTGCTTGATTTTGGATATCCCTTGGAGTAGTAGGCAGCTTAGGGGGTATTTCTTGTCTTGTGGAAGCCTATTGTTGTGGAATTGTTGGACCATGCCATTAATTTCTTCTCAATCTCCTTTTTGTTCAAAAGCATGAATGATAAGTTTCAGTGGATTTTCATAGGGGTTAATGGCCTAGGTGAAGCACCCTCCAGATCTTCTTTTTGGAATGAGCTCTTCGGGAATAGGAGTAGATGGGATGCTGCTTGGATCATTGGAGGTGATTTCAACATGATTGTTTATTCACATGAAAGAAGTGGGGGTAACCATGAGACCAGTAGCATAAGATAATTCCTCGACTTTATCTACTTGAATGCCATTATGGATCTCCTTCTTATTGGTGGCAATTTCACTTGGTCTAACTCCAAGGAGCTGCCTTCCTTTTCAAGGACCGATAGGTTCGTAATTTTGATAGACTTGGAACTTCACTCGCCTCACGTGATTCAGAGTTTACTTCCTGGAGCCATCTTAGATCACTTCTCCATCACCCTTGACACCAAGGGAGTTAAATGGGGGCCACCCCCCTTTTGCTTTGAGAATATGTGGTTAAAGCATTATGGTTTTGGGGAGTTACTAAAAACCTGGTGGTCCTTTATTCAGGTAAGGGAAAGGCTAGTTTTGTGCCTGTCTTAAAATTGAAAGGAATAAAAGAAAAGCTAAACATATGGAATAGAAACACCTTTGGAAATGTCCAAGCGAAGAAGATTGTTATCCTTGATGGCATTAAAGAACTTGATAAACAAGAGATAATCCAAGGTCTTGCTAATGAATAAAGGGCCAAAAATCTTTGCTTAAGAAGGAATTGAATGAGTTTATTAATCTCGAAGAAATATATTTGAGGCAAAAATCTAGAACTTTTTGGCCCAAGTAAGGGGACCATAATACAAAATTCTTTCATCGAAAAGCAAAAGCTCATCATATTGGTAACACATTATCCAACATTAAAATTGGGGGAATCACCTTGACCAAGAGGATTTTAGAATGGTTATTGGTGATTTTTATAAAGACCTTTACATTGAACCTGAGACTTGGAGACCTATAATGGATGGCATCAATTTCAAATCTCACAGTTCCAACACTATGGATGGCTTTAGAGATCCTTTGATGAAGCAGAAGCCCTCCAAGCTATTAAAAATTGCAATGGGGATAAAGCGCCTGGAGTGCTTGCAAGATGGGATCCTTTCCCATTAATTACCTCGGTCTCCCCCTCATAGCCAATTCAAAGACAAAGGAGCCTAGGATCCCATTGTTGAAAAGTTTGAACGGAGATTGGCAGGTTGGAAAAAAAATTTCTTATAAAAAGGAGGCAGACTCACCCTTATCAAGAGCACTTCAACGAATCTTCAAGTATATTTCATCTCCTTCTTCCCTTATTGGCCTCAGTTGCTAGGAGTTTGGAGGGAATTCAGAGAAGATTTCTTTGGGGAAGCTTAGGGGAGGAGTTTAAATATCACCTTGTTAGATGAGTGGTTAAAACAACTCATATGTTCATGAGGTTTGGGGCTGAAACCCCTCCCGACTTTCAATAAAGCCCTCCTCAGGAAGTGGTTATAGAGGTTCATGAAGAAGAAAGACCACTTTTGGTGGGATATTATTGCTTCTAAGTATGCGCTTGAGCATAATGGTTGGACAACGCACAGTAGTAGGGGACCGTTTGGAGTGGGAGTTCAGAAATTCATTAGGTAAGGATGGGATGATCTTTCCAATTTTTGAGATTTCAAGTGGGAAATGGGACAATGTTTACTTCTAACATGATGTGTGGTGTGAGAACAGTAATCTTAGAGTTGTTTTTCCTTCCATATACAGCTTGGCTTGTAACAAAAATGCCCTTATCAGTCATCATCTCCAAATCACTGATCAGGGAATTTTTTGGAATATTCCTTTTACTAGGAATGTGGCGGATTGGGAATTTCATGCACTGTGACTTTTATTGAAATCTCTATAATTTCTGTTACTAGAACATCCCCAACGAAACAAAATCTTTGGACAAAAATGGTGTTTTCACTATTAAATATTTCTACCAAAAGCTCTCCTCGTGGGGAACAAATTGCAACAACTCCCCTTGGATTCATATTTGGAGGACAGCAGCCCCTCCAAAGGTTGCCTTTTTTGTCTGGGAGTCCATCGATGAAAATATTTTAATCCTTGAAAATATGCAGAAAAGGGGGTTCACATTCACAAATAGGTGTTTTCTTTGTATGGCTGGTGCAGAATCAGTCAATCACTTTCTTCTCCACCGCCCTTAGACAAGGAACTTGTGTAATATGGTTCTATCCTTGACTGGACAGCAGTGGGTTATGGAAAATTCCTTTTGGGGGGGGGGGTGGGGGGGGGAGGGAATTTGGACTTGGAAAGGCATCAAAGCCACCAAGGAGAGGCATAAGCCTTTGAACCTCATCCATCTCGCCATCATTTGGTGTGCTTGGAAAGAAAGAAATAAGAGAGTCTTCAAGATACAACTGCTCTGCTTCAAATTTGCAAAGAGCAGTGGATTGTTGTTGTTTTCAGCTGGCTTAGTGGGCAAATTGTTAATAATCTTAATGTAATCCTTGATGTTTGCGACACTCTACAAAGTGGTTGATGTTTTGTATCACTTCCAGCTGACTTAGTGGGCAAATTGTTGATGATCTTAATGTAATCCTTGATGTTTGAGCACTCTATAGAGTGGTCGATGTTTTGTACCTCAAGATGGCGTCCCCTTGATGCCTTTCTAATTAAATAATTTCTTAATATAAAAAAGAAAAAACAAGAAGTCTTAGCCAACATTTCTTGAATATGGGTTAAAACCCTTGGTTTGTGAACCAATAAAGGGTTGTTGTCTTCTGATACAGAAACCACCCTGTCTTCAAAACTATCTTTTTGAAATTTCTTACAATGTTTATTTTCTTTTTAAAAATACTCTGGTAGCTTCAAGTTTCACTCTCAATGTCTATCCTCTCTTTGTGATTTTTTTTTGCATGGCGTGCATCCCTACAATTCTATATTTTTTAATTGAAACAAGACAATAATTTCTTCCCTACAATCCTTGGTTTTCAAGACCTTTTTTTTTTATTTAATTTATTCTCAAGTTTATTTGCCTTTAAAAACACTCTGTTGACTTCAAGATTCCCTCTCATTATCAATATTCTATTTGTGATTTTTTGGAGTGAGCTGTATTCATACGATCCTATGTTTTTTAATTATTGTTTTGTTCAAAAAGCATTGAGAAGGCAAAAGGGAGAAAGTTTTCAATACAAAATCAGAAAATACAAAAATGATCAAAAGAATGTGGCTTTTTCCTATCCTTGGATTTTTTCTTAGGAAGACTGACTTGAAAAAGGATGTTTGTTGAATGTAGTAGGTTGCTTCTGATGACTCTTGTGTGTTTAAAAACTAATGGGCTTCTTCATAAACATTGTTGTAATATGTGGCTCATATGTTGAGTGGAACACATGTACGAAGAAAACATGGTAGAAAAACAGAGAACCTGGTTTGCAGAAAGAAACCAACGACGGTTTTCCTGAAATCGTCGACGGTTTTGTTCAAGTGTAGAAGAAACAATTGACGGATTTGTAGTGTTATATCAATTGTTTGGTCTTGGCATTAAACCGTCGACGGTATGTCTAAAACCGTCAACGATTTTGCTCGATTACCCAACACTGGTTTTCGAATTTTGAATTTGGAAGTTGTATAGGTTGGGTTTCGGGGGGAAAACCTCCGGAAGGGTTATATATACATGTTGGATGATATAATCCTAAGTCTTTTGGCAGAAGATAGTAAAAATCACTATTGTTTGCTCTTGTGAATGTAGACATTGCCGAAGCACATAATTATTCATGCCATTGTTTTTATTGCTTTCATATAATTTGCGTGATTGTGTTTTTTGTATATTTCATCATTGGTTACTGCATTGTGAGATTTTTTTATTTTCGCTGCACATTGATTTGCATAACAAATTGGTATCAGAGCATTTGGTTACAATGACTGGGATTTCTTTTGCAAAGTTTGATCTTCTTAAGTTTGATGAAACGGGAAAAATCGGACTATGGCAAAGGAGGGTTAAAGATTTGTTAGTGCAGCAAGGTATGGTGAAGGCATTATATGGAGGTCAACCGGAAGACATGGACGAAACAAGTTGGAAGGGAAGCGAAGACTGTGGTCTGTGGCGACTATTAGGCTTTGTCTGGCTAATGACGTGTTGTATCACGTCATGGATGAGGAATCTCCGGCAGCATTTTGCCAGAAACTGGAAAGTTAATATATGTCCAAATCTTTAACGAACAAGTTGTATTTTAAGCAGAAATTGTATTAGCTTAAGATGATGGATGGTTCATATTTGAACCAACACATCAATGTATTCAATTAGATAATAAGTGATTTGATGCGGGTTGATGTGAAGTTCGAGGAAAAAGACAAGACGTTGATGCTGCTGAATTTCCTACCTACGTCTCATATGTATGAAAATTTGGTTACTACTCTTACATGTGAAAAAGAAACCCTAAATTTGGAAGAGGTTACAAGCGCTCTGCTAGGTTTTCATCAAAGGAAGAAAGCTAGCAATGAGATTTCACAAGGTGAAGGACTTGTGGTGAAGGGTAATCAGGAATGTGGGAGAAGCATGTTCTGGAGCGGATTGAGTAATTATAAATCCCGATTGCACTCCAAGAAGAAGAAGGATATTCGGTGTTTTAAGTGTGGGAAAAAGGGGCACATAAAATCAGAGTATCTGGAGAGGGAGAAAGGGAATGCAGAAAATCAATAGGATTTGTCAAAATCGGCAAATGTAGTGGAAGGAGGCTCAAGAGGCAGCGATAGTGATATACTTTCTATTTCATCGGGTTCAGATTGCCTCACGGATTCTTGGATCCTAGATTCGGCGTAATCTTATCACATGACACCAAATAAAATTTGTTCAGCACCTACAGGTTAGTAAATTCTGGTTCTGTTCTGATGGGTGATCTGATGGTGCTTCATGCAAAATTTTTGGAATAAGAAATATCATAATTAAGATGTTTGATGGTGTTGTGAGAACATTATGTGATGTTAGGCACATACTGGATCTACGGAAGAATTTAATTTCATTGGGCACTTTGGATTGTAACGGGTTTAGTTACAAGTCTGAAAGTGAGGTAATGAAGGTGTGTAAAGGCGTTTTAATGGTGATGAAGGGACAGAAGTTAGTAAGGAATATCTATGCACTGCTAGGTACAATAGTTGTAGGTGGACCTGTAGCTGTAGATTCTGAGTTAGATAATACTGTTTTGTGGCATATGTGGTTAGGGCATATGGGTGAGCGTGGAATGATGGAACTTCATAAGAAAAATCTTTTGAAGGGTGTCAAAACATGCAAGCTAAATTTCTATAGGTATTGTGTTCTTGGGAAACAAAACAGGGTGCAGTTTAAAACAGCCACACACAAGACGGAGGGGATTCTTAACTACAATCATTCAGATGTTTAGGGACCGGTGAGGGTAGCATCATGGGATGGACATATGTACTTCGTGAGTTTTATCGACGATTACTCATGAAAGGTCCTGTACTTCATGCGGAACAAGTCAGAGACGTTTGTCAGGTTTAAATTGTAGAAAGCTGAGATGGAAAATCAGACCGGGAGAAAGATTAAGTGCCTCAGGTCAGACAATGGAACAAAGTACAGAGATACGAGCTTCAGAGAGTTGTGCGAGCAGCATTGCATAAGGAGACATTTTATAGTACGTAGGACGCCACAATAGAATGGTGTGGCGGAAAGGATGAACCAAACTCTAGCTGAAAGAGTTCGGTGTTTCAGATTGAATGTAGGGCTTGCAAAGAACTTTTGGGCTGAGGCGGTGAGTATGGCGTGTTCTTTGGTTAACCGATCACCAAGGACATCACTAGATAGGAAAGTTGCAGAGATGTGGACAAGTAATGCGGTAGACTACTCCTGTTTGCGAGTATTTGGATCTCCAGCCTATTTGCACATTTCTAGTGAGGAGAGATCTAAACTTAATGTAAAGTCTAGACATTGCATTTTTCTGGGGTATTAGAAAGGTGTGAAAGCGTTGCTGTGGGATCTAATGGCAAACAAGGTGGTGATCAGTGGAGACGTGATTTTTGATGAGAAAGCCATGTTGTAGCGTGCTCAGGCAGAAGAAGAAAAGAAACAGATGCCAGAAGACTATAGCAGAAATGAGCATGTGGTGCGGGTAGAGTTAGAGACTCAGGGCAGAGGTGACAGTGTTTAGAATGCAGGGAGTTCTAGCTTGGGAGACTAGCAGGATCATAGTATAGTTATACACAAACCCAAACGCATTATCGGGTCATTGCCTAGGTCTGGATTTGATGATCTAGTATCTTATGTGCTCATTACTAGTTGTAAGGATCCGACTACTTTTTCAAAAGGCGGTGCACAACCAAGAGAAAAGTAGATGGATGGGTGCAATGGTGGAGGAGATGGAGTCATTGCATAAACCAAATGTGGGATTTGGTGGAGCATCCAGAAGGGAAGAGAGTGATAGTATGGAAGTGGGTATATAGGAAGAAAGAAGCAGTATCGGAAAAGGAATGAGAGAAGTTCAAGGCTTGGTTAGTAACAAAGGGTTTCTCACAGAAAAAAGGAGTTGATTGATGAGATCTTTTCTTTTGTGGTCAGACATACTTCCATCAGGATAGTATTAGGATTGGTGGCACATTGCGATATGTATTTGGAGCTGATAGACGTAAAGACAACGTTTCTCCATGGTGATTTGGAGGAACTGATTTACATGGCACATCCATAGGGGTTTAGTCAACCTGGATAGGAGCATTTGGTTTGTAAACTGAAGAAATCCCTTTACGGGCTGAAGCAGTCTTCGAGGCAGTGGTATAAATATTTTGACTCCTACATTATCCAGATTGGCTACAAGAGGTGCGAGTATGATTGTTGCGTGTACTTGAAGAGTCTTGATGATGGTTCATTGATTTTTTTGTTGCTTTATGTTGATGACTTGCTGATTGCTGCAAAGGATATGACTGAGATAAATCAATTAAAGGCTCTGTTGAGTAAAAAGTTTGACATGAAAGATTTGGGTGTGGCCAAGAAGATTCTTGGGATGGAGATTCACGGGGATAGAGCTACAGGGAGATTGTGGTTATCTCAGGGTGCCTATGTTGAGAGGGTGTTGGAAAGGTTTAGCATGATTAATGCAAAAATGGTGTGTACACTATTGGCGAATCATTTTAGATTGTCTACGGCCTAGTGCCCAAAGACGGATAATGATATTTGTGACATGTCAAAGGCCCCTTATGCTAGTGCAGTGGGGTGTTTAATGTATGCTATGGTATGTACAAGATCAGATCTAGCACAAGCTATCAGTGTGGTAAATTTTTTTCAAATCCGGGTAAACAGCACTGGGATGCAGTTAAATGGATTTTCATATACTTGCGGGGTACTTCACACTATGGTATCATGTTTGGCGGGCAACAGGGTGATCCGTTAGTTGTGAGATTTGTGGATGCAGACTATGCAAGGGACTTGGATGACAGGAGGTCTACAACAGGGTATGTGTTCACCTTTGTGGAAGGACCTATTTGTTGGAGGTCCATGGTACAGTCTCTGGTTGCACTATCGACGACTGAGTTGGAGTATGTGGCGGTTGCTAAAGCTGCCAAGGAAGCATTGTGACTTATAGGATTGGTCAAGGAGCTGGGTATTCAGTAAGGTAAAGTTCAGTTGCGTTGTGATAGTCAGAGTGTCATCTATTTGGCAAAGAACCAAGTATATCATGTGAGAACCAAACACATAGATGTGAGGTTTCACAAGATTCGAGAATTGGTTTCTTCTGGTGAACTTGTACTTGAGAAAGTTCACACTTCTAAGAATGCAACAGATATCTTGACAAAGCTTGTTACTATGGATAAGTTCAAGCATTGCTTGGGCTTGCTTAATGTCTCCAGTTGCTATACGGGAGGTAGTTCCAATCTATTGTCCCACATGGAGCAGTGGGTTATGTTTTTGGTTTTCTCCTAAGGGGTGTATATTCGCCAATGTGGAGATTGTTGTAATATGTGACTCATATGTTGAGTGGAACACATGTACGAAGAAAACATGGTAGAAAAACAGAGAATCTGGTTTGCAAGAAGAAACCGGCTACGGTTTGCCTAAAACCGTCGACGGTTTTGTTCAGGTGCAGAAGAAATAGTTGACGGATTTGTAGTGTTATATCGACTGTTTGGTCTTGGCATTAAACCGTTGACGGTATGTCTGAAACCGTCGACGATTTTACTTGGTTACCCAGCACTGGTTTTCGAATTTTGAATTGGGAAGTTGTATAGGTTTGGTTTCGGCCCCGGGGGGGGGGGGGGTGGGTGGGGAACTTTAGGAGGGTTATATATACATGTATGATGTAATCCGAAATCTTTTGACAGAAGATAGTAAAAACCACTACCGTTTGCTCCCGTGAATGTAGGTATTGCCAAACCACGTAATTCTTTGTGTCATTGTTTTTATTGCTTTCATTTAATCCGCATAATTGTGTTTTCTATATATTTCATCATTGGTTGCTGCATTGTGAGATTGTTTATTTCCATTGCGCATTGATTTGCACAAGAAACATGTCCGTGCATTTCTTGTCGCCATTGAATTTTTTCTTTTTCTTTCTTTCAGTGAAGCGAGTAGTTATTTGGATGCTTTCTCTTGATGTCTCTGCATATGTTAAGCTAAAGTTTGCCTAATACGTGATAAGGATGACGCATAATTTAGCTTTATCTATTTTTTCTATTTTAGAAGAGGTGAATTAAATCATAATCGAATCCTTCCTTTCTGTTGTTTTCAACTGTTTCTTTTGATGATGATTGGCAAGTTTTTCCTGTTTCTAAACAGTGCTTACTGAAGACTTTAAGTTTTGTATAATATGACATAGAAATGCATTTGGAAGCCCAAAGATTCACTTTAATCGGTTTGGTTAACTGGGTCCAATTGAGAGAAGGCAGGAATATGCATTAATGAGGATAATAAAGAAGAAATGCAGCATGCCATAAAATGCTTCTGTCATGAAGGCAGCTGGAGTGAGCAATTCTTCAAGATGGAAGTAATTAGATCATAAAGTAATAAGGTTGTATCCATCATGCTAAGGCAGTGCAAGCTTGCATAGTTTAATGTGCATTGCTGGTTTCTTGTGTTGCCCATAATGAAGCCTTAATTTACAGACCAACCATATTTTCTTTCATGCCCCACTTTCACAGCAGAATGCCAATTATTTAGTCTTAGGAATATACGACTCAGGTTACTGGTGGTGACAATTTCCCCATAATGATGATATACTAATTTTTTACCGTCATCAAGCTTTTATTGATTGTAATTTTTGAAAAAATATTTTCTTTTTTCAGGGACGGATTATTCCTTGCGACTTTATTGGTGTTGTGAAGAGTCAACAACCTGTGTTCTTGAGAGGTAAGTAGGAGTTAACATTGTGTGAACTGTGTGTTAAGTAGGAGTTAATCTTGTGTGAACTGTGAATGGTCTCACTTCCTTTCTCTTATTATTTCTTATGGATTCTTTTTGCAGGTGAAACTGTAAGTAACCATGATGAGCTTATGTCAAACTTTTTTGCACAACCGGATGCTCTTGCTTATGGGAAGGTTGGTTTCATATTTGTTATTCACTATATAATCTTTCTTTTTGAATACCCATTATCTTGATTAGTGACGTATTCTTTCTCCCACCCCACCCCTCAATCCCCTGCCCGCCGAGGCATGCACAAAATACTTTGATGTTTAGAAATTAGTTGGTGGAAAATTAAAACATTATTTTTAATTGCAATAAAGTATTTTTTTTATTTTTAATTACTCTTTGAAGTTTCAAGGATTCCCTAGAAACCAATTGTTGCTATAGTGCGTCACCAACATCTTTTTCTAGTATCACTGAATTCTACAGCTAATGTCTGTGCAATCAAATGTTGGTTTCTTATACAGACCCCAGAGCAGTTGCTAAACGAGAATGTCCCACGTCATCTTATTTCTCACAAGGTTATTTAGCTTAAGCTTGTATTTAGCATTAAATTTTCTCTGTATTCTAGGTTCAGTTCTAATTCTTTTTTTTTTTTGGGAAGAAAGTGAAAAAGCATTTTTAACACCTGTGTTTATTTCTGCAGACATTCTCTGGAAATCGGCCTTCTCTTAGTCTGCTACTGCCTGCTTTAAATGCTTATAATATTGGGCAGGTTTAAAGCTTCTTTCACACTCAGCAATCAACATTAATGAAATAATTTGCTTTTTATTATTTTTGATTTTTTGTTTGTCTTTCAAATCATAGTGTAGTCTTCTTGTGTAAGGGCACTGCTGTTATTGGCTTACACAGTGCATTTTCCACCTTATATTCTCCCATAACCCTCTCATTGGTTATTTTCGAGTTCTCTTGCCAAAATATTTTTGGTGTGGTGGAGTTTATCATGTGGGAGGGTAGTGATTTGGGAAATTTCAGATTTTATTTAAAACTGTTGTTTTGCCCTTTTTTTCAACTAAGAAAAGATGGTGAGATGTACTTTTCCAAGCAAAGGAGCGAAGGAAAAGCAAAAGGAAAGGAGAAAATTATGGGAATATTTTAATACATCCACAAGGAGAACTTCCAGGTGAAAGTCTAACCACACAACATAGAGTCTTAGTGTTAGATATATGCATTAAAAAATGGAAGAAAAAGGATAAAATAAACCAATGTAGGAGAACTAGATGGTGGAACCTAAAAGGAGAAAATATAATAAAATTTAAAGATAAGATGATCAAAGATGGGGATTGGACCTTAGAGGATGGGATAGATTCAAATACTCTTTGGAATAGATTAGCTAACTCTATTAAAAAGATAGTAAAAGAGATTTTAGGCGAATCAAGGGGAAGATTCTCAAATAGCAAAGAAAGTTGGTGGTGGGATAAAGATGTACAAAAAATCATAAAGACAAAAAGAATTTGGTATAAAACGTGGCAAAAATGTAGAAACAACGATAACTTTGAAAAATATAAGGAGGCAAGAAAAGATGCAAAAAGGGCCGTTAGTGAAGCTAAATATAGATCATTTAATAGTTTGTATGATAGATTAGGTACAAAAGAAGGGGAAAGAGATATATTTAAACTTGCTAAAGCTAGAGAAAGGAAGAACAAGGACTTAGGAAATGTAAAATGTATAAAAAGTGAGGATGATATTGTCTTGGTTAAGGACGAAGATATTAAAGAAAGATGGCGAAGTTACTTTAGTAAGTTGTTTAATGAAAACCAAATAGAAGGCTTAAATTTAGAATTGTCAAATGAGGAAAAGACTAAAAATATAAGATTTATTCGAAAAATTAAAGTTAACGAAGTTAAGTTTGCACTAAAAAAGATGAAAAATGGGAAAGCTATGGGACCAGATAACATCCCAATTGAAGTTTGGAAATGCTTGGGTGATAACAGAATTATATGATTAACTAATTTATTTAATACAATTGTAAAAACTAAGAAAATGCCAGATGAATGGAGGAAAAGCACTTTAATACCTATATACAAAAATAAAGGAGATATTCAAAATTGTAATAACTATCGTGGAATTAAACTTATGAGTCATACGATGAAACTATGGGAAAGAGTAGTTGAACAAAGATTAAGGTTAGAAACGAAGATCTCAGAAAATCAATTTGGTTTTATGCCTGGGAGATCTACCACAGAAGCTATTTATCTTTTAAGAAGATTAATGGAAAAGTTTAGGGAAAAGAAGAGGGACTTGCATATGATATTTATTGACCTTGAGAAAGCATATGATAGGATACCTAGGGAAGTTTTATGGTGGGTTTTAGAAAAAAAGGGTGTATGTTGTAGGTATACCGATGTCATTAAGGATATGTACGATGGAGTAATGACTAGTGTAAAGACTATAGATGGAGAAACTAGAGAATTTCCAATTACCATAGGTGTACATCAAGGATCTGCTTTGAGCCCTTATCTTTTTGCTTTAGTGATGGACCAATTGACTAAGAGTATTCAAAAGGAGGTTCCATGATGTATGTTGTTTGCAGATGATATTGTATTAATTGACGAAACTAGGGATGGAGTAGAGACTGAGTTAGAATTATGGAGAGAAGCTTTAGAATCCAGAGGCTTTAAGATAAGTAGAAATAAAACAGAATATATGAAATGTAATTTTAGTAATGATAGGAGGAATATTGGAGACAAAGTTAAACTTGATGATGAAGAAATAAATAGTACTTGTAGATTTCGATACCTTGGATCTATTATGCAAGCTGAAGGAGAAATTGAAGATGATGTAATGCACAGAGTTAAAGCAGGTTGGGTAAAATGGAGAAGTTCTTCAAGTGTTCTATGTGATCGTAGAATACCCTTAAAATTGAAAGGGAAGTTTTATAGGACATCTATAAGACCAGCTATGCTATATGGATCAGAATGTTGGGCGACGAAGAAACATAATATCCAAAAAGTAAAAGTTGCCGAGATGAGGATGCTTAGATGGATGAGTGGTATGACATTAAAAGATAAATTAAGGAATGAACATATTCGTGGTAAGTTAGGTGTAGCTCCTATAGAAGATAAGATAAGGGAAGGACGACTCAGATGGTATGGACACTTGCAACGTATGCCTTATAGTGCACCTATGAGGAAGAGTGACTTAGTTACTGTGGGGGGCAGTAGAAGGGGTAGGGGTAGACCTAAAATAACTTGGGAGGAGATAGTGAGTAAGGATTTAATGTCTTTGAATCTATCAAAAGAAATGGTCCATGATCGCATAAATTGGCGGAAAAGGATTCATATAGCCGACCCCACTTAGTGGGACTAAGGCTTGGTTTTGTTGTTGTTGTTGTACAAGGAGAACTTCCTGATATTCTAATACATAGCAAAATGAAGTTTTTTCCTATTCAGCTCTATATAGACCATGTTTTCTGGTAGTTTTGTAGATTTGAGTTAAAATTTTGAGCATTCTTGGAGGAAATGATATAGTTTCCCTCATAAAAAAAAAAAAGGGAAAATAAAGCAGAAGGCAGAAAGAGATCCTCAGTCAGGAGAGGAAAATGATTGCTTTAGTTTTGGGTGTGCCTGCTGATTTGAGATATCTTTTATTTGCTAGGATAAAAATTAAATGTTATGACCAAAAGGGTGGGGGAAAGGGGGCCCCCGGGGGGGGGGGGGGGGGGGGGATACCAATCTAGAAATTAGCATTGTGTCATGCAAAAACCACATAATGGCATTTTTTTTTTGTTACATTTGAGCGCAGAATGCCTTAACACAAAGATCAATGAATCAACTCCAACCAGCCTCAGCTTAAATATTACCTTCTATTTTGTGAGAAATATCAGTGGGTGTGTGGAAATACCTCTTTGAAGTTTGAAGGCTAGGGGCAGTGAGGTATAACATTGTCCATCATGCATTATAAGTGCCTTGAAGGGATTTGAAGGTTGTAAAAATATGCATGATCATAAAAGTTGAGAAGAGAAAATTTTATACTCATTATTAATGAATCAACTCAAAGCATTAGAGGAAGTATCAATAGTTTGTCAAGCTTATTTAATCTAAAGCAGAAAACTAAAGAAATACATGAACACTGAGAATGCAGAAAATAAGATAGTAAAGTTCCTAGAAGAGTTGAGTGCAATAAATTTTCCCAAACTGAAACAAAGAAGTAGACTTTTGAAACTTACTTGTATTCAGTGGTTCCCTAAAGCGTTATTTGTGACAGGATTGCTTAGTCAAAATTTCAAATATATTATTATTCAATATGTTTCTTCAACCTTCTTTCAGCCAAATCAAACTGGACAATCTATTGGTTGAATGTTTTTTAGGAATTTCAAGGCACAAAAAATATTAAAACAATTCATTCATGGGTCAATTGCAAATTTAGTTGTGCTAACTAATTAGAAGCTTTGTATTTAATTATCATATGAGGTATGCAAGTCAAGTCTCAAGCTCCCAATGTGTACATATTTTGTACTTATGTACCTGCCCACAATAGCTTCATATTTAAATATCATAAAAGGCACATTGTTAGTAATCGGGATATTGCAAGTCTTAATATGTACATGTTTATTTATGTCCACCTGTTCACAATCCCCAAGCACATAGTATTCATGTGCTATCTTGCTGGTTTACTTGGATGTTCTGAATAACCCCCTGCTGTATGTGTAACCATCACTGTTTATGCATGCTTAACATTTCATTTCATCTCTGTTGTCTGGATTTTTAAAACATGAACTGGTGGCATGAAATAAATAATTTTGTTTATTTTTCAGTTGTTGGCTATATACGAGCACAGAATTGCAGTGGAAGGTTTCGTATGGGGAATCAATTCTTTTGACCAGTGGGGAGTGGAGTTGGGCAAGGTATGATCTTTTTTATTCCCAAATTGGCTGCTCGCACTTTTCTTAATTTCAGCTGTTCGTTATGTGTTAATTCAATGGCTTTCACAGTCTATGCCTGTTGATTTTGCTCACTATATATATGTATGCTCTTGCATGGGTGGAAATGCAGTCACTGGCTTCCCAGGTCCGAAAGCAAATTAATGCATCTCGCACAAAAGGAGAGCCAATAGAGGGCTTTAATTCCAGCACTACCTCACTGCTAACGAAATATCTAGAGGTATGGCAGTGCATCCTGCACTGAGCTTTAAAGGGATTTTATTGTTAAAATTATTCCTCTGAAATTTGGTAGATAGTAAACAAGATGCATAAGAGGGGAGGCAGTCAGGTGTAATGAAGGTTTGAAATAACATATATTTGGTTACATGGTTAAGAGTCTTTTTAGGTTTTCTACTTAGTTGCAACTTGCAACTTGCCAATACAATTGTCACCATGACATTTTCTATTTGCTTATTTTGCTTTATATATATATATATATAGCATCATGGTAACATAATATAATTCAAGTACTGCAATTGGATAAAAGAGCAGAATAATGATATGTATGGATGCTGCCTATTAAAAGCTGTTGTTCTTGGGTTTTCTCGCAACCCTAATTGCCATGTTGTTACTTGTTCATGTATAACTGTGAATATGACCACAAAACAAATAATGTGCATGCAAGATCAGCCTTCATGTGATTAGAAGCAATTCATGTATGTATGTTGCACATATGTGTTTCATTTTATATCATCATTGTCTGATTCTTTAGTTTAGTTCAGGAGTATAGAAAGGAGTTCAGTTATGTATCCATATCGCTGCTTATACTACTTAATAACTTCTTTATTTTTAAATTTCAGGCAAAATCGCCGATTCCTTCTGAGCCTGTAACCACTCTACCAAAAATATAGTGCGTGGGAGAACCTTGTGGCTGCATTTTCCTTGGCTGCCAAGAAGGAATTAAAGGTCAAATATCTGCTGATAATCGTGTCAATTGAAACACTACTCACAGTGCATACAGAACTTGAGCTGCTATACCCGTGGTATTATTCTCATTTCTTAAGTTGTTCCTGCACAAATTTGGATTGGATTCTTCATTGTAAATTAGTTCAGGATCATTATCACTTAAAATGGTCTATGATGAAAGCACTTCGCATGCATGTTTGATGTGTGCTTTGTCATAAATCTTCTTTTTTTTTTTCTCCCAATAAACCACACTAAATTTTTAATGTGAATTTCATCTCCCTTTGTTATAAAGTAATAACATTGCCTTTGACTGGCAATGGCTTTTGTTTTTTTTTTGTAAGTAATGTTTGTTGTCATTTACAAAAATAAATTTTTTTGACTAAAGAGTCCTTTGTAAAAGTTTAAAATCTTGGGTTGTGTATGGAAGTAGGATTTCGAGCCTTGGATTTGGATTTGGATTTGTGTTGATTTAGAAAAAATTTAATATAATTTATATTATACTTTGTCCAATATCTCACATATTTAAATTCAAACTATGAAATTAATGCTTCCAAACATACTGTTGGAGTCTATATGGCTGAGGAAAATGATTTTTATTTTTTATTTTTAATTTTGAAAGAATTACAAAAATAGTCCATTTGGGTCAAGTGTCTTTTTTTTTTTTTTGAGTAAAAAGAAAGAAAGGAAAGAATTCATTATTCATTATATTTTATTAATATCAAATATTATTAAAAGTTTTTAAAAAATATTCTAGTATGGTCAGCAATTAAAAAAAGTAAGTGTTAATAATATGTAAAATTAAACTTTTGCTCATCCAATAATTCTTAGTATGGACACAAATTATGAATAATGATCATAAATGTTAACCTCCTATATTAATGATTATTTTGTGTGAGTGTATAGTGTATGTCATAGCATAATCATATGCTCTCTCTTTGGCCTTTAGAACTAGATATATATTCGGGTCAAATCAAATCAATACAATGAAATGCTCAAATTGGAGGGGACTCAAAATTGTCAACTTTAAACTTGGGCCAAATTCAAACGATACTAAAATTGTTAAGCTTTGACTTGACTCCTTATAAAATAATTCACACATAATAAATCTCTTCATCTAAAATAATATCTAGCAATGTCAATTTGTGTGAAACTTTTCCTAAACTTAAATTTTGTTTTCTCAATGAAAGTTATGATTCTTTCTCCTGAGTGTCATGTTCTCCTTTGCTCTACAAGTATTTTACTCTCTCCTTCACTCCCTAAATTAAATGAAAATCATTAATGCAAATGCCGAAAATTTTATAATTCGACCTTCCTATATAACTCATGATAATTTAATATTCAAGCATCCAAATTAAGTTGCCATAAATTTTCTTTAGAATGGAATTTTGAAATAATGTATTACTATCTTCTCTCTTTTCTCACAATCCAAGATCTCGGAAACAATCGAAATATTAATAAATCATCATTCCAAAAATAAAGGATTTTTGTTATGAAAAATATGAATGGTTGTCACTCCATGTTCCACTCCTTCATCTTCCACCACCATGTATTGTCTTATTAAAGGGCCCTCTCCCTTTAAATTTTTAATGTATAGAAAAATACTTGAAGAGAGTAGGCATATAGAAAGGATGAAAGAAGAGAGATAAAGAGAAGAGAGATATTTTGTATAAGGCCGGTTCCAAATCATCTTGTAATTCCTCCCGAGATAGTGAAGTTTTTAATCTCATCCAATTGTGGAGTAGGCATAGCCAAACCACGTAAATTTTTATCTCATCTCTATTTATTTTCCTGCATATTTTATAACACGTTATCAATACAAGACTCTAACTATCTAATATATTTCTTTAAATCCTATTTAATTTATTTCTTGTAATTTTTACTTCGCAAAAGTATAATATTCTCCAAAAGATAATATGTCTTTTAAATTTTAAAGAATACCAATCTCCAGAAGAGATGGTAAGATAGTGTGATTTATGGTGTAATCTCAAGAGGAGAGGGGGGTGAATTGGATATTTAAAAATTATTGGTCAAGTTTTGCCCTAATTTTAAATCCAAATACAGTATAACTCAAGCTTAGGGTTTTTCAAGCAATCTCAAATCCCACAAATGTTTAAGTATGCAAATATTTAATGCATGTACAACAATCACAACAAATTAAATATAAGCACACACAAGTGGAAATTTAAATAGCGTAGAGAAAGAGAAAGCAAACATGAGATTTTTAACGAGATTCGGTTATCCCCGCCTATGTCCTCGTCTCAAGACAACTCGCTTGAGGATTTTCTTAAACCACTCCTTAACAAGGCGGAACCACTTTATACATACTCCTTCAATCGGGTGGAGCTCCCTGCTACACACTCCTTCACTAGGGTGGAGCCCCACTCTATACCAGTCCTTCTAGGTGGACCAACCTCTCTAGGCAATACCCCACGCCCGGCATGGTTCACTACCCGAACTGCAAGGATACAAAGAAAATAAAAGTTGGACATACAAATAAATGCTTCTCAATAAGCTAAGATGTACAATGTAAAACTAATATGCACTCTCACAATATATGATTTAAGCTCAATAGAGTATGTGTGTTTCTCTCTCAAAAGTATTTTTGAAATAAGTGAGAATTGATGAGAGTAAATGCTATTTGAGTAGGAAAATATGTATAATGATAAATTGCTCAAAGAGTTAAGTGCAATAAATGATTTATCCAATAAAGATTTTTGCAATAAATGTGACTCGGAGAAGCTAGGGTTTTGCTCTCAAAAATATATTCAATTGAATGAGTATAAGAGAGTAAAATGCTTCTTTGATTTTAGAAAATATGCAAGATAAAAGCTTCAAAGATTCAATAGCAATAAAGGATTTCTCCAAGAATATTTTTCAAAAGAAAGTGTAGGAGAAAACTACGATTTGCTTGCAAAATGATTTTGCAATGAAAATGAGTATAAGACAGCTTTGATTTGTATAAAGAAATGCCCAACAATGTAATAATATAATATGAGCTTGGCAAAAGTGTTTTCAAATGCTTTGGGCTTGGTATTTATAGCAATTTTAAAATATGACCGTTTTATGGCCATTGGGAATAAGATAATAATATAAATTTAAATTCTATGATCGTTGGGAGCTCAAAATTGCCTGAACCCGAGAGGTCCAGTCGATTGGCCCAAGGCAATTTTCCGAATTCGTGATGTGATGACCCAAAAATATATATACGATTAAAGCAATGTAATAATAATAATAATAATAAAAATAAAATAACAAGAATGCTCATTAAGTTAATATCAATACAGAAGTGCTCTTTTGTAGGATCCTTGATTCCATGTTTGATGCTCAAGAAAGACCTTATCTTAACGAGTGCTCAGAAACCATTGCGGTTCAGTCGCTCCCTGAAGGTCAGCCTAATCAAAATGGAATTTCATAGGATAAACAGGATAGACACTGTTTGTACACGTAAATAAAGACATATACATAAAATAGTATTTTGACAGATATAATTTATAGAAATACATGATAAAATAATAATAATAATAATAATATAGGTATCCTATGTGGGGTCCACATGAGTCCCGAAGTCGTGTGGGGTACATATGAGTCCCGAAACTATGTAGGGCTCATAAAATCGTGTGAGGACTATTAGAGTTACGTAGGACCCACTTGGGTTTCGAAGTTGTGTGGGACCCACAAGATCATGTGAGGCCCACATGAGTTTTCGAAATTTGAATTTAATTCTTTTAAAAAAAAAACTAAAACATGGCTTTAATAATAATAATAATAATAATAATAATAATAATAATTTTTTAAAAAATAAAAATATATAATTAATTAATTAATTAAAAATTAATTAAAGGGGAGTGGTGGCAAGCACTCCCACATGACTTTCATCCCTATCCCATACCTAACCCATGCCTAACTCATCCCATGCCCATTCTTTAATTAAAAAAATTATAATTTCACCCCTCTCCTTATACTTTTATAAATTCTATTTTCTTCCCCAAATTTTTTCTATAAATAGGAAGCTCTCAACTTTCATTTTTCATAAAAATTTGCAAAGAAAGAGAAAGATTAGTGACTGAAAGAATTAGTGGTGGAAAGAGAATTTTTGAGTAAGTTTTCACTCACCCACTCTTTCCGATCTTATTTCTTAGAGATTGTAATGCCCCAAACCCCCTAAACTCGGGTCCGGCGCGTTATACCTGATAAAATCCCTGATAATCCATAATCCATAATATACACAACGAAAAACATAAATATAATCTCTATATAATATAAAAACCATAATTAATAATACTAGAGTTTACTACCCCTATACCACATCCATATTATCCATCCAACATCTGCACTACCATAAATACACAAATCTCCAAAACATTTCAGTATGTTCACAATCACTTCGTTCTCAACAGACTTAAAACATAAAGACATAAACATAAATATTTACATTCCCCAAAGTATATCAAAATATACTCTTTCTCTTTTACAATCCTCAAAAAGGCTAAAAGCCCTCGAGTTCTCTAAGCCCGACCTCGAGGATGTCCTAAAAAAGAAATAATCATATTCAGGTGAGACACATCTCAGTAAGGGAAGAAACATACATATTAAACACAATGTGATTAACATGAGGCATATAAATATCATTTTAATAACATGTGTATAGCATTTTCATAAACTCTGAAATCATTCTCTAAATCTAAACACTCACATACAAATGTTTACCCACGAGATTATCCAAGAATAGGGGTGATTACCCGCCTATACAAGTAGCACCCCTCTGCTCTAATACTTAGGCAACCCTGATGTTATAACTAAAGCATACCAGGGCACTCACCTTACTCGATAAGTCCTCAAGTGTTAACTTGATCTCATACTCACATATTCAACAATAATTTACTAGCAAAGACCCTAAGGATAGGGAAATCTACCTGCCCATACAAGTAGGTTCCCTCTACCCTAGTACGTTATGTAGCTACTGCTACATTTGAAGTTACTAGCGCACTCGCCTTTCTCAGCAAACTCTCAAGCAAAGGGTACGCACTGCCCAAATCATAGCATGTTCTACGTACATAAATACTTCTAATATCATAATACATCATTCTTTCTGTCATTATTCAATTATACACACTTGTTCATATTTATAACTTAAACATTACATTGCATTTCACTTTAAGTGACTTTTCCCCATTTTCATCATTCACATTTCTCATTTCATTCCATTGCCACTTCATTGTCATTTCATTACATAACGTTTTCATTTCATTTCTTCGTACTACAGCTGATTTTTAGCCATCATCAGTTAGTCTACAACTCCTTTTAGCTATCATCGGTTAGTCTACGTAGAAACGTACTAGATCTGCTAACATGATTGTCTTTCAGCTGTCTTACGTTTACATAGTTGCATTTAACATACACAAGCAACATAGTCCATTTCATATTTTATTCTCAATGCTTTACTTAGCCTGTATCTTATACATTTAACATATATTTGCACAGAATCTCATGCCACACAATTTAATAGTAAAACTCATACATATTCTAGTAAAATAGGTCAACCCACATTTAACATTTATAAGCTGAAAATGCAATTTCCATTTCTTACATAATTATCCAGAAAATTCATTCCACTTTCTTCAGTTCATTTTCACAAATACATACCTAAATAAGTGGTCCTAGGCTCGAAAATAATAGTTTTACATGGTTGGCATTTTAATAATTTACACCAAAATATACATATAATATAACGTAAATTATTATCTTTAATTTCATAAATTCTGATTTAATATATAATTTCCCCTTACCTGAATTCTCGAACTACATTGACAGGAATCCCACACAGATGCCCGCGGCGCTCACCCGGACCCTGATTCAAAACCTTAGTTCCATTAAATTATTTCTAAATAAAATACTATTTAAATATTTTTGAGGGCCATTATTTCCAAATAAATAGTTATACCTGCAAATATAACAATTTTGTCAAAATTTTCAAATCTTACTCTCGCTTTGGAATGAGGCCTAGAAAACCCCAATTAAAAATTTACTCACATCAAAATGACGACAATCATGATTAGAACCATGTGATGGTGCTCGATCGCCGATTTAACCGCATATTTAAAGAGAAATTGGGAATATAGGGAAAAGTTACATTTCCCCAGTAGTAGGGCCTAAGTCGTTCCCACGACAAATCTGCTCCAGTAGAAATGTCAGCGGCGGAATTAGAAATCCAACGACACCTTCCATTTCCCGATCCGCCGCAAATCTATCGAGAAATCGATGAAAAAAGAGACGGAGACGGAGACGGAGAGCAAGCAGAGGGCACAGGAAAAACTCTTAGGGGCGGCGCTCCTCTTTGGAAAAAAAAAAAAACTTTCTTCTTTTGAAACTTTTGCTTCAGGATATTTTCAAACATATATATATATATATATATATATATATCTTATTTCTATTATTATTATTATTATTATTATTATTATTATTATTTTCTTTCATACTATTTCTTTTTGTTTATTTATTTAATACATCAATTTAATAATGTTTAACTAATTAGTTGATTAATAATTTTAATTAATTAATTAATTTCATTTATTATTTTTTCTTAATTATTTTAATCTTTCGAGTCTTTACAGAGATAGTCATTGTGTTCGTAATACAAGGTAAAAGAAGAGGTAAGTAAATTTGATTATGTTATATTTTTATTAAAAATTCATACCCGAGTTTATTTGTAAGTAAATTTTGATTATGTTAGTTAGTTTCATAAAATTCTCTTGAATTAATTATTACGCATATTTAATTATACTAGTTTTATCTTTAATATACTTGAATTTATTTTTGACTAAAGAAATGTTATAAACCCTTCGGGTGTTTTACATCATTAATTTCTATTCAACAAAATATTTTTAACATGAAAATTGTGTGGCGTGAGTTTATTTATACTTTACATATTTCACAAAAATATGAATAAAGATTACATGAATTAATTTTTTTTACATTGCGTATTTCACGAAAATATGAGTAAAAATGAGATTTTCATGATATTATTTTAATTGTATAAATTATATAATAAAAATATTTTTAAAACCTTTTATGGCAAAGAAAGTTCAAAATTACAGATGTTCGGTACCGCAACTTAAAATTTAAATGGATCAGAGTACACCCACACTGTTTACAGAGTGGTTTTATATGGTATTGGATTTCTCCTGAGTACACACCTGGGTCGGACGAGAGTTTAATAGCGAAAATCTCACTTTATGATGATATACGTTGATTTAGTTTGACCGGCCAGCCAGCTAAATCTAGTATTCGGACTGTACAATCCAGTCATGGGGATAAACATGACTTACGATTAACATGCCTAGGGATGGTTTTTTTTTTTTTTTTACAGTATATATATATATATATATATATATATATGTATATAATTACGTATACATAATTATTGATAATTTGAAGGTAAAGTATAAGTTTATATGAACATGACCATTATTGTGCCTAAATAATGATCTAAAGGAAACGTATAAAGAAAATTATATATATGTATATAATTAAAAATTATAATTTCAATTTTTAAAGTTAAAAGTTTAATTTAACAGTAATAGTATATGATTATAAAATTTTATTGTTGTAATTGATGACAAAAGTTTTTATACAGAAATTTTTAAATTTATATTTATTTTAAAAATATTTTTGAAGTTATAGTATTAAATATTATTTTACGAAATTATGAAAGCTTATTTTGACCACACACTAATAATAATCTTATTTACTTACTGAGCGTTGTTTCACTCCAATTATTATTTTACATTTCAAATCATTTTGAAGAGAGTACCAGAAATCTAACGTATTAAGTGCATAGACGGGAATAGAAAGAGAAGAGTAGAATAAAAAAAATAGTATAATACAATTTAGAATATGTTTGTGTATTTTAAAATTTTAGAAATTTACATTTTAATAGTTGAGACATATATTTGTAATAAAACTAATTAGTGCTCTAATAATAAAAATAATTTAGATTTATTTGCGTCCATTGAAAAATTTATATGTAGCAACCCACTCGGGTTTGGGTCTTTACAATTGGTATCAGAAAATAGGATATAGGTTCTGCATACTCTAACATCTAAATTTTATCAGAACTTAGGCATAAAACATGATTTGGGTAGGATTGGATAGTTTAAAATATTTATTTTAGTTTGTTCTACGTTAATAATAGATTTATTACTTTAAAATAACATTTGATCATTATTTAATAATGGATCCTAAAAATAGTAACATTGAAGGAAATGAAATTAATGTGAAAGCTCCCAAGGACAGGTAACAATCTTATATTCTCTAAGAAAAATGGTAGTATTATTGAAGACATGTTAATTAACTTAAATATATTATTTATGTTTGTAAAAACATGTACTCATATTGATGACTTATAATTAATTGTTAGATCATATGCATTAATAATTTAAAATTTTCATATATATAAATATAATAACATCTTAGATTTATTTATTTTCGCTATTATTATTTTCACTAAAAATATAAGAAGTAGCACATTAGACCCTATTAGGTTTGGAGGTGCTACACATACAAATAGGTATGAATAAACGGTTTATTCTGAAATCTGAATTTACCAAAAATTTATTTGCATGTGCAAGTTGGATATGAATATGTATTTTTACGTTGCATATTCAGTTCTTATCAAAATATTCAAGCTTAATTTAGGAATATATATTTTGATGAAATTTTTAATTTTAATTTTGTATTAGTTTATAAGGAATTAAATACAATTTAAATGTTACTATATTATATTTAAATTCAAAAAAAAAATCCCTTAGCACGTGCAAGTTAAATATGAATATATATATATATACATATACACACACACACATTGCATATTCAATTCCCATCAAGTATCCAAGTTTGATTTAGGAGTACAAATTTTGACGGAATCTTTAATTTTTATTTTGTATAAATTTATAAAAGTAAATACAACTTAAATTTTACTATATTATAAAAAAAAAAATCCATTAATGAAAGCAATATAAAAATTAACTAATCTTCTTCAAATAACTAACCAATGCCAAATCATCGATCGGTCAAACATACCCAATATATATTTGATCTAATAATAATAATAATATTGGAATATATATATATATATATATATATATATATATATATATAGACACATATGTATGTATATATGTATAGGGTACTCTCGCAATAATAAAAAATAAAAAATAAATAGCCTCATGGGTAGAAATCATTAGCTATAGCTCACTTTCCCTCGAAGCAAGGTCAGGGCATAAGACCACTTAGGCACAGTGGGGATTCAAACCCGCGAGCACATGGATGCTCGGCCGATTCCTTACCACTAAGCCACCCACCCAGGTGGTAACCTAAGGATGAGATTAATTATAATTAAAACATTAATAAAGATGTAAAAACATAAACAGAACCTTAAGTCCGCAAATTTTGCTATACGCATCGCTCACTCGATTTTCGCTACACGCGTCACTCTCTCTCAATTTCCATGACACATGTCGCTCTCCCTCGATTTTTGCAAAGTGTGTCACTCGAGGCACGCGTCGCTCTCTCTCGATTTTTGCGACACACATTGTTTTCCCTTGATTTTTGAAAAACGCATCGTTTAATATCCGTGACATGCATCGCTCTCTCTCGATTCTCGCAGCACATGTCGCTTTCCCTCGATTTTTGCAAAACACGTCGCTCGATATCTGTGACACGCGTTGCTCTCTCTCGATTCTCATAGCACATGTCTCTCTCCCTCGATTTTTGCAAAACGCGTCGCTCGATATCCGTGACACGCTTCACTTTCTCTCGATTCTCGCAGCACACATTGCTCTCTCTCTATTTTTGCAAAATGCGTCCCTCGATATCCGTGACACGCATCGTTCTCTCTCGATTCTCGCAGTACACGTCTCTCTCCCTCAATTTTTGCAAAATGCGTCGCTCGATATCCCTGAAATGCGTTGCTCTCTCTCGATTCTTGTGGCACATGTCGCTCTCTCTCTATTTCCACAACACGCGGTTATTCCCTTATAAAAAGGGTTTGTCTCCTCAAACTCTAAGCATCATGACTTTTTACCATCTTGAGCAACCATTTCGGTTTGCAGAGATTAGCTCTTCCCAACTTTTCTCTTAGTTGCCTCATTACTCGAAAATGTTGTAGAATCACCCAACTCCCCAAGTTGCTGAAAGCAGCACTAAATCGCCAATCCAAAGATGGAAACCCACCCCAACTGGAGATTTTAGAGGAGGCCTTCCACAACAGTCAAGGGGAACTCCCTTTTGTGGAGCGAGCTATCTTGCTTGCAGCATGACTTCGACGGTATGGTCTAATCGAGCCGAGAAACATACGCTTTCGGTTTGAGAACTATAGGCGTAAGAGGGGATCAATTGAAGAAGCTACTATTTCAACTACTGCCCCACCAATTATCTATCTTACCTCCTCCGCCACTATCGCCCCGAGTAGTGCCCCTGCCATTTTCCCAACCACTTGTACTCTCATCCCTATCGATAATATTCCGTCTATGAAACTTACAACTAACATCGCACCAATGAGCCATACCCCTTACAATGACAGCATCGTAGTCACGACATTAAGGGTTTGTGATAATGCTGACCTACTCCACCATTGCAAAGAGATCCAAAACGCGTTGAGACTCGTGTACGGGCCACCGATGGCTTGTTATGAGCATCCCCACTAAAGGCCACAAGGGGAAGGGAGCGCTCTTCCTCCCTTGCCGAACAAATGGGTATTCTCTCCCTTTTTCCGACCCAAGCCGGCGACATTACAAAAGGTCAACTCTACCAAGAAACAACCCAGGCAATTAACAGTGACACCGTTAGCACTTCAATAGATTTTAACGTTGCTAAGGCTCTAAAGGCCAGATTTCATTTCATTTTATTATATATATATTTTTAATTTATAGGACATGTATAATATATATATATATATATATATATATATATAAAATTATCCTTTCCACATCTTCTAAATTTCTTTTCCATTTCAACCCTTATTAGACCAACGATTCACACTTCTGTTTCCAAAATAAAATATTTTGCCAAATTGACCCTTAATCTATTCTAAGACTTAACAAAATCATTCATCAATTTACTCTTTCAAAATAGTGCAACCAATTATACAGTACTCATTTTAAATTAGCAAATTTCGAGGACGAAATTTTTATAAAGCGGGGAGAATGTGATGACCCAAAAATATATATACGATTAAAGCATGATAATAATAATAATAATAATAATAATAATAATAATAATAATAATAATAATAATAATAATAATAATAATAAAATACAGAAGTGCTCTTTTGTAGGATCCTTGATTTCATGTTTGATGCTTAAGAAAGACCTTATCTTAGCGAGTGCTCAGAGACCATTGCGGCTCAGTCGCTCCTTGAAGATCGGCCTGGTCAAAATGGAATTTCATAGGATAACAGGATAGACACTGTTTGTACACGTAAATAAGTACATATACATAAAATAGTGTTTTGACAGACATAATTTTAGAAATACATGATAATAATAATAATAAAAATTATAATAATAATAATAATAATAATGATTTTAAAAAATAAAAATAAAATAAAATAATTAATTAATTAATTAAGCAATTAATTAAAAATTAATTAAAGGGGAGCGGTGGTAAGCACTCCCACATGACCTTCATCCCTATCCCATACCTAAATGTCACGGTCCGACTATTTACACACCGTTGTGAATGGTCGTGCGGCGCTAGCTAAAGCACTCTTACTTAACTAGCCAGCCTATCATTTACCAACATTCATCCACAAAGCACTTTCATTAACATTCATTCAGATAGCAGCGGAAACAATAATCAATTCATGAAAGTCGTGGCAAGCAAGCAGTAAACATTGAAGCAAACGTAATTCATTAACAAATCTTTGGTTGACATGTTGTACTTAGCGAGGGAGGCAAGTAGGCTAAGCACGTTGACAATTGCTAGTGAGTTTTACAATGACTGATGAACACTCACCCTCCCCTAAAGAGGTTTTTATGTAATTATTGTCCTGGCACTAGGAAACATCAAAGTGACCGAGGAGTCATACTGCCTTATTTGGCTTACAAAGACTCCAGTAGCAAAAAAAAACCCTACACTAGTATTTACATGATGGAAACCCATCCCAAGCACACGAGATAAGCGGTCACAGGCAAGCATAATGCCCTGAACAAGCTTAGCTCGTGACATTCTCGCTCACTTATGCGGTCGACATCCTCGTAGACTTTTGGCGGTAGGTACACTTCAACTTTGTCCACGAATGGCTTCAAATCTTCCGCACAAATCCAGCTGATTTCTTTGTCATCAAGGCGCTTCCATTTCATTAGGAACTTCTGCCGCTTCTTCCTTGAGGATATGAACTTTCTGTCTGCAAGGATCTCTTCAACATCATGTCTGTCAGGTTGCACTGTCTTCAACTCTGCGCTGTTTGACTGACTTTTGCTTAGGTTGTTGGTGTTGGCATTGAATGGCTTGAGGCAACTGACATGAAACTGCGGTCTTCCCTCTTGATCTGTCCACTTCTTCATCTTCTTAGAAGCTTTCTCCAGATAGGCTTAGGCAAACTCTACATTCAATCTCCATTCTCTGGTGAAGATGCACACCTTAGGACTCTTTCGTCTGTACGGCTCGCCCACTGTGTGAGGTAATAGCGGCATCTAGCCTGTAACAAGCTCAAAAGGGCTCTTGTTGGTTGTTGAGCGCCTTTGGACGTTGCCACAGAACGGAGCCACATCAAGTAGTTACACGCCATTCTTCTGGTTGTCGTTGACAAGATGGCCCAAGTACTTATCTAGTAGCTCTCTGAATCTCTTCATCTGTCCGTCTGTCTGTCGATGATAACTCGAAGAGATGTCAAGGTGTGACCTGAATATCCTGAAAAACTCTATTAAGAAGTTGTCAGTGAACATTAAATCTTGATCACGAATAATAACTCGGGGAACACCCCAATGTTTCACAATAGCCACAAGGAGCAATTGTGTCGTCTCCTCTGCCGAACAGTACTTTGGTGCGGCCATGAAAGTACCATACTTCTTTCGCTCCCCCTTATCTTGTTGGCAAGTGAGACAAGTTTTGGTATAATCAACCACATCATCCCCGTGTGCGGCCAATAATACCTCCCCAGTAGTCCTATCATTGGATTCATTATCCGCGAATACCCCTCAACAAACTTCCTGCAGTATCTAGTAAGGCCAAGAAAGGAACGCAACTCCTTCACTGTCGTGGGGATCTTCCATTCTTGAATCATCCTTACTTTCTCCATACCCCTCTGGATACAACCTTGTTCAACCACTTGACCAAGGAATTTGTTGCTCCGCCGAGCGAAAGAGAAATTCTCCTTCTTCACATCCAAACTGTTTCCCTTCAGCCTGTTGAACACCTTCCGTAGATGCTCTTCATATTTCCTCTGAAACAACACCGATGCTCCCAACGGTGTTTTGGAAGGGCGAACACATCCCGCTTCCAATTCATCAAGCTGTTTCCCCAACTCTACTATCTCTCAAGGCGCAATCCGACATGGCCCTTTAGCAGGTGGTTTCACTCCTGATAACAACTCGATTTCATGCTCCACAGTCCGTCATGAAGGCAAATTATGAGGCAACTTATCCAGCAACACCTCCTTATACTCATCCAACACCGCTTGGATGGTTGTAGGCTCCAGCTCTTGGCCTACTTCTTTGTCTACCACCACTGTGGCTAGATGTGTCTACTCACCCTTACCCAATCCTTCATTGAGTTGTATGGCTGAAAGGGACTTCCCGTCGTCTCCTTTCGTTGCAACAACTTGCACCATGCACGAGTAATCTCCCATCAGACACAGGAAACTAGCCGAAGGCATCAGCACTACCCTCGTCCCTATTAGGAACTCCATTCCTAGAATAACCGGATAGTCATCCAATGGCACCGCTGTGAAATTCGTATGACCTTCCCACTGTCCAAGCTTTATAGCCACTTGCTTGGCTACTCCCAGAGTAGGCTGGGCTACAGATTTAACTGCTTTCATGCGTTCTGTATCCTTCTCTAAGGATAAGTTGAGTCTCCATGCTTTCAACTACGAAATAAAATTATGAGTAGCCCCCGTATCCACTATAGCGTGAGTACTCTTCCTATTTATCCTCAAGTCCACAAACATTAACCCTTTTGCTCGTGTAACTTTCGATGTTTTTGCCTGCTTTTCCAATGCATTCACCAGTCGCACTGAACCTACCCTTGGGGCATCATCCTCTTCCTCCTCGCTTTCCACCCCTTTTCCCGAAGTAGAAGCTTGTAAGGCATTGAGTAAACTTTTGTGTTGACACTCACTCATTTTGTGAGATCCACCACACAAGTAGCATGAAATTTTACTCTTCCCCTTTCCATTGGGTGTGTTGAACCCTTGAGACGACGAAGAAACTTCCTTTGAGGTTGATGATTTATAGTCAGCTCCCCCACTCTTGCATTTGCCATTCTTGAAAGACTTTCCACTGTTTCCCTCTTCGCCAAACCGTTTGGACAAAGCGGTCTCATCACCAGTGTAGTCTGTCAAGCGTTCTACAGCCTCTTGTGCAGTTGACAAGTCTTGAACCCTTTGCCTATGAAGTTCAGTTCTTGCCCACGTTTTCATCTCTCTAGAAAATAGAACAACTTGTCCTTCTCCGACATATCCTGAATATCCAACATTAAAGCAAAAAATTGTTTCACATATTCGCTGATTGACCCCGTATGCTTGAGATCTCTCAGTTTTCTTCTTGCATTATACTCAATGTTCTTAGGAAAGAATTGGGCCTTGAGCTCTCTCCTCAAGTCTGCCCAACTATCAATTACACAACTTTCATTTTCAATTTCTCTGTACTTGGTACGCCACCACAATTTGGCATCACCTACCAAGTACATGGTCGCAGTATCCACCTTTGCCTGTTCTGAGGCCATCCTCACAACGCAAAAGTACTGCTCCACATCAAACAAGAAGTTCTCTAACTCCTTGGCATCTCGGGCACCCCTATACGTCCTGGGTTCTGGCACCTTGGTCTTGCTAACTCCCGGAGTGTTGGAGTTTCTCATAGCAAGAACCATCACATTCATCTTTGCATCCAGATCTGCCATCCGGGCCTGCAAAGTTTCAACTGTGTGGCGAAAGTCCTCTGACATGTCGCCTATCAAACCTGCTTAACGTTTTTGTGATCCCATCATCTCATCAACAAGTTCTCTCATTTGGGCCACCTCCACGGCCATAGTGTTGGTTGTTGTCTCAACCTGTGCTTCCAGCACGCTGATCCTCTCAGCAGTGTTTGGTGCCATGGTCACTTACCAAAGCTTTCCAAATCCAACAACGAATGCAATCGAATTCACGTAGCAACTCAACCTTGGGCTCTCACCAAGTGTCACCGACTTGGCTCTGATACCAAATGTCACGGTCCGACTATTTTCACACCGTTGTGAAGGGCTGTGCGGCGCTAGCTAAAGCACTCTTACTTAACTCCACAAAGCACTTTCATTAACATTCATTCAGATAGCAGCGAAAACAATAATCAATTCATGAAAGTCGTGGCAAGCAAGCAGTAAACATTGAAGCAAACGTAATTCATTAACAAATCCTCGGTTGACATGTTGTACTTAGCGAGGGAGGCAAGTAGGCTAAGCACGTTGACAATTGCTAATGAGTTTTACAATGACTGATGAACACTCACCCTCCCCTAAAGAGGTTTTTATGTAATTATCGTCCTGGCACTAGGAAACATCAAAGTGACCGAGGAGTCATACTGCCTTATTTGGCTTACAAAGACTCTAGTAGTAGAAAATAACCCTACACTAGTAAATACATGATGGAAACCCATCCCAAGCACACGAGATAAGCGGTCACAGGCAAGCATAATGCCCCGAACAAGCTTAGCTCGTGACAACACATGTCTAACACATCTCATGCCCATTCTTTAATTAAAAAAAGTTATAATTTCACCACTCTCCTTACACTTTTACAAATTCTATTTTCTTCCCCAAATTTTTCCTATAAATAGGAAGCTCTCAACCTTCATTTTTCATAAAAATTTTCAAAGGAAAAGAAGGATTAGTGAGTGAAAGAATTAGTGGTAGAGAGAGAATTTTTGAGTAAGTTCTCACTCACCCACTCTTTCCGATCTCATTTCTTAGAGATAGTCATTGTGTTCGTAACATAAGGTAAAAGTAAAGGTAAGTAAATTTGATTATGCTAGATTTTTATTTAAAATTCATACCCAGTTTATTTGTAAATAAATTTTGATTATGTTAGTTAGTTTCATAAAATTCTCTTGAGTTTATTTTTACGCATATTTAATTATATTAGTTTTATCTTTAATATACTTGCATTTATTTTTGAGTTAAGAAATGTTATAAAGCCCTCGGGTGTTTTACATCATTAATTTCTATTTAACAAAATATTTTTAATACAAAAATTGTGTAGCATGAGTTTATTTATACGTTGCATATTTCACGAAAATATGAGTAAAGATTACATGAGTTGATTTTTTTTACGTTGCGTATTTTACGAAAATATGAGTAAAAATGAGATTTTCATGATATTATTTTAATTGTACAAATTATATAATAAAAATATTTTTAAAACCCCTTATGGCAAAGAAAGTTCAAAGTTACATATGCTTGGTACCGTAGCCTAAAGTTTAAAAGGATCAGAGTGCACCCACACTGTTTACAGAGTGGTTTTATATGGTAGTGGATTTCTCCTAAGTGCACACCTAGGTCGGACTAGGGTTTAATAGGAAAAATCTCACTTTATGATGATGTACGTTGATTTAATTTGACTCACCAGCCAGTTAAGTCCAGTTTTCGGACCGCACAACCCAGTCATAGGGGTAAACATGACTTACGATTAACAGGCCTAAGGGTGGTTTTTTTTTAAGAATATATATATATACATATTTAATTACATATACAGAGTTATTGATGATTTGAAGGTAAAGTATAAGTTTATATGAACATGACCTTTATTTTGCCTAAATGATGATCTAAAGGAAACGTATAAGGAAAAGTATATATATATATATATATATATATATATATATATATATATATGTATGTATATAATTAAAAATTATAATTACAGTTTTTAAAGTTAAAAGTTTAATTTAACAGTTATAGTATATGATTATAAAATTTTATTGTTGTAGTTGATAGCAAAAGTTTTATGCAAAAATTTTTAAATTTGTATTTATTTTAAAAGAATTTTTGAAGTTATAGTATTAAATATTATTTTACGAAATTATAAAAGCTCATTTTGGCCACACACTAATAATAATCTTATTTACTTACTGAGCATTGTCTCACTCCAATCATTATTTTACATTTAAGATCATTTTAGAGAGAGTACTAGAAATCTGACGTAGCAAGTACATGGGCGGGAATAGAAAGAGCAGAGTAGAATAAAAAAAAAATAGTATAATATAATTTAGAATATATTTGTGTATTTTAAAATTTTAAAAATTTGCATTTTAATAGTTAAGATATATATATTTGTAATAAAGTTAATTAGTGCTCTGGTAATAAAAATAATTTAGATTTATTTACGTCCGCTGAAAAATTTATATGTAGGAACCCACTCGGGTTCAGGTCCTTACACGCAAGGTTCAACATGTCAGACATATGATCCGGTCTGCAGGATCATAAAAGCAAGTAATCTGGTCGACTGAGCTTTAAAGTCTGATCGACTGACCCTTTACAAATATGTAATTTTGGCCATTTTGTTCTGTTCGGTTGACTAGGCTTGTGAGGCCAGTCGAATGGGCCTTTACAAATAATGAAAATCTGGCCAAGTGCTTTGTGTGTTTGATTAGGCTTGTAAGTTCGGTCGACTTGAATCTTTGAAAAATATACATTTTAGCCCTCTTTTGACCTAAAAGACATTTCAACTGTATGAGTTTAGCTTTTAAGTGAAAGGTTTTCCATGAAAATTTTGATTCCCTAAGGTCAGTTTATGGTTATTATTGAGCTTGCTATCATACCATGTAATGCATGCATTTACAATTGAAACTAAAAGCATTACAACCAAAATATAAAAGTCTTCATTTCTTTTGCTCTTCAATTTTCCATGGGATGGGCCAGGTGAAATTAGCTTTAAGTGCCTCATGACTTCCATATTGCCTTTACCATATGTGCATGCTAAAATATAAACATGTTCAAGTACTAAACTCACGCATAAGAAACTTGTGATTTGTCATTATCAACATGGAATTGGACTCAAAAAGTCAATGATCTCCCCTTTTTTATGATGACAAACACATGAGCAAAATGAGGTTAGCCTTACAAGGCTCCCCCTTACAATATGCAGAATTTTAAAATAGACAATGTAATCCAAGCATATGTAAAAAGAAGACATTGAAATTTCAAGTTGAAAAGTGTTGAATTTTAGCTCAATATGCATTTAATTTTGGCCATAAAGCTTAGATACCAAATATCAATTATGAATAACAGAAGGTTAGAAGGATGTAAGTTATATGATAAATAATTTTATAGATATTTCTCCCTATAATCCCAATTTTGCTCATATAATCTTCTCCCCTTTTTGTAATCAACAAAATGGCTAAGTTAGGCATAGTATTACAAAAAAAAAAACTTTTGGCTTGAGAAGCTCCCCCTTTTTTAATACAGAAATGGGCATAGACAATATTCTTATAGCTGTTTTGAAAACGAATTCTACAAATTTGTACACAAAATAGTATAATTGGCCATTGAAGTTCAAAAAGATATTTTAATCATGATCAGACCAGAAATATCCATAAATCATTACAATTTTGATATTACATAAGACCTGTAGAGATTGGAGTTTTAAAAAACAGTCTTATGAAATCATGATTTCAGTCTAACTCCCTAGTTAACAAGTTAGCATGTGTGGTTGTATCTGATCATTTAATTCAACATGCAATACCCTAGTTAGCTACCAGCATGCATTCACAGGGTCTGCATCAACCATGTAGATGGCGTTCAGTTCAAATAACATGCAAATCTCTTAATCAAATCTACAACATGCATTTTGCATCAACCTTGTAGATGGTATTAAACAATTTAATATTACCAATAACTGTTCATGATACCAGATTAAGAGATAATCACCATCCATCAAAGAAATTTAAGTATTCAGTGTATTATGGATAGTAAGTTGCAGTGTTGTTCTCACAAAAGCATATAAGCTTAAAACAAGATAAGATTGTGAGAGTATTTAATTTATAGAACCATGAAATTACATTAAGGGAGTTGCTCCCTCTCAGTTACGCACTCTACTCATCACCATCTTATGTTCTCCATTTTCATCTTTTTATGCTTCAAATTCTAAGTTAAGTGCTCTAAATTTTCAATAACTTAACTTTGGCTTTTAATGCTTAGGCTTAGAAGACCAAAAAGTCTCAAACAATGTCCCTCTAGTGTAATAAGCCTATTTTGCCTCTTTTTCTTATGAATTTTCAACATGTGAGAGGCTCAAGTTCAAATTGCTTTCAATTTTAACTGGTTGTATATAGGTTTCCTTGAAATTTATGCTTTCTTATATATTGAACCCTATAGCAACCATCCTAGCTCATTAATGCCATTTTGAGGAATGAAGCTCTAAATGGTTTAATTAATATTTGAGAGCTTATGAAGGGAGTATGAATAACTACTCTTTAATGAATTTACAAGAATGTGCAGATGAAATTTTTCTCCCTTTTTGAATCAACCATATGTTTTGAATGCTTGAAAAATCAATTGCGTTGCACTTATACTTTGAAGCTCATGGTTGAGCATGAGTTTCTTAGATAATCATGAATGCTCGTTTAGAGAACCCAACATTGCTTTGAAGTTTTGATAAGATAAATCTCCTGTTCAATATACGACATGAATGAGTATTTGGATTCAACCAACTTTCATCTATCCTATGAGGCTTCTTATTTTGATTCTCAAAGCAACACCCTATCTTATGTAAAAACTTACCAAGAAATTAATAAAGGGCGGTTTCATTATGATATCAACAAATATTTAAGGATAAAACTAAGTTAGCTCATCTCTTGATAATATCAACCAGAATTTCCATTAACATTACGGTGGAGTACATATTTATATAATTTCTCTAGAGGTGTTCATTCTAATTATGTGGAAATCTAGCAGCTCTAGAATGTGTCTATAACAGAACATATGATGAAGAGATTGAATTTGACTTTCTGCTGAGCATTCTGTTAAACACTTAGAAGCTTTTGTGCAACAATCATCTTAACAAGGTGCAATTTTAAATACTAAGTTGATATGACCTATGTTAAGATAGCTTTTCTTTGAATTACTTTGGTGTTGCTTCCTTGATTAACATTTAGGTGATAAATCAATAGTAGGGAATGCTCATAAGTATAGCCCCTTAAAGCTATTTTTCAATTTTGAAGTATTTCCAAAGTAATTTTGTAACGACCTTGTAAATTCTACTATAAAAATACTATAATACCATAATAATATCAACAAAGTCAACTCGGACCCAAAGTGGGGTATTGGGGATACACCTGTCCAAAAATACATCTTATCATTGTAGCGGAAAACATAATACACCTTATCCTTATATACAATACCAGAGTTCTAAAGTCTCCATAAATATACATATAAACCCCTAAAAATCCATAAAATATCCCCAATTCAAAAAACACATACCCTAAACTATAGTAACTAGACTTCCTCTTCTTTGGGGCTCGCTCTGCTTGGCTATTTGGATTTCCTGAAATGTTTAAATTTCTTGGGGTGAGACACCTCTCGGTAAGAAAGAATAAATTATTACCAGTGTGTGGCAATATGAGTTTTAGTATTCAAAATATACATCCATTATTCAATTAAGTTTAACTGACAAGACATGTAACTTGAACTCACACACACACATATATATATATATATATATATATATATATATACATATTTCCTTTTTAAAACACGCCATGTCGAACACATAATTTTCTGCAATAATTAAATCATCATGCATATACATATACATAAAGAATTTTCTTCTAAATGGACATTCATACATCATCATGTAATAACCTCACATGATCGGGTTGTGCGGCCCGAAGGCGGAACTTAGTCATGGCTAGCCTACCACCAGGCTAAGTCAAATTGTACGCGTCTATAGTACGATTGGCCTATCATAGCCTGGTCCAAACTCAGGGGCGGTCAACATCTCTCCGCAGGCCCAATCAACTTCCAATACCAACACCCTCCCCGAGTAGTGTGGTTGCACTAACTATCATTATCATAGCTACGGTATTGTGCTCCAAACATCAATGAAATAGTCCATCAGGGCTCTACTACCATATAGTATAATTCATATAATATAGCCGTATAAAATCTGGTATGTTCTCAAATTATTCTGTATAAACGCACAACTATATATATATATATATATATATATATCATATCTCCATAATTTTTATACAACTTTTCTAAAAATCAGTATATACTCATTGAAATTAGGATAGCTTCCCAAGAGGGGGGGTGAATTGGAATTTTAAAATTATTTCAATTTTAATTCTTTGTTTTATATCAACAATCACAACAAGTAAATATAAAAACAATTCAACCACGACCAATCAAGATAATCAAAAACTCAATTTTTGTATCAATAGCCCTGTAATGAATTGTAAAGCACGCTGAATTTATGTAAGCCCTGTGTTTATTCCAAACTCACAGTTCTTTTTTGTGTTTAGCTTTTAAACAAACTTTCAGATTAATAAGTTTAGGTTGATCAACCAACATAGTCCCTTTCGGTTTCCACAATCAATGCTAATCAAGCCAAAAACGAATTATCCTCCGGTCTATTTAACAACTATATACTCAGAATTAACAATTTAAAACATACACGCAGGTTGTAAGTATTGCTGAAAAAGTAAAGAGTAAGGAAGAAAAGAGACACAAGATTTTATGAGGTTCGGCTTATACCCAGCCTACGTCCTCGCCTTTGGCAAACCACCAAAGGATTCACTAATTCAGTTCTGTTGACGGGTGGAACAATACCGATTACAAACACTCATTCCGTTAGGCTAGAGCCCGCCTCTCCAAACTATATTCCCTCGTTTGGTCCAATGATTCTACAGCCCTGAATTGTTTATAAACAAGAACCAATATAGAGAAGAGTTTGTGTACAAGAAAACACTCTCACAGCAGAGTAAGTTAGTACAACATTCGGCACAATAATACTTCAAAGTAATTCAAATATAAAAGAATTTGAAGCTCAATACTCAATTTAGATCACCAAATATCTTCCAAAATTTGAAAGATTCTGACTTTGAAGGCTTTACTTCGGAGTCTGAATCGGTAGCAATTCAGTAGTTGAAGATGAATGAATACAAGAGAGTTTGAGAGCCTTTTTGAGAACTTTGATTGCTGAGAATTTCTTGGTGTCTAAAATCTTTGAAGTTTAGAGCTATTTATAGATGTTTAAAAGTAATTCCTTACCCTCAAAGTTTCCTTGAAGTAGTTTCCAAGTTTTTTAAAATAATAGTGTCCAAAAATTTCAGTTAAAAAATCTTCCCGTTGAGAGTTTTTATGCCAACGTTCGAGTAGCAGTCGCCTGCCACGACCTGGCAGTCGCCTGTCATAGAATAAACTCTTAACACAGAACATTGGCAGTTGCCTGCCAGAACCAAGGCAGTTGCCTAACATGACCACCCAGGCGCCTGGCTATATTCAGGTAGTCGCCTGGCATGCTACTGTCTCTTTGAAAAAATCTTCATTTAATTTGGCAGTTGCCTGACAAGAGGACAGTCGTCTGGCCCTTTCGTTTTTCAAAAACTCTTCTTTTTTAAAAAGCCTTTCTTTTCATTGATTTTAAAAAGCATTCTTTAGAGTTTTCTTAAAAAATATATTTTTGAGTTTTGATTTTATGAGAGCTTCAAATCAATTTATACTTGAAATTAACTTGAAGTACTTACATTCAAAACATCCTTAAAAATTTTAATCCTTTGATCTTCAATCTTGCTCTTCCATCATCTTTGAGTTTTCGATCTTTTCTTTGAGCTTTCATCAAGTTATCTTTAATCCTCATGCTATTCAAGATCTCTTTTTAATCCATAAGCTTTATCATCCTCTTGAACTTTGTCACTACCTTTAAGCTTTGCCTTTTTCCTGAAAAACTTTCACTTGAACCACATTAACATATCATGATTTGTTATCATCAAAATAAGAATTGTAAGTCTTATTAGGCCAACAATCTCCCCCTTTTTGATGATGACAAATCGAGAGCAAAAATAATAAGAATTAATACTCATGGCTTCCCCTTTCAATAAGCATGATACATTTTCATAGGTATATACAAGATATGATCCCTGCAAGATAATCCATAAATGATCCATGCAAGATAATCCATACGTATTCATAGTTTTACAAACCATATTAGCATCACACATTTGATCCATCCATACATATTCATAGTTTTACAAACCATATTAGCATCACACATTTTTGCACTCCCTTCTCTCAAACATCTCTCCCTTTAGACATCAATCAAAAAGGAGAAGAGATAATACAAAAATAGAGAAGTGCTGCAATACATAATACTTATAGAGCATAAAGAACATACTATCCGATAAAGCATTAAAACACATAGATGAAATGCATCAATTGAAGGCTTCCATAGACCCACTTTCATCGTATTCTTCTTCTTGTTCACCAGATTCATCATCACTTGATGTAGCAGAGCTAATATTCATTGGGGAATTGCCTTTAGAGGAGCTGGCCAAATGTTGTTCAATCTTGTCAACTCACTGAACAAGACTTGAACAATGAGTTTCGACAGTAGAAACCTTCTCCCTTAGAGTACCAAGTCCAGATTGCATTCCATCACTGAAGGTCATATAGTGATTAAAAAATGGAACGAACTAAGAAAGAGTTTCTAGGTCAAGTTGAACTGAAGATGCTGGTATGGAAGACTGAGGTGGTGGTGCAGATGATACATGACGATGTCCCTTATGAAACCATCCTTGAGGAGAGTTTTTATATCCCATACGTTTAAGAATAGTACCAGAAAAGATATCGTAATGGGTTTTTCTAGTGAAGTTAAATGATGGTGTAAGAACATTGAAATGAGCAAACACCATATTTAACATCCCAACATATGGTAGAACAACACGAGGGGCATCAACTTTCATAATATTCCACTTAATAAGTAAGCTTGGAAGATCCAACTTTTTCCCTTTAAGAATACACCACATTATGAAACAATCTAAGAATGAAATATGATCATGAGAACTAGAACATAGTAGGATATTGTATGTAATGAGTTTATGTAAGATTAGAGCTTGTAGATTGAGCTGTTTGTAAAAAGGTGGATACCCAAAATCAACAGGTGTATCAGTTATACATAGAGGCAAAAATTCCTCTAGAGTGAATCCTTAGGACATAATCCATTGTTTCTCAACAATGTGGACCTCAAAATCTCATGGCTTGACTCGAAGAATTTTTCCCAAAGATATGGGAGTAAGATGAATATTTTGCCCTAGAAGATTTTTTTTGATCCCGTTTTCACATCTTTCCATATTTGCATAGAAAATTCAAACCATGTTGGGATAGTATCCTTTAGCTTGATATGTAATAAACCGATCCCATCCAATCTCTTTAAAAAGTTCAGCTGAAGCAATTTGATTTCTATAGAGTTGCTTAGCAAGTGGAGTTACTAACCATTTCTCTACTTCATCATTGTTGATCCTTGTCGAAGAAAAAGAACCCTTGTTACCAGTAGATTTTATCCGTGGCATGTTTGTATGGAAGAGGGAATTTGAAAAAGGTGTGGAGAGAGGTTTGATGCTCGGTTTCAAGCTGATTTGGACGAGATGTTTATGTGGAAAAGAGTAAGGAAGAAGAATTTCAGAGAGAAAGAGGAAGGAGCAGGCGCCTGGTGGAAGTTAAAATGACTTAAGATAGGGTTTTAAACCCTACCCACCGCGAGGCAGTCGCCTGCTAGAATAAGGCAAGCGCCTGTCAATGTAGAATTTGAAAAGTCAGTAGCCTGGCAGTCGCCTGCCAAGCAAAAAAAAAAATTAGTTGACTTCACGACTATGTAACACACCCAATTCTCTTCTAATGAATATGAATCACTCTTCAGATAGAGGTTTTGTGAATATATCCGCTTATTGGTCATTTGTATTTACAAATTCTAGCATTATATCTTCGTTTTGCACATGATCTCTCAAGAAATGATGTCTTATGTCAATATGTTTTGTTCTTGAGTGAGATACCAGATTTTTTGAAATATTTATGGCACTTGTGTTGTCACATTTTATAGGAATAGTTTGATATTGAATTTTGAAATCTTTTAGTTGCTGTTTCATATACAATGTTTGGGCGCAACAACTTCCTGCTGCTATGTATTCTGCTTCTGCTGTGGATAATGCTACTGAGTTTTTTTTATTTTAAGACCATGAAACTAAAGAGTGTCCTAGAAAATGACACGTTCCACTTGTGCTTTTTCTATCTATTTTACATCCAGCAAAGTCTGCATCAGAATAGCTAATCATTTCAAATTCAATTTCCTTTGGATACCATAAACCTAGTTCAAGTGTGCCTAATAGATATCTAAGGATTCTTTTAACCGTTGTTTGGTGTGATTCCTTAGGATCTGAATGGAACCTATCACACATACATACGCTAAACATAATATCCGGTCTACTTGCTGTTAAATAAAGTAAGCTTCCTATCATACCTCGGTAATGCTTAGTATCTACTTGTTTCCCTTTTTCATCCTTGTCAAGACTAGTTGAAGTGCTCATAGGAGTTCCTATTGGTTTACTTTCTTCCATATCAAACTTCTTTAACATATCTTTAATATATTTAGTTTGATTTATGAAAGTTCCATTTTTTGCTTGTTTGATTTGTAATCCTAGAAAGTAATTTAACTCTCCTATCATGCTCATCTCAAACTCTTTTTGCATAGACTTAACAAATTCATTACACAAATCCTCATGAATTGCTCCAAAAATAATATCATCAACATAAATTTGTACTATAAGCATGTCTTTGTTTTTTGTTTTTATAAACATCGTACTATCTATCTTTCCCCTTGAGAAATTGTTTTGAATTAGGAACTTGCTTAGCCTTTCATACCAAGCTCTAGGAGCTTGTTTCAATCCATATAAAGCTTTAGTTAACTTAAATACATGATCTAGATTTTTTGAATTTTCAAAACCTGGAGGTTGTTTTACATATACTTCTTCATTTATATATCCATTTAAGAAAGCACTTTTTACATCCATTTGATATAATTTGAAGTCCTTATAGGTTGCATAACCTAAGAGCATCCTAATTGCTTCCATTCTTGCTACAGGGGCAAAGGTTTCATCGTAATCGATACCTTCTTCTTGATTATAATCTTGTGCTATTAGCCTAACTTTATTTCTTACAACAACTCCATTTTCATCCTTTTTATTTCTAAACACCCATTTACTTCCTATGATTGATTTGTCTTTAGGTTTAGGTATAAGTTCCCACACTTGGCTTCTTTCAAATTGATTTAGTTCCTCTTGCATAGCTATAATCCAAAAGTCGTCTTTTAAAGCTTCTTCAATATTTTTGGGTTCATCTTGAGATAAAAAGGCATAATGGTTGCAAATATTTTTCAATGAGGCTCGAGTGGTTATTCCTTTTGAAGTTTCTCCAAGTATTTGTTCTTTTATATGACTTTTAGAATATTTCTATTCTTTAGGTAGTTCTAGATTTTCTACAATGTTTTCATTTGAAGTCTCATTAATATTTTCTTCCTTTATTTCAAGATCTTCTTCTTTTTGTAGAATATCTTCTTTTTCATCAATCTTAATTTTATTTTCATAAATGTTTGATTCATCAAATATTATATGTACTGATTCAATGATAGTAAGAGTTCTCCTATTATAAACCCTATAGGCTTTGTTATCTGTAGAGTAGCCTAAAAAGATACCTTCATCAGATTTTGCATCAAACTTTCCTAAATCATCTTTAGTGTTAAGGATGAAACATTTACATCCAAATACATGAAAGTAAGAGATATTAGGTTTTCTTCCTTTCCATAGTTCATATGGTGTTTTATCTATACTTGATCTTATAGATACCCTATTTATAATATAACATGCTGTGTTTACAGTTTCAGCCAAAAAGTATTTAGGTAAGTTATTTTCGTTTATCATTATTCTTGCCATTTCTTGTAGGATTCTATTTTTTCTTTCTACAACTCCATTTTGTTGTGGAGTTTTAGGTGCTGAGAAATTATGGTTTATTCTATATTCATTACAGAATTTATCAACCTCTTTGTTTCTAAACTCCCTACCTTGATCACTTCTAAAACTTGTTACATTATAACCCTTTTCATTTTGTAATTTCTTACATAAGGTGATTAGCATGTCACAAGCTTCATCTTTATTTGTTAGGAATAATACCCAAGTAAATCTTGAATAATCATCCACTATTACAAAAGCATATTATTTTCCTCCTATGCTTAAGGTTTTAGTTGGGCCGAATAAGTCTAGGTGTAATAGTTCTAGGGGTCTTTTAGTAGATATATACTTTTTTTCTTTTTAAAGCTGGTTTTAACTTGCTTTCCCTTTTGGCATGCGTCACATATCTTGTCTTTTATGAATTTGGTATTTGGTAATCCTTTTACAAGATTTTTCTTTGACAATTTGGATAATAAGTCCATACTAGTATGTCCTAACTTCCTATGTCATAGCCAACTTATGTCATTTATGGCTACCAAACAAGTTACGTTTTGATTCGTTAGATTCTCAAGATTTATACAATAAACATTATTTATCTTAAGAACTATAAATAAGATTTTATTTTCTTTAGGATTTTGAATAACACATTTTTCTTTCTTAAAGGTAATTTCAAACCCTTTGTCACTCAATTGGCTTATGCTTAAAAGATTGTGTTTTAAACCTTCTACTAATAATACATTATTAATAGTAATAGAAGGTTCTTTACTTATTCTACCGATGCCAATGATCTTACCTTTGGCATTATCGTCGAAGGTGACATATCTTCCATCATTTTGTTTTAGGGATGAAAACTTGGTCTTATTGCCGGTCATGTGTCTTGAACACCCGCTGTCCAAGTACCACTTGTCCGTTGATGATGTTGTCCTAAAACATACCTACAATGGAGGATTCATTGTGTTAGTTTTTGGAACCCAAATCCTTTTAACTTTCTTTTTTTTTTTTTGTTAGTTCCATTATTGACTTTCCATTCTCCTTGTATTTTAACATACTTCCTTTTTAGTGGGCAATCAAACATACATGACCTTTGGTCTTGCACATATAGCAAGTAGTGTGTTCATGTTTGTTGTGTGAGGAAGTGTTAGCATAGTGCTTGGCTTCCTTTACAAAATATCCCATATATAATTTCTTATTCTTTTTGTTTGTTTTACCATTGTAACCTATTCCTTCTTTATTCCCATGTAGCCTTTGTTGTCCAATCATTTTTTCAAAATTATCTTTACCTTTTGTAAAATTATATATAATTTGTTCTTTACCTTCTACTAATTTCTTTAGTTCATTTATTTCTTGATCCTTTCTATTCAAGTTTTCTTTATGAGTTTTGCCTAATTCTTGAGTTACTTTACTTACTTCTTCCTCTAACTTCTCAATACAAGAGTATTTTTCTTTTTCAATGGTTTTAAATGATTCAAGTTGCTTCAAAAGTTCTTTATTTTGATCCTTCAAGGTTATATTTCTTTTGGAAATTTTTATAAATCTTTTATGTAAGGAAAATAATTCAACTTGTAATTCTTTGTATGAGGGCATACTATTACATGACTCGTCATAAGATTCATTGCAAGATTCTGTTGAAGAGTAGTAGGAATTTACCTCTTCATCATTCGCCATGAAGCATACGTTTGCCATCTCTTGTCCACTTGATTCGTTTTCAGTTTCTCTAGAGTTTGAGTCATCTCAAGTAGCCTTCATAGCTTCCTTCTTTTTCTTCTTGTCTTTCTTGAGCAAAGGGCAGTCTGGTTTGATATGTCCTGGTTTCTTACAATGATAGCATATAGGAGGTTCACTTTTACTTTTATTTTCTTTTCTACTTGATTCTACTTTTTTAGTTTTTCTTTTGTTGAACTTCTTAGGAAATCTTTTATTCCTTCTATAAAACTTTCCTAGTCTCTTAGTGATGAATGCTAATTCATCTTGATCTAAGTCACTTGATTCACTTTCTTCTTCACTTGAGCTGTGGCTTGATGCTTTTAGTGCAATAGATTTCTTATGCTTTGGTTCAGGATTTCTTTCTTTGAAAGTCATTTCATAGGTAAGGAGTGATCCTATGAGTTTATCTAAGGAGGTGGTCTTAAGGTTTCTTCCTTCGGTAATTGTTGTAGCCTTAGGTTTCCATATGGAGGGAAGGCCTCTCAAAATTTTCCTTATCATTTCGTAGGTGGTATAAGTTTTTCCTAAGGCACTTAAGGAATTAATTATGCGGGTGAATCTTGTGTACATAATTGATATGGATTCATCTGAATTCATCTTGAATGCTTCATATTCGCTTATTAACATGTCTATTCTATTGTCCCTAACATCAATAGTTCCTTCATATGTAACTTCTAATTTGTCCCATATTTCTTTAGCTATTTTACAAGCCATGACCCTACTGAATTCGTTAGCGTCTAAAGCACAATACAAAGCATTTATAGCACTTGAGTTTATTTGAAGCATCTTATAATCTGAATCGATCATATCCCTCTTCTCTTTTGGAATATGTTTTCCATCTATTATCTTGGTGGGAATAAGGTCTCCATCCACAACTACTTCCCATGCTTTCCAATCCATGTGTTGGAGGTAGATTTGCATTCTCTTTTTCCAAAAGGTATAGTTGTGTCCACAAAAGATTGGTGGATGAGTTGAGGATTGACCATCTCCAAAAGGAGCTACTCCTAGCCATTTAGATCTTTTTATAGTTTCTTGTTAGGAATTTGCTATAACTAAGCTCTGATACCAATTGAAATTAGGATAGCTTCCCAAGAAAGGGGGTGAATTGGAATTTTAAAATTATTTCAATTTTAATTCTTTGTTTTATATCAACAATCACAACAAGTAAATATAAAAACAATTCAACCACAACCAATCAAGATAATCAAAAACTCAATTTTTGTATCAATAGCAGTGTAATGAATTGTAAAGCACGCTGAATTTATGTAAATCCTGTGTTTATTCCAAACTCACAATTCTTCTGTGTTTAACTTTTAAACAAACTTTCAGATTAATAAGTTTAGGTTGATCAACCAACGTAATCTCTTTCGGTTTCCTCAATCAATGCTGATCAAGCCAAAAACGAATTATCCTCCGGTATATTTAACAATTATACACTCAGAATTAACAATTTAAAACATACACACAGGTTGTAAGTATTGCTGAAAAAGTAAAGAGTAAGGAAGAAGAGAGACACAAGATTTTACGAGGTTCGGCTTATACCCAGCCTACGTCCTCGCTTTTGGCAAACCACCAAAGGATTCACTAATTCAGTTTCGTTGACGGGTGGAACAATATATATTACAAACACTCCTTCCGTTAGGCTAGAGCCCGCCTCTCCAAACGATATTCCCTCGTTTGGTCCAACGATTCTACAGCCTTGAATCTTTTATAAACAAGAACCAATATAGAGAAGAGTTTGTGTACAAGAAAACACTCTCACAATGGAGTAAGTTAGTACAACATTTAGCACAATAATACTTCAAAGTAATTCAAATATAAAAGAATTTGAAGCTCCATACTCAATTTAGATCATCAAATATCTTCCAAAATTTGAAAGATTCTGACTTTGAAGGCTTTACTTCGGAGTCTGAATCAGTAGCAATTCAATAGTTGAAGATGAATGAATACAAGAGAGTTTGAGAGCCTTTTTGAGAACATTGATTGCTGAGAATTTCTTAGTGTCTAAAATCTTTGAAGTTTGGGGCTATTTATAGATGTTTAAAAGTAATTCCTTACCCCCAAAGTTTCCTTGAAGTAGTTTTCAAGTTTTTTAAAATAATAGTGTCTAAAAACTTTAGTTAAAAAATCTTTCCGTTGAAAGTTTTTAAGCCAACGTTCAAGTGGCAGTCGCCTATCATAGAACAAAGTCTCAACACAGAACACTGGCAGTCGCTTGCCAAAACCAAGGTAGTCGCCTGGCATGACCACCCAGGCGTCTGGCTATATTTAGGCAGTCGCCTGACATGCTACTGTCTCTTTGAAAAAATTTTCATTTAATTTGGCAATCGCCTGCCACAAGAGGACAGTCGCCTGGCCCTTTTGTTTTTCAAAAACTTTTCTTTTTTAAAAAGCCTTTCTTTTCATTGATTTTAAAAAGCATTCTTTAAAGTTTTCTTAAAAAATATATTTCTGAGTTTTGATTTTATGAGAGCTTCAAATCAATTTATACTTGAAATACTTACATTCAAAACATCCTTAAAAACTTTAATCCATTGATCTTCAATTTTGTTCTTCCATCATCTTTGAGTTTTCGATCTTTTCTTTGAGCTTTTATCAAGTTATCTTTAATCCTCATGCTCTTCAAGATCTCTTTTTAATCCATAAGCTTTATCATCCTCTTAAGCTTTGTCATTACCTTTAAACTTTGCCTTTTTCCTGAAAAACTTTCACTTGAACCACATTAAACATATCATGATTTTTTATCATCAAAATAAGAATTGTAAGCCTTATTAGGCCAACACTCATGCTATAACGACCTACTAAATTACCCAAGTTTTTTTTTCCCTCTTTATAATAATAATAATTATTGTGAAATTCCATTTCTCTGATATCTTCTTATATAAAATTAGTCATCTAACTAAGCAGCAAGAAGCTAAAATCACATAACCACGACCTTATATAAATTTGTATAATACCATAGAGCTACAATGTTCCCAAACTATACATATATGACTATTTCTCAAAATACCCTCAACTAGGCTAGGGCTATATAGAAATACTCCCAAAAATACTCACTCTACTGATAGGGCGATACTGAAGCCCCTCTACTTGCGAGCCTGATCTGCTCGCCTGACTGGATCACCTGAAAAATATTAATTTAATAGGATGAGACGACACTCAATAAGACAAAATATGATATTGCTAGTGTGTGGCAAATGAGTTACAATACTATAAAAATTTGTTTTTATATAATCATGTATAACTGAATCTGTAAATACAGTTCAAGTAATATAAACCACCACCTTTTCCATGTTGCTTAACATATCTATATTTTAGGTTTCTATACACAATACTTTTAATATATATACACGTATATTCCCTATTTACGTGAAACTGTACATATATAATAATAACTGAAAACTTCCCTGGATGGATAACTATATGTTATGATTTAACCCCTCATGACAGGGTTGTACGGCTCGTAGGCAGGATCTATCACTGGCTGGCCTACCAAGATAAACCATTATACTTTTTCAGCCCGATCGGCCCTCCTCAACCCATATCTAATGAGGAGCCTATCCACATGTGGGCTTGATCGACTTATCTACCACGTATTATCTATATAGGTGGGTGCACTCTATGCTATATAGAGCAATGGTACTGTGCTCTGTAAACTGTATCTATAATGGTCCATCAGGGTCTGATACTATATAATACATCTCTATATACAACAATCTGTTTTACCATAATTCTGTAATAACTGTATTAACCATGACGCTGTAGTAAACTGTATCTATATCAACTGTATTTCTGAGATTAACTGTAAATTTGTATGTCATGGTACTATAAAACTGTATAATCATGGTATTCAGAAAATGATGTAAAACATATTCACTATCTCTATATTCTGTATAACATAACTTTGAAAAATACTGTAAAACATGTTTCTGTACTATATCTATATTCCCAAGCCACATAGTAATTTAAAACATATTAAACATACTTGATAAACTATATAAATTTCTGCTATGAGTAATAATGTGATAATAACGTATAATTTATACTGAAAACATACTAGAATTGCCTAGCATAGCATATTTCCCTTACCTAATTCTTGTTAAAAATCCCCTACTATGATGGGTCCTGCACCCGTAGGGTTCTCCACTCAACACCCTGAAAATCATATATCTCATAACAAAATATCGTTATTTTTACATCTACTACATTTCCTACAATTGCTAGAAAGCAAATTTTGCTTAAAAGACCTTACTATGAATCTGGGATGAATCCAACTCCGTCCCACCGACGATCCGCTCTGGCAGACTTGAAGAGAACTTCCCCAAGAGCGTCGTGGTGGCCTTAGATCATCGATCCGACGACTAACGGGGCCAAAATCGAAGATAGAAGGAGGAGGAACCGTAGAAGAGAAGAGAGAGAGAGTGTCGGTGAATTTTTTGCGTAAAAACCTTCGTTTAACACTATTTATACTGCGAGCTTCATTGACGAGCCACGTCACCTCGTCGACAATGCCAAGAAGAAGGTTCATCGATGAACACCATCATCTCGTCAATGAAATTCAAAACTTGAACACAATCTCTCGGTATCTTCTCATCGACGAAACTTGTCTTTGTTGATAAGGCTCTCTTGTACCCTCGTCGACGAATTCCCTATGTTCGTCGACGAGAACATGATAAATTTTCTTGGGTCATTGCATCCCAAAGTGCAATGTCATCGACGAACACTCGACTGCCTCCTTCTGTTACTGTTCCCATGTCCCTCCCTCTTTATTATTTATATACCATTATTCTTCGGGTCATTACACATGCCATACAATTTGAGTATTAAATCATAGTTTAATAACTGTCTGGAAGAATATACATACATTTCACTAAAAATAAAATGAATCATCTTCCTTTAGGGTTTAATCAATTCATAATGATAATAATAATCCAAAATCCATTTTCCATATATTCAAATACCCAGAAAACATGTATATCAATTTCTGTAACCACATATTATAATTTAATCGATTAAATTTTAGAAAATTTCTGACCTAATTTTTTCCCTTTACTTGTTTACTGAGAATGTGCCTGTAAGGATCCTAAACCGATGCTTGCGGCGTTCGGAGCAAAAAATCTTATAATCATATATATTTTAGTTTAATCAGCCAAATTCTAGAATAATTACTATCCTAACATCCCTAGGTTCACCCGCTTCCATTAACCGTTTAATTTTAAAACGACACACTTAATTCATTTTTCTTACCTTAACTTTGGAGTGGTGTCTAAAATCTCCAAACCATGAATCTGCTCCGATTAAAATGACGAGGATCGAAGTTAGGATCCCTTGGTGGTGTCTAATCGTTGATTTGGCTGAAAATTTGAGAGAAATTGAGGAGAGAGAGAGAAAGATGGGCGGAGAAGAGAGAGAGAGAGCGTGAGATGGTGAGAGAACTGGGGGGGTCTTCCTACAACTTTCCTAAAGGATCAAGAATACTTCAGGTTATATATTTATATACATATATATATTAATATATATTATATTATTTAATTAATAATAATTTAATTTAATTTAACAATTAAAATAATAATAATAATTATTATTATAAATTATTATTATTATTATTATTGAAATCACCACATTCTCCCCTCCTTATAAAAATTTTGTCCCTGAAATTTGCTAACCGTTACTTATTGCAATCTCCTCTGGAAATTATTGAATTACTTACTTAACTCTAGAAAGAGCCGGTGGCCACCCACATAACAGCCCCGTCCCAAATTTATTAATAACCCTCACTTATGGCGAAAGAATACCATGGTTACATAACCGGCCTCTGGGAGATTACAATTAGTAAAACAAAACTCCCCCAAAAACCAATCATAACTTAAAACTAGAAACAACCGAGTTATAACTAACTATCATACACTATACAAGTCAATAACTAAAATAGTTATTTACTATAACTATCGCCTTTATCTGACTAATGCTGAGCCTCGTTGAACAAGTATGAGTATCTTTGATGCATTTTTTCCTCTAATTCCCATGAGGCTTCCTCAACTGCGTGGTTCCGCCAGGGTACTTTTACCAACGGGATCCTTTTGGTGCGTAGTTCCTGTTCCTTTCGGTCCAAAATCTGAGCCAACACCTCTTCATATGACAAGGTATCTTTAAGATGTAGTGACTCATAACTAATCACATGTGAAGGATATGGGATGTATCTTCTCAACATAGACATGTGAAACACATCATGGATCCTAGACAGAGTCGGAGGTAATGCCACCCTGTAGGCAATTGGACCAATTCTTTCTAGTATCTCAAACGACCTAATATACCTAGGGCTCAACTTACCCTTCTTCCCAAATCTCATCACACCTTTCATTGGTACAATTCTCAAGAATACATGATCCCTCACGCCAAACTCCAGTTCTCGTCGGCAGGTGTCAGCATAACTTTTTTGTCAACTCTTGCCTGTTTTAATCCTTTCTCAGATAAGTATGATTTTCTCAAAAGTCTGCTGCACAGTCTTTAGCCCCAAAATCTGCCTTTCACCAATCTAGTTGCAGTATAACGGAGATCGGCGCCTCCGATCATACAATGCTTCATATAGTGCCATTCCGATGCTAGCCTAATAGCTGTTGTTATAAGCAAACTCAACCAATGGCAAATACTGGATCTAGCTAACAACGAAGTCTAACACACAAACCCGAAACATGTCTTCCATTATCTGTATGGTCCTTTCTGTCAATCCATCGGTTTGAGGATGAAATGTTGTATTGAACGTCAATTGAGAACCCAAAGCTCCTTGTAAACTTTTTTAGAATTGAGATGTGAACCATGGGTCCCAATCAGAAACGATGTGAAAAGGAAGGTGTACTCTCAAGAGGGGCGGGTGAATTGGGATTATAAAAATATCTGTATAACCTCTTTTATTAATTCTTTCTCAATTCTTTTTAATTTCAGCAGTCACAAGTTCAATTGAGAATTAATTCATTTATAAATGAGAATACTAAATTTAATACTTTGTAGATTTTCTAAGACTTATTTCAGCACTTTAAATCAACACCCAATAAACCAATTCAATCAACCAAGATTAGCTTTACAAAATAAAATAATATATCAATTCTAGCAATGCTTCCAAGATTCAGCTTTGAATATGACAACCTATTCAACAGGATAAGCAATATTTCAATATGAAAAGAAATAAAGAATTCAACCAAACTTCCAAAACTCAGAATTTAAGTAAACTGCTTTCAATATTAATGAGTCTTGGGTGTTAATCAATCAACATACTCCCTTATGGTTTCCTAAATATGTATTGATCAACCAACATACTCCCTTTTAGTTTCCGCAATTCCAAAAAGCAAATTGATTTTCATCAATTATCCAATCCATGCAGTTGATATATGTGCAGAAAATTAAATAGAGTAGGGAAGAGAGTGGCACCGAGAGTTTACAAGGTTCAACTATCCCCACCTACATCCTCGCCTTAGGCAACACACCTAAAAATTCCACTATATCACTCCTTTATGGGCGGAGCAAACCTTTACAACATTCCTTCAATAAGATAGAGCCCTCCTCTCCAAGTGACACCCCACGCTAGGTACAATGATTCAACAATCCTGAACCGTCAACAAAACAACAAACGAATTTGGTGTACAAACACACTCTCAACAAGAGCTTGATTAGTACAAGTTTAAAGCAGAACTATATATTTCAAATCAAAATATAAAATATAGAGTATTTGAAGCTTTAGATATCTATCACTATAATCTTCTTCATTTGATTGAAAAAATCAGAATTTGTGTGCAAAGATTGGTGAGAAAATCTCAGCAAGACTCAGTAGAAAACTTCAACAAGTATGTGAGCAAGAGAGCTTTTGAAGATTGTAAGCGATAAGGTTTGACGGCTGATTTTAATTCTTGGTTTATGAAAACCTTTTTCTTGGGGGGTATTTATAGAGTTTAGAAAGTGTATTTCGTGTTCCCCAAGTGACTTGGAGTATTTCCCAAGTTTTCATAACGTTTAAAATTTCAAAAACTCAATTTTGGAAACTTCCTATTATTTCAAAATTTTGAATTTCGAATGGTCAGTCAACTGGACTCAAGAGGTCAGTCACCTGGGTCTTTTAAAAAAAGTGAAATTTCAAAGTCGGTGTAGGGTCAGTCTATTGGGCTCGCTAGGGTCAGTTGACTGGGCCTTTACAGTCTACCCAATTTTGTTCTGTATAAAGTTTGTTGGCCTATTATGGCTTTCGAATCTCATTTTGATGATAAAAAATAAAGGTTGATTTAACATGTTTCGTTAAGTGCTGATATTTCAGGAATGCTTGAATGACAAAGTTCAAAGATCAAAAGAAATGCAAGTTTAAGAGCCATAATCCATTACCAATGTGATCAAAGAAAGCTCAAATGGATCAAAATGTTCAAAAGTATGTGGAAACCTAAAGTTGACTCAAGCTCAAGTCTAAGAGGATTCAAAGCAAAGACTCATATGAAAACTTCAAGCTTAGAGTGTTCAAGGCTTTAGGATAACCTATATAAGTACTTCACACTAAATATCATGTGGAAATGTTTTGAAGCTCATTAGAGGTTATCATGGACTTAGAGACCTTGTTTTAAAATTTTGGAAAATGTTTTTATAAGTAACAAAACAAGATAGCTGAGAGTTTTTGAAAAATAACCTGAAAAACAAAAATTATAACTATTCAGGCGACTGAAGATTAACCTTAGGTGCCTTAAGATTTTCCTGAAGTAATTCTGAAGAGGCAGTGTAGGCTCAAGCGATTGACCCTGGTAACCTTAGGCGCCTGACCTTGTTTTATAACTGAAAATACACAGTTTTATGGAACATTAGGCGACTGACCTCAGGATCTCATGCGCCTAAACACTATTAACAGCTATATTTTTTAAAAGTTTTAAAATTCAAATTTATGTTTCTTGTGCCCTAAATTTCGTTTGGGAAACACTGTAAGTAACTTTGGCAACACAAATTAAACCTTTTTGAGCCTATAAATACATGTTTTTCTAATCAAATTTACACCAAGCATTGAAAATCTGCTCTCAAGCTAAAAACTCTCTTGCTCTCTCAAAGCTCTCTTGCTCACTCTTTCATACTAAGAATTGCTGAGAAATTCTGACCTGCTGATCAATCTTCTCTGAGCTCTATCATCTGGATTGTTGATTCTTATCTAGAGAAGTATTCTAGTGAATTAGTTCTTGAGCTTCAATTCAATTTCTTTTGATATTTGTTTGAAGTATATTATTGCTTTTAATTGTACTAACCCACTCTATCTAAGAGCATTCTTTGCATAAAAGAAATTGTTTCTTGTTTCTTTAACGGTTCAGGTCATTGGATCGTTGTAACTGAGCGTGTGGTATCGCTTGGAGAGGGGGCTCCACCCTAAAAGAGGGTTTGTAAACGGTTTGTTCTGCCCGCAAAGGAACTTGTTAGTGGAATCCTTAGGTGGTCTTGTCTAAGGCGAGGACATAGGCTGGGGATAAGTCAAACCTCGTAAAATATCTCAATCTCACTCTTACCCTTCACTCTTTAAATTTTAGCATATACAAATTGTGTTTCAAAGTGCAGGTTGCTAAAAACTAAGATTGAGAAGACTTTTTAATTTAAGAAAGTACGTTGGTTAATCTTTTGTGGAAACCTTTAAGGGAGTACGTTGATTAATCGTTTAAGGAAATCTTGATTAAAAGAAGCGCATAAAAATTCATTCATACATGGCTATATAATGAAATTGTGCAAACACTGAAATAAGGAATTGCTGCAACTCTCATAAATTGGTTAAGTATTGTGTGATTGGTTGATTGGTTGTTGTTTGGTTTGTGATTGATATTGTGTTTGGATTGTGGTTGAATTAAAATTAAAAATATCCTTGTGAGTTTGCTAAGTATATAAAAGAATTGTGAATTTGTAAAAAAAAAATTAAAAGATTTTTATAAACCCAATTCACCCCCCCCCCCTTTTGGGACTACACCTTAACTTTCAATTGGTATTAGAGTCAGGTTATACCAAATCTTAATTAAAAGCTATATAAAGGTATAAATGACACACCTAGGTGTATCCCCTTTTGCTGAAGGCCAATCTTCTACTAGACCAACTATTTTTTGTAGTTTAAACTATACGTTTTGGAAACAAAGAATGAGAATATACATTCAAACTATGAATTGGAAAGCATGGAAAGTTGTCACACATGGTGACTACATTCCTACTAAACTAGTAGATGGTAAAGAAGTTCCAAAAAAAGAAAAAGACTCGACCGATAATGACTATAAAATGATGCAAGTAAATTGTAGTGTCATGAATGCACTATATTGTGCTTTAGACGTTAATGAGTTTAATAGGGTCATGCCATGTAAGTCAGCCAAAGAAACTTGGGATAACTTAGAAGTAACATATGTAGGAACTATAGATGTTAGAGATAGTAGAATCGAAATGCTCACTAGTGAGTATGAGGCCTTTAAAATGAATCCAGAAGAAACTATCACTAGCATGTATACTAGGTTCACTCACATAATAAATTCCTTAAATGCTTTAGGGAAAAACTATTCAACATATGAAATGATTAGAAAAATCCTTAGAGGACTTCCTTCAATTTGGGAACTAAAGGCCACAACAATAATGGAAGGTAGAAATATGAAAAATTCCTCCCTTGAGTTAATCGGATCCCTTCTCACATATGAGATGGCAATAAACAAAAGAAGTGGAAAATCTAAAGTCCAGGAATCCATTGCATTTAAAGCCTCAAACAAAAGTTCTAGTGATGAAGATGAAGAAGAGATGGATACAAATGAAATAGCCTTTATATCCAAGAAACTTGCAAAAATACTTAGAAGGAAGAATAAATTTAAAAGAAAAATCTGGAACTCAAAATCAGAGGAAGAAGAAACTAATAAGAAAGAAACAAAGAAAGAACCACCTACATGCTATAATTGCAAGAAAGTTGGACACATAAAACCAGATTGTCCATAACTTAAGAAAGATTCCAAAAAGAAAAAGAAAAGGGCAATGAAAGCCACCACATGGGATAATATTAGTACAAGTAGTTCAGATAATGAATCAAGTGACCAAGAGGTTACTTGCTTTATGGTATGGGATGATGATGAAGAACAAAGCTCCTCATCCAAATCATTTAATGATTATAGTAGTGATTTATCTAATGAATCCAATGATGAGAGTATGTCATCTTATGAAGAACTACAAAGTGAACTATTCAAGGTTCATAAAATTCTACTTAAAGTAACTAAACGATACACTTCATTGAAAAATAAGAATGAAGCTGTGATAAAAGAATTGGAATCTAAAAATCTTGATGAAAGAGAAAAGGATCTAAAAATCAAGAGATTAGAATGCGAGAATGAAAAGATGATGAAAAAACTAGAAGATTTAAGATCTCAAGCTTCGATTGAAAAAGAAAAAGACCTAGTCATTAATGAACTTGAAAGCAAAATAAATCAGATAACTAAAGAACTAGTACGGCTATAAGCTAACTGCAAAGGAATTAAAAATTCAGAAATACTTTGCATTGAAAAGAAGATTGAGGATCAAAATAAAATAATTTACAACTTCACTAGAGGAAAGGAGAACTTTGATAAAATGATTGGCGTACAAAGAATGTCCTTGAATAAAGAAGGCATAAGATTCAATGGAGTTGAAAATACAAAGAAAAAGAATCTTTACATGGGATACTTTACAAAAGCCTCCAAAGATTATGTTAGCACCTCCTCAAATGCTTACACTCACACCACATGTTTTCTATGTAAGAAGAAAAGACACATTAAGTTTGAATGTCCAGTAAAAGAAAAGCATGTGAAAATTAAACAAGTTTGGAGAATAAAAGAAATATCGCTTGCTAAACCATCCAAACCCAAGAAAGTATGGGTACCTATATATAAAAAATCTTCAAAGACATTAGGATTAGCTATTCACTTTTAGAAAGTAAGAAAACCAATTAGTCTAACCCAAGGATATTAAATCAGTAGAAATCTAAAAGAAGAGCTTATGAAATATATCAAATAAATACAAAATGTTATTGTTGGCCAAACATCAAGAAGACTTGGAGTGTTCGACTTATCTTCAAAGATCAAGGAAGTCATATGCCTCAAAATCCAATTTAAAAATACAATTGAAGCCTGATAATATGATAAATCAAAAGAAGGAAGAGTTCATGTTAAGAGAAAAGAAAATATTTAGAAGGTTAAGGACTTCAGGCGACTGAACGCTGTATATTAAAGGCTAAGGCGCCTGAGCCATCAGACCTCAGGCGACTGAGGTGCTACTACTTACTAAAATTCAATTTTAGTAAATCTTCAAGCAACTAAACTTAATCTTTAGGCGCCTAAACTCACGGGATCTATATATTTTAAGCGCGAAAACCCTAACGTCAGGTTACTGAATCCTGCTCCATCACTCCCCCGAAGCTCCAACCTTTAGTCTCCCTTGCTTCCTCACTCAAAATCCCTCAAATTAAAACCCCAAACTCCTTCTCCTACTTCTTTTCCCTCGGATTCTAGGGTTTCTCTTGGCTAAATCCTTCCATTCTCCAAAAATCAACGATGCCTCGCACCAAGACCACAACAAAATGAGGATCTTCTTCTAGAAGGGATGATAACAACATCGAGCAATGGCTTGTCACCCCTCAATTGAAGCTTTGACATCATTCTAATCTCCATTCTATGGACCTGATTTTTGGTAAGGTGATCGACACCACCTTCTTCGATTCTGAATTTCCTAAAATCCTACCTATGTTTAGAAATATCGGTTGGAAAAATTTTGTCATTTATCAAGCCAAAGGAATGTATCCTAACTTGGTCAAAATATTTTATGCAAACATGATCCATTGCGAAAATGTTCTAACCACTAAGGTTAGAGAAAAGAAGATTGTTTTGATTCCACAAATCTTAGCTCCTATTTTGCATATCCCGGGTGAGTTTGATTGTCCAACCTTTACTCAAACTTGGATTCTAGAGCAAGGCTTCACACCCGAAGAATTTTTGCCTATAATTATGGTAAACGAACCCGTTTATTTTGTCCATCCATTATGTATAAGCAACTAAATCTCCAAACCCAAATACTTCACAAAATCATCTCCAACAACATCCTACCTAAGGTTGGCTCTTATGATCATCTTTCCTATGTCAATTGCTTTGTTTTGTAGTGTTTACTAAAGAGGAAGAAATTTGATCTCTCGAGGCTCATTTTGAAATGGATGAGGGACAAATTGGAAGCTACTAGAGTTGTAACGACCTGCTCATTTTTCACACATTTTTTTATATATATATTCCACATCATAAAATCAATACTACATATCCCACAATCCAACTCAGCAGGTCACCATCCACCTGGACCCGTGGGTACCAGGGGTATAAAAAAACATACAGCAGAAGTCTACGCAGCAGAAAGTATAAAATCATATACATTTCATCATAATGTGCATGACATATACCAGAGTACTACAACCACTAACTCACAGTATATACATCTCAAAAATGAAATCTAGGGACAATCCCCATGAAACCTATCTGTCCCTACCAAAAACTTACCCTTCCAGAGAGGGCAAACAACTACTCTATAACAGCGGGGCTTTTCCCGCCCTCCTATCAAGGGCTCCTGAAAAATGTATAAGATTTAGGGGTGAGACACCTCTCAGTAAGGGAAACAAACTAATACTAATGTGTGGCAACATGAGTACTTTGTGTTCTACATATAACATACATAACATATCCAATACTGTTTATCAAATATGGGAAAACATATGTATATCAAAACATGGCAGAACATACTGTATTTCATAAACATAACTCATCTCATATCATAATAAAAACATAAAAACCATCCTGGTAGGTTAACTGGTTGTTGTCATGTATTACCCCTACATGACTGGGTTGTGTGGCCCGAAGGCAAGACCTGACAATGGTTGGCCGACCACTGCCAAGTCAATAGTCTAATCTATAGGTCCAATGGGTTTACCCAGACTGATCCATACACTAGGGGCGATAACAGCACACTTCTTGAAAATAACCACATCGACCATCCAATCTCACACCACTTCGTACAGCGGCGTTAACACAGATATCATGATCACGAAGACCATGGACACATAGCAACGGTACCGTGCAAGTGCTAGCCTAAACCAAGCCAACCAGATTCTGATATCATATACATATACTGAAACCGTGATACATAAATATCTCATATCATTTATTCTCACATCAATCATATCATTTCACATATATACGTGTATCATGAAATCATCGGCCCATACGCCGGTATTGCACATTTTATCATAGTTCGGCCCGTACGCCAGCTACACATAGCACAACCCGTACGCTGGCAAATCATAATCACATAGCCTGGCTCATATGTTAGCTACCCATAGCACAGCCCATACGCTGGCAAATCACATCACATAGCCTGGCTCGTACACCAGCTACACATAGCACAGCCCATACGCTGGCAAATCACATCACATAGCCTGGCCCGTATGCCAGCTATACATAAAAAATCTTGGCCCGTACACCTATTTTTCATCATAAAAATCCGTACCATTCACATTCCCAGAAAACAGTATATCACAACATTTTTACTCATGCCACACCACAGATTTTCCACATATTCAACATACGTTCATTTTCACATTATTTTGCAAATATAAAATATATATATAAACATTTACATTTTCCGTAAATCAAATGCTAAGTATATATATATATATATATAAGCATTTTCTCAAAAACAGAACTAGCTTAGTTTATCCCCTTACCTGATCCCTGAACAGCCCTTAAGAAACTCTTCCTTACACCCGCAAGGTTCTTAACTCAACACCCCTGAAATTGAAAACTCGCAGAATTAAAGTTCAGTATTTCGAAGCATACAATATTTTCCTCAACTGCCAAAAACCCAAATATTGGGTAGAAAGTTTTCACCCAAAAGCATTCAAGTTTAACACCTGAGGGGTTTCCTGACCAATACTCCGAAACTAAAAACCCTTAGTATTAAACTTCAGTATTTTCATGCACACAACATTTCTTATAACTACCGTAAGACCAAATATGACTTAAAAAGCCTTACCTCAACTTTGGGATGATTTCCAACTAGCTTTCTCCCATGATCCGCTCCAGCAGATTTGGAGAGAACTCCGCCAGGAGCGTCGTGGTGACTTCAGATCGTCGATCTGACAACTGGTGGGGCCGAAAACGTAGAAAGAAGGGAGAGAGAACCGTAGAGAGAGAGAGAGAGGAGAGAGAGAGGTTTCGTAAAAAAATAATATTTCTCCCGAATTTTTCATTCTTATAAAACAAGATTTCGTCGATGAGCCCGACCTTCGTCGATGAGTCCTTCACAAATTTCGTCGACGAGACCCTATGTTCATCGACGAAATTCAGGCTGCCTCAGAACCTCTCTCGGCATTTCCTCGTCGACAAACCCCCTGTGTTCGTTGATGAATTCTCTTAAGCCTTCGTCGACGAATCCCCTATATTCGTCGACGAAATCCTGCTGAACTCCCTTTTGTTTGTCCCTTCCGAAATGCAATGTTGTTGACGAAGTCTACGACCTCCTTCTGTTTCTGGTTTCCATTTCCCTTTCCTTATCATTTAAATTTCATTTTAAATTTGGGTCGTTACAAGAGTAACTCTTTCGTGTGGTGGTATATTAAACCTTATCTTTGCTCAACTCAATATCACTACCCCTACATAGTTGTTCATTAAACGTACTCGATATGACCTCTTCACCTCCACAACCCTCAAGCAAATGGGTTATGAAAAGCATGATTAGGGTTGGTTCTTGAAAGGAGGAAGACCTCAAAGAACAGCAGTTGTTCCTCCTCCTCCTCCTCCTCCAGCACAGGACCAAGGACCTCCAGCTAACACTCCCTCTTAGTTCATTCCATTTCATCATGAATTCTCTACTTTTAGCAAAGATATGTGATCAGGACTTCAATCCCTTCAAGAGAATGTATATTCACTTCACACTACCTATTCGTTACTTGATCAGTGCCTCACTCGTATCGAGCAATATCAGGCTAGCTCATCTCGTGGTGTTGATCCTATGGATACTAGTTCTACTCCTCAGAGTAATGCTTCATCTGATGAAGAATCTGAGGAAGGAAGTGAGGAAGGTGATGAATAGGAAGCTGAAGAGGATGATGATGATGCTGATGATAACTGATTTATTTGTCGCTTTGTGTTGTATTAAGCACTCTCTATGTATTAGCTTTGTTTTATGTAGCTTTGCTTGTTTTTGTTTGACGTTTGGCTTGTAACTCCATTACTTATGCCCTTGTGTAATGTGACTATGCTCTTAATGTGCTAAGACTCTTTGTGCATATGACCTTCATTTCTTTTTGATTGATGTCAAAGGGGGAGAGATATTTTGGAGAGCAAAAATGAGACAAGAGTATTTTTAGAAAGCAACCATGAAAAATGAGCATATAGAAAATATGTAAAACATATAACACTTGGCATATAGCATGGGGGAGTAAACGCAAAAATAAACATAAGAACATAAGAAGAACATAAACTATATGTTGACATATACTTGATTGTGACTTATTTTTTGAACTTACTCATAATTGAAATCATCATTTTTCATATTTGATAAAAAGGCATGCTTATTGTAAGGGGGAGCCTTATAAAGGTTCTCTCATCTTTGATCCTTATTTGTCATCATCAAAAAGGGGGAGATTGTTGGCCTAACGTGACTTTCAAATCTCGTTTTGATGATAACAAATAAAGGTTGATTTAACATGTTTTGTTAGGTGTTGATATTTCAGGAATGTTTGAATGACAAAGTTCAAAAGATTAAAAAAATTGCAAGTTCAAGAGCCATACTCCATTACCAATGTGACCAAAGAAAGCTCAAATGGATCAAAATGTTCAAAAGCATGCGGAAACCTAAAGTTGACTCAAGCTCAAGTCTAAGAGGATTCAAAGCAAAGACTCTTATGAAGACTTCAAGCTTAGAGTGTTCAACACTTTAGGATAACCTATGTAAGTTTTTCAATACTAAATATCATGTGGAAATGTTTTGAAGCTTATTAGGGGTTATCATGGACTTAGAGACCTTGTTTTAAAATCTTGGAAAATATTTTTATAAGTAACAAAGTAAGATGACTAAGAGTTTTTGAAAAATAACCTGAAAAACAGAAATTATAACTCTTCAGGCGATTGAAGATTAACCTCAGGCGCCTGAACATTGTTAATGACTATATTTTTTAAAAGTTTTAAAATTCAAATTTATGTTTCTTATGCCCCAAATTTCGTATAAACTTGGGAAACACTCTAAGTAACTTGGGCAACATGTGTTAAACCTTTTTAAGCCTATAAATACATGTTTTCCCTAATTAAATTTACACTAAGCATTGAAAATCTGCTCTCAAGCTAAAAACTTTCTTGCTCTCTCAAAGCTCACTTGCACACTATTTCATATTGTGAATTACTGAGAAATTCTAAGCTACTGATCAATCTTCTCTGAGCTCTACCATCTGAATTACTGATTCTTATCTAGAGAAGTATTTCAGTGAATTAGTTCTTGAGCTTCAATTCAATTTCTTTTGATATTTGTTTGAAGTATATTAGTGCTTTCAATTGTACTAACCAACTCTATCTAAGAGCATTCTTTGTACAAAAGAAATTTTTTCTTGTTTCTTGTTTCTTTGACGATTCAGGTCATTGGATCATTGTAACCGAACGTGGGGTATCGCTTGGAGAGGGGGCTCCACCCTAAAGGAGGGTTTGAAAACGGTTTGTTCCGCCCGCAAAGGAACATGTTAGTGGAATCCTTAGGTGGTCTTGCCTAAGGTGAGGATGTAGGCTGGGGATAAGCTGAACCTCGTAAAAAATATCGATCTCACTCTTACCCTTTACTCTTTAAATTTCAGCATATACAAATTGTGTTTCAAAATGCAGGTTGCTAAAAACTGAGATTGAGAAGACCTTTTAAATTAAGAAAGTACGTTGGTTAATATTTTGCAAAAACCTTTAAGGCAGTACATTGATTAATCGCCTGCAAAAATCTTGATTAAAAGAAGCATATAAAAAATTCATTCATACAGGGCTATAAACTGAAATTGTGCAAATACTGAAATAAGGAATTATTGCCGCTCTCACAAATTGGTTAAGTATTGTGTGATTGGTTGATTGTTTGTTGTTTGGTTTGTGATTGATATTGTTTTTGGATTGTGGTTGAATTAAAATTAAAAACATCCTTGTGTGTTTGCTAAGTATATAAAAGAATTGTGAATTTGTAAAAAAAAAAAAGGACTTAAATGATTTTTATAAACTCAATTCACCCCCCCCCCCTCTTGGGACTACACCTTAACTTTCAAAGTTCAGTCGAGTGGGCCAACAAGGGTCAGTAGCCTAGATAGTTCAAAACCGTCGACTGAATCAGAAAATCACAGAAGTCCGCCAAAGGATTTTTTCCTCCAAGTTATAAGACAAAATCTTATACTTTCCTACACCAAACCTACTTCTCAACACCTAACCTAACATATCCATCTAGCATCCTTATCCTAATTAATTCCTATACTCTAGTATAAATCATTTTCTAAATTCTCAAAATCCCAAAATCATTGCTCTGATACCACCTGTAATGCCCCGACCCCCTAAATGGGGCTGGAGTGCTACTAGTCAATTCATTTCCTAATAATCCACATTCTAATATCACTTATGTAGCGAAAAACATAACTGAAATCTTTCAACAAATACAACACCAGAGTTTTCTACATCCATCTACATTCTAACATACATCATACATCCATTTGTATTCACATAAATACATATCTCCAAAACATGACCTACACCTCTAGTACTCATAAATACCAGTATGTTTCACAACCATCCATTATTCAGAAGAATTAAAACATAAAACATAAGATATTTACATCCCAAAATATTATCAAAATTATACCCTTTTTCCTCCGAAAGTACTATAAAATCTTGAGCTCTTTAAGCTCGATCTCGAGGAGGTCCTGAAAAAAAAAAATACATTTATATTCAGGTGAAACACATCTCAATAAAGGAAGAAACAATATATTAAAATAGTGTGTGGCTAACATGAGTTTATAATCAACATAATATTTAACATTTGCAAATCTTTAACATAATTTCTGAAATCATTTTCTGATCATATTCAAACACATGCAAGATATTTTACCCACAAGATTATCCAAGGATAGGGGTGATTACCCGTCCATACAAGTAGCACCCCTCTGCTCTGATAAAACTAGGGCTCTCACCTTTCTCAGCAAGCTCTCGGGCGAAGAGTTGGCCTCGCCCATATGTAACATGTTCTACTAGCATAAATACTACTAATACCATAATACATTATTTTGTTTGCCATTATTCCGCATCTCTCAACTGTTCATGTTCTCATCTTTTACTTTTCATTTCATTTCACTTTACGTGACTCTTTCCCATTTTACATTTCATTTCCATTTCATTCTTTTCCTTTTTCATTTCATACCCAGCATCTTTCAGTTGTTTTACCCAACATAATTCAGCTATTTTACCAAGCATTTTTTAACTGTCGTACATTTACCCAACATCTTTCAGCTGTTTTACCCAACATATTTTAGTTGTTTTACCCAGCATATTTCAGCTGTTTACCCAGCATATTTCAGTTGCTTACATGGTTGCATTAACACACACAAGTAACATATTTCATTCAACATTTTCGTACTCAGTTCGTTCCCTGAATATCATGCATCTCATACATATAACATATTTCCACACAGCATTCCTATTTACTCATGCCACACAATTTAATAGTAAAATTCATACATTGCCTGAAAATAAATCAACCCACATTTAACATTCATATACTAGAAAAATATTTTTAATTTATTGTATAATTATTTTGAAAAATATTTCACTTTCATCAGTTAAATTTCACATATACGTATCTAATAAGCAGTCCTAAATTCAAAAAAACGTAATTTAAATGGTTGGCATTTTAAACCTACACCGAAAAATTTACACGTACATATAACACAATTTATTTTTCATTTAATTCATAAAAATTCTGATTTAATATATATTTTTCCCTTACCTGATTTCTTGTATTACGCTAACAGGGATCCCGAAAAGATGTCTGCGGTGTTCACCCCGACCCTGAAATTAAATTCCTAAGTCCATTAAATTAACCCTAAATAAAATACTATTTAAATATTTTTTTAGGACCATAATTTTCAAATTAACAGTTATACCCGCAAATATAATCTATTTGTCAATTTTCCTAAATCTCACTCTTGCTTTGGAGTGAGGCTTAGAAAACCCCAATTTGAAGTTTACCTACGTCAAAATAACGACAATCGCGACTAGGGCCACGTGGTGGTACCCGATTGTTGATTTAATGGCAAATTTAATGAGAAATTGAGAAATTAGGAAAATTTTGTCTTACCCTAGGAATGGTGCTTAAGTTGCTTCCACGACAAATCTGCTCCAATAAAAATTTCGGCAGCAGAACCAGGAATCCAACAACATATTCTGTTTCCCGATTCGCCGCAAATCCGTCGAGAAATTGAGAGAGAAGCAGATGGAGATAGAGAGGCGCGGGGCACGCAAAAGAAATCTCAGGGGGGGGTTGGCGTGAATGTTCTGTGGATTTAAATTCTTTCAATCCTTCCTGAAGAGTCGGGAAGGATTGTTAAAGTATATATATATAACTTAATATATTATATTATATAATTTAATTAGTAATAAAATATTTTTTAAATTAATTAATTTTTTAAAATTTTAATTTAATTTAATTATTTATTGATTCATTTATTTTTTTATTTTTTATTTTTTTAATTAATTATTTATTTTTTTATTTATTTATTTTTATTTTTTATTTTTTGGGATCACTACACCCCGACCCTCTCAGTGGGCCCAGAGTGCCACTAAACATACATAACATACATCTCTCTGATACCATACATAAATAACCCGCCCAAACAGGGGGGAAAACGAGTGTTCCATATTGAACTGTATAAACATACATAACAAAAAACATACATCTTCTATTAAAACTTACCAGAGTTTCTAACTGTTTCCCATATACATCCATACATACCTAGAAACATAATCTACTATATAAATACAATCCCCAAAATACAGACACTATATAAAATCTCATCAGCTCTTACAAGGACTGTGTACTATCTAACTTTGCCTGGCAACACGCTAGGCTCGATCCCTCAGAGGACCTGAAACAACATTTGTATGTTAGGGTGAGACACCTCTCAGTAAGATGGATTATATTATTATCGGTGTGTGGCTAGCATGAGATTTCCTATGTACATATACTGCTAACATTTAAATACATTTAATTGAAATTATAAAACTATACTGCTTTGTAAATCTGAAAATACATACTCTGACTCAATATATCTCTTTCTATAGTAAATATGCTCATATATGCTTAGAAGATACAACTTGGTTTGTAGGACTAGTGTTGTCACTTCATCACACACACGTGCGACATGCTTCCTCCCATGACAGGTTGTGCGGCCCGAAGGCTGTACTTAACAAATAGTCGGTCGACTAATGCCAAGTCAAACATAAAGTAGCACGATGGTGCCTACTCTCTCTCTCTCTCTCTCTTTGTGCCTGAAGGCTACCCGAAGGCTGAGTCATTCGAAATACTCCGTCGAATGGGGCCCTGGAATACTCCTTCGAGGAGTACTTTACCCAGACCACCAGTCGCCTTTCCCTTCCACACTCTATCTGAGCAATGTGGTTGCACCTCTACATACATATAGTTACAGTACCATGCTTAACCATGAGAACATCATAACAGGGCTCTACTATCATATATGCCAATTTACATCATATAAAACTGTAATCATCATTCATTTCATAAAAATGTAATATGACATACTCTGTACATATCTCTGTGAAATATATCTGTCAGATACTAACTCCTTAAAAACCGACATATTATAAACTCGTCATTTAGCCGTCACATCTCATCTCATCTCATCTCATCTCTTCTCTTCTCTTGCCATATAGCCATCATATTTCTCATTTCGGCTTATTGTCATTACAGTTCAGTATTACACAAAATCTGCTCATTTAATGTCAATTAAAAATATACTCATGCCACACAATTTTTTTCTCATAACTCATACTTAATTCATCTGCTTGAGAAGATACATACTGCTGCTAGAATGGAGGTATGAATATCTCCAAGTTGTTATTTTACTAAATATAAATATAGAGCTAAATATGGAAAAAATGGAGTTAATCAACCCTACTGTCTTTGGTTGATTTTCAAACAAATCTATGGTTTGAAATAACAACTTTCCAACCAGTGAAAACATTCGAACAGAACAATACTATATTTTTAAAATATCATACTTAAATTTAAACAGTTGGTTTTGAAAATATAGTTAGTTAACCGAACCCTAGACTCAGAAACCCTAGAAAAGTTGTAACTGTTTATCTAAAAACCATTTTAACATTTCAATTCATTAAAACTCATAAACATAATTGACATAATATAATCCCCTTACCTATTTCCTAAAAAACACCTCAGACGCTTGAAAATTGAATCCTAACTTTTTCTCGAAATCATGAATCCACTCCGCTAGACTTGTAGATATTCGCTCCCTAATCCTCGTGGTAACCTCTGATCGTTGAAATGGACAACGAACGGCGAAGGATCGAAGAGAGAGAGAGTATCGGTGCAGGTTCTAGAGAGAGAGAGAGAGAGAGATATTGTGATTTCTTAATGAAGAAACAAAGAAAAATCTATTTATAGACCCCTTGAACCGGTCAAATTCGTCAACGAAATGATGTCTTCATCGACGAGCCACACAAGGTCGTTCATCGGAGAAGGAAGGACCTCATCGATGAACCCTAAGCCTGGACATTTTGGATCTCTTCATCGACGAAACTCTAAATTTCGGCGACGAACCTCAAAAGGACCTTCGTCGACGAAACCTGCTGAAAATCCCATTTTTCCTTTCTTATTTAATTTTCTTATTTTCCTTATTCGAGTCTCTACATGTTCATGGCACAAATTATTAATATTAACTTTCGACAATTTTAAGTAAAAACTAATTAATTATACGTATATGAACCAAATGTTCTATATTATTTATATAATTTTTAAAAATATCACATATTTTAGGTATAAGATTGACCATGTACATCATCTTCCATTTGTAAATGAACCACATACAATTTAAGAAACTTTTTTTGGGGTATTATTAGGAGGATATAATTAACATAAATACGTTTTGAACAAAATGCAATGTACAATTAATGCTACTTTATGGAGATTTTGAACAAAAAATAAGACCAAATTATAAGAATCAATCAATTATTTTAATAAATATTTAAATATTTAATTAATATATTTATCATATTATCCCACATAATTAAGATAAATATTTATTAAATACATTCACTAAATGCATGGTCAAGTAGAAATTTTCCTTAAATGGAACGAATAAGGATATAACTAGTAAAATATTAATAGTTTTTGTCGATGTAATTTAAATGCACACACATTCACATTTAATACTAGCAATTATTTTTAAAATAATATTCATTTACCTATAAAAAAAAATCAAAAGAAACACTTCTAGCATGATATTACAATTAATTTGCACTATTATGTTTATTTTATTAAAAAATTATTTGCCCTTAAGAGTGAGAATTAAATATTGTTTTCAATGGAGACAACTACGTTACAGATTAAATGCATTGGTTGATTTATAATCTTAAATTTTTCCATTTTAATATTTTATTCTTTATTCAAAATCCATGCAACCCTATGTACATGCAAGGAGTTATTTCGAGATGCCCCACAAGCATGGCGCGGTGGAAAGACATCAGCACGTAAGAAGGAGTATCGGGGGTTCAATTCCAGGTAGAAACACTCACGGAGTCAGCGGTACCTGTGGATGGTAAGAATTTATTCTGTGAGTCAGCGGAGACCATGGATGGTGAGAGTTCACTATGTGAGCCAGCGGGGACCGTGGATGGTAAGAGTTTTCTGTAAGCCAACGAGGACCGTGAATGGTAATGGAGATGTGTCCCGAGGGTCGGGTTGTCCGCATTCCGAACTTTAGCTGATCAGCGAAACCTAGGATGAGAACGCTGATCCGTAAGTTTGGTGCCGCATCCGAGGGTTCGAAGGGCTTGTTGGTGGCTGGAGTTCCTATGTAATAAAAAAAAAAAAAAAAAAAAGGAGTTATTTTGAGATTAATAAATCAAATTGAATTAGGAAATTGACTCGCTTACATATAGTGAAGATAGGGCAATGTAATTGTTTACATCGTTAATTTTCTATTCCTATAATAGTTATTTAACTATTTTTTAAAAAAAAAACTAAAAATCAAAATTTAATTTTCAATCGTTTTTACAATTTATAGATAGAATATATTAATTTTTTTAATTAAAAAATTTATTTTATATATAATTATTTAATTAGATTACAAAGTAAATATAAAACATAATTAAAATAAAAATATCCATAAATTTTCTGAAATTTTTTTAAAATGATAAGTCATTTAATTTTTTTTTTTACTAATTTTCATTTTCATATATAATTAGATTGTTTTGCAACACTAAAGTGTGAGCTTTAATTTATAATAATTATGTAAAATAATTATAATAATTTATATTTTAATTATAATAATTCTTAAATTGTAATTTTTGTATTATTATTTATTGTTCAATGGGTATTTGATTCAATATCAAAAGGTGAGTATTTTTAAATTAAATTTTAATTTTCTTTGATTTTATAAATATTAACCAAACATGTTACTAGCTTTTCTTTTAGTCTTTAATTTTTATTTTTTATTTTTTTTTAAAATTTTGTATGGGCCTATAATTCTCATAAGCAAGGGAGCTGGCCCTCATCAAGTGGGAGGCAGGTCAAGTTTGTCCAGCGCACACCATGTGACTAAAAGAACTTTAATGAGGGTCAAGTCAGGTCTGTCATGTGCAATTTGCATGATCAAATGGGTCTTTTTAAGTTGGGGAGGCCCGGGGGGGGGGGGGTGAGGGAAGGTTAAATCTACCATGTCATGCCACGTGACTAGAAAGTATCTTCAAGTATTGAACATGCTAGGTTTTGTCAAGCACAAGTTGTTTGTTCAAGAGGGCCTTTTTTAAAGTATGTAGCAGATTAAGATTACCACGGTCAGGTGACGTAATCAAGATGGTTTCCTCAAATGGAAGGGTAGGTTAGATATGTCATGTGCATAATATATGATTGTGAATGCCTCTTTAAGTGGAGTGTCGGTCATGTCTATGCATGAATCACGTGACTTGTCGTAGACCCACATTAGGTTGAGTGGGGACACTTGCTCCCATCGGAATTTTGAAGATTAGGAGATTTTTTTAGTAAACTAGGGGATTGTCCCCATTTAAAATACTATTTTGCCCCTATTTTGGTACATAAAAAAGCGGGAAAAAACTTTAAAAATTTATCAAATAGGGAAACTAATTGTAATAGAATGTTGGGAAGTATTTCTTTTAAAATTATTTTAAGAAAATGAATGTATGTGCATTTTAATTATATACTTTGAAAAATATAAAAATTATTTATATTTTATTAATTACATATATATTCCTTTGTCTCCACTAAGGAAATTTTTGGATCGCCACTGCTACATTATACTTTGAAAAATATAAAAATTATTTATATTTTATTAATTACATATATATACCTTTGTCTCCACTAAAGGAAATTTTTGGATCGCCACTACTACATGTGATCAAGATAATCTTCTGAATATGGAGCAAGTCTGGTTTGTCACATGCAGACCATTTGACTATACTAAAATGCTTAAAAAATTGACCTATGTGACCTAGTCAATTAGAAAACATGATAGAATCATAGCTAGTCGGCCATCAAAAAGAAACTTGTTTTCAAATCATGCATAAAGGAACCGCCCTTTGTAGATGGTTAACCACCTAATGTTGCAAGTACAAATTCACGCTATTTTTGCATTTTTTCTTAACATTTCTTCATTTTTAAAGAGGGATACATACACACACATACACACATAAAGTAAGTGCAAAAACCATTTTTGGAATAGGTGTTTTAAAGTGCTAGGACTTCTGAATGTTAAATGGAAGGGATTTGAAAGCCTACCTTCCCTATTCACAACGGTACTCTCGAACCAAACTTTGGAAACATATTTTTCCTTTATTTTAACATTTTCTTAAAAAGAAACTAAAGTGGCAACTCCATATTGAATAAAATGAGTGAGTAGGATAACCAAAGAAGGTTATATTACTTACTATATTATTCAAACTAGTCGTCAAATGATGGCAACCTAGAATGGGTCTTCAACTTGATGTCAATACGGTCCTTTCAAGTTAGAGATGTGATGCTAAGTGTGTATAGACCCATCACCTATGTGACATGTTTACTTCCAAGTGGGATGACTATTAGTGATACAAGACCTTTATACAAATAATGCATATAAAATAATTGATAGTGATGACTTTAGAATTGACCCCATCAATGGAAAATTCTTAAAACATTACTATGCCTGAAGTTTTCAACTTAAAATTTAAGTGAGGTGAAATTGCTTTGAGTAGAAAATAAAAAATAAAAAATAAAAAACTCTGCCAATGATGTTGCACGTGGTTAAACTGCTAAAATAACATCAAATCTAAGTTATTAAATAAATGACCCACAAATGATGTTGCACGTGGCAAAACTGCTGAAACATTATAGAATCCAAGTCAATAGAAAGCCTCATCAATAGTGTTGTATGTGGCTAAACTATTAAACACTATCAAATTAGTTTTTTTTTTTTTAAAAACCACCAATGGTGTTTCATGTGGTTAAACTATTAAAACATCATCAAATTAGTAACTCCAAAAAAAAAAAAAAACAACAACAACAACAACAATGACGTTGTAAGTGGCTAAACTACTAAAACACTCTACCAAATCTAAGGTTGTAAATAAATGATCCATCACTAGTGTTATAGGTGGTTAAACTACTAAAACACTCTACCAACTCTAAGGTGGCTCACAAATTGATGTTGTTGACCCACATGAGTTAAAATTATGTACAACTAAACAAAAAATTCTATAAAAAAATATAAACTAGTTTATGGCTTGATCATTATTGGAAGGTACATAGGTAGCTTTGGACTTTTTTATAAGTTTAGTCATTACTACAAAAATAAAAATTACAATTGTTTCAAACATACATACATACATACATACATACATACATATATATATATATATATATATATATATATATATGCATGTATCATTAAGGTTTTAAAAATGATGGGAGCACAATTTTTCGAGGAGATTGGCAGGATGGAAGAGAAATTTCTTATAAAAAGGAGGCAGTCACCCTTATTAGAAGCACTTCAACAAATCTTCAATTATATTTCATGTCCCTCTTCCCTTATTGGCCTCCGTTGCTAGGAGATTGGAGAGAATTCAAAGAAGATTTCTTTGGGGGAGCTTAGGGGAGGAGTTTAAATATCACATTGTTAGATGAGAAGTGGTTAAAACAACTCATATGTTCAAGAGGTTTGGGGCTGAAACCCCTCCCAACTTTCAATAAAGCCCTCTCAGGAAGTGGTTATGGAGGTTCATGAAGAAGAAAGAACACTTTCAATGGGATATTATTATTTCTAAGTATGCGCTCGAGCATAATGGTTGGATAACACACAATAGTAGGGGACTGTATGGAGTGGGAGTTCGAAAATTCATTAGGAAAGGATGGGATGATTTTTTCCAATTTTTGAGGTTTCAAGTGGGAAATGGGGACAATGTTGACTTGTAATAACATTATGTGTGCACGTGAGAACAGTAATCTTAGAATTTTTTTTTTTTTAATTACATAGGAACTCCACCCACCAACGAGCCCTTCGGAACCCATGGTGCGGCACCAAACCTATAGATCAGTGTCCTTCATTCAAAGGTCTCGCTGATTAGGGTAAAGTCTGGATGCGGACACGACTTCTGTGCATCAGTTGGACGTTCGGCCAACCCGACTCCTGGGACACATCTCCATTATCATCCACAGTCCCTGCTGGCTCACAAAAAACTCTCACCATCCACGGTTTCTGCTGACTCATAGAGCGAACTCTCACCATCCATGATCTTCACTAATTCACAGAATAAATTTTCACTATCTACAGGTATCGTTGGCTCCGTGAGTGTATCTACTTGAAATTGAACTCCCGATACTCCTTCTTACTTGCTAATGTCTTTCCATTGTGCCATGCTGTGGGGGCATCTCATAGTTGTTTTTTGTTCCATCTACATCTAGGCTTGTAACAAAAATGCCTTTATTAGTCATCATCTCCAAGTCACTGATCAAGGAATTTTTCGGAATGTTCCTTTTACTAGGAATGTAGCGAATTGGGAACTTCATGCACTCTGACTTTTACCAAAAAAAAAAAAGAACCTAAAGAGTCCATTGTAAAAGTTTAAAATCTTGGGTAGTGTATGGAAGCATGATTTCGAGCATTGAATTTGGATTTGTGTTGATTTAGAAGAAATTTAATATAATTTATATTATATTTTGTCCACATTCACACAAATCTAAATTCAAGCCTTCAAATTAATGCTTTCAAACATAGTGTTGGAGTCTATATGGCTGAAGAAAATTGTTTTTATTTTTCATTTTTAGCTTCTAAAGAATTACAAAAATAGTTAGATTGTTTTTCATTTGAAAGGTCCATTTGGGTCAAGTGTGTTTTTTGGGAAAACGAAAGAAGAGAATTCATTATTCATTACATTTTATTAATATAAAATATTATTAAAAATAAAAAATATATATTCTAATATGGTCAACAATTAAGAAAAAAGTAAGTGTTAATAATATGTAAAATTAAACTTTTGCTCATCTAATAATTCTTAGGATATAATAAAAATTATGAAAAATGATCATAAATGTTAACCTCCTATAATAATAATTTGCCAATAGATATTAAAGTCATTTTCTTTCAATATTAATGATTATTTTGAGTATGAGTGTATGTCTCTCTCTATATATAAAGCATAGTCATAGGCTCTCTCTTTGACCTTTAGAACTAGAGATATATTCGGGTCAAATCAAATCAATACAATGAAATGCTCTAACCGGAGAGGACTCAAAATTATAAACTTCAAACTTGAGTCAAATTCAAACGATACCAAAATTGTTAAACTTTAACTTGATTCTTCAATAAAAATAATTCATACATATTATATCTCTTTATCTAAAATAATATCTAGAAATGTTAATTTGTGTGAAACATCTCTAAAACTTAAATTTTGCTTTCTCAATGAAAGTTATGATTCTTTCTCCTACGTGTCATGTTTTCCTTTTTTTTTTTTTTTTTTAGATTACGCACCGAGTTTCCACGTGTCCATTTTACGGTCTATATGACTAATCCCGCGCCCCTTAAAGCTGACCCCACAACTCCAAAGGGAAGTAAATTTCAGGAATCCAGGGGCAGAAACAAATCTGAGAGGGTTTGAACACCTGATCTCGTGAGAGACACTCTCGCAGCCCGCACTACCACCTGAACCACACCCTGGGGTAGTGTCATGTTCTCCTTTGCTCTGCAAGTAATTTACTCTCTCCTTCACTCCCTAAATTAGATGAAAATCATTAATGCAAATGACGAAAAATTTATAATTCAACCTTCCAATATAATCCAAAAAGTAAAAGTTGCGGAAATGAAAATATTTAAATGGATGAGTGGTATAACATTGAAAAATAAATTAAGGAATGAACATATTCACGGTAAGTTAGGTGTAGCTCCTATAGAAGATAAGATAAGGGAGAGACAACTTAAATGGTATGAAGACTTACAACGTAAGCCATATAATGCGCCAGTGAGAAAGAGTGAGTGAGTTAGTTAGTATGGGGAGCAGTAGAAGGGGTAGTAGGGGTAGACTCAAAATAACTTGGGAGGAGATAGTGAATAAGAATTTAATGTTCTTGAATCTGTCAAAAGAAATAACTATGAGCGCATAAATTGACGAAAAAAAATTCATAAAAGGCGACCCCACTTAATGGGACTTATGACTTGGTTTTGTTGCTGTTGTTGCAACCTTCCTCTCATGTTCAAGCATCCCAAATTAAGTTGCCATAAATTTTCTTTAGAATAAAATTTTGAAACAATGTATTACTATCATCTCTATTTTCTCACAATCCAAGATCTCGGAAACAATGGAAATACTAATAAATCATCATTCCAAAAATAAAGGGTTTTAAAACATTCATTGCAAAAAAAAATTGAATTATTTATTACAAAAGAAAAAAATCAAAGACATTAACATTTGCTTATACAATTAAAATGTATCAACTTAATACTAACTTAATCTTAGCTTGGAAATGTATTAACTCCTAATTACATATGAAGAAGACTTTCCACTATTCTAAGATCACAATTAATTTATCATGAATTAAGAAACATATTAATTAAATAATCACGGTTAAATAATAAAACATATTTTTTTGCTTAATTTTGGGTAATCAAATGAATGGAAATTAATACTTTGTGTGAAATGTATTGTTTTCTTTTTTAAAACAAGTTAATTAATTTTAAAAGCATACTAAGGACCCTGGGCATATGCTCGGGTGACCGAGGGCCGCTTGACGGTGGAACGGGGGTTCAAACCCTACCATTCCAAGTGCATATTCGCGATTTACCCCTACACGTGTGGAGGGCAACGTGCGTGCAGACGTGGGATTAGTCCGAAGGAGGAGGGTGGCACCCAATGATCCCAGGACACCCGGGGAAACCAAAAAAACAAAACTACTAAAATTAAGTTATTGGGTCCTAACTTATTTAGCATAATCTAATTAAAAATTAGTGAGACATTAATCATTACGATTGAGAAAGCCTAATCTCCACCTATCACAACTTTAGTGCATGAATTTTCATTATCAATATAATCCTTTCATAGCATTACAAATTTATAAATTTTTTTTGAATACTTACAAACATTGTGTTTGATTATGTTTATAGCACAAATTATTAATATTAACTTTCGACAATTTTAAGTAAAAAATAATTAATTATACATATACGAACCAAATGTTTTATATTATTTATAATAATTTTTTAAAATATCACATATTTTAGGTATAAGATTGACCATGTTCATCATCTTCCATCTGCAAATGAACCATATACAATTTAAAAAAACTTTTTTGGGGTTATTATTAGAAGTATATAATTAAAATAAATACGTTTTGAACAAAATGCAATGTACAATTAATGCTACTTTATGGAGATTTTGAACAAAAAATAAAACAAAATTATAAGAACAATCAATTATTTTAAAAATATTTAAATATTTGATGAATATATTTATCGTATTATACCACATAATTAAGATAAATATTTATTAAATGCATTCACTAAATGCATGGTCAAGTAGAAATTTGCCTCAATGGAGCTAATAAGGATATAACTAGTAAAATATTAATAATTTTTGTCAAAGTATTTTAAATGCACACACATTCACATTTAATACTAGTAATTATTTATAAAATAATATTCATCTACCTAAAAAAAAATCAAAAGAAACACTTCTAGCATGATATTACAATTAATTTGCTTTATTATGTTTATTTTATTAAAAAATTATTTGCCCTTAAAGAGTAAGAATTAAATATTGAGATAACTCCGTTACCGATTAAATGCATTGGTTGACTTATAATCTTAAATTTTTCCATTTTAATATTTTATTCTTTATTCAAAATCCATATAACCCTATGTAAATGCAAGGAGTTATTTCAAGATTAATAAATCAAATTGAATTAAGTAATTGACTTGCTGATATACAGTGAAAAAACATACTAGGACGATGTAATTGTTTACATTCGTTAATTTCCTATTCCTGTAATAGCTCTTCAACTATTTTTCAAAAAAAAAAACTAAAAAATCAAAAATTTAATTTTCATTTGTTTTGACAATTTATTGATAGAATATATTAATTTTTTGAAATAAAAAATTTATTTTATACATATTTTTTTTTATTAGATTACTAAGTAAATATAAAAGATAATTAAAATAGAAGTACATAAAATTTCTGAAAATTTTAAAAATGATAAGTCAGTTGATTTTTTTTTTTTTTTTTTGCTAATTTTCATTTTCATGTATAATTAGATTATTTTTCAGCACTAAAGTGTGAGCTTTGATTTATAATAATATGCAAAATAATTATAATAATTTGTATTTGACTTATAATAATTCTTAACTTGTAATTTTTAATATTATTATTTCAATTGGTATTTGATTCAATATCAAAAAGTGAGTAGTTTTAAATTAAATTTAATTTACATTAATTTTATAAATATTAACCAAACATGTTACTAGCTTTTCTTTTAGCTTTAAATTTTAATATTTTATTTTTAAAAATTTTTGTGGGCCTATAAGTCTCGTGAGCAAGGGAGCCTGCCCCAAGTGGGGGGCAGGTCATGTTTGTCCAATGCACGCCACGTGACTAAAAGAACTTTACTAAATGGGAGCCAAGTAAGGTCTATCAGGTGCAATTTGTGTGATCAAATAAGCCTTTTTAAGTTGGGGAGGGGGGTGGGGGAAGGTTAGATCTTCCATGACATACCACGTGACCAGAAAGTATCCTCAAGTATTGAACATGCTAGGTTTTGTCAGACAAATCGCTTGATCAAGAGAGCTTTTTTTAAAGTGGGTAGCAGATTAGGATTGCCACTCTCAAGCGACATACAAGAGAGTTTCCTCAAATGGAAGGGTAGGTTAGACGTATCATGTGCATAATATATGATTGCGAAGACCTCTTTAAGCAGAGTGTCGGTCATGTCTGTATGCAAATCACGTGACTAGTTGCAGACCCACATTCAATTGAGTGGGGACACTTGCTGCCACCAGAATTTTGATATTTTTTTTATAAATTTTTAATTTGTAATTTTTTATATTATTATTTTTCAATTGGTATTTGATTCAATATAAAAAAGTGAGTAGTTTTAAGTTTAATTTTAATTTAAATTAATTTTATAAATATTAACCAAACACGTTGCTAGCTTTTTTATTTTAGTTTTTAATTTTTATTTTTTTTAGAAAAAAATTTGTGGGCCTATAACTCTCACGAGCCACGGAGCCTGCCCCAAGTGGGAGGTAGGTCATGTTTGTCCAGCGCATGCCACGAAACTAAAAGAACTCTACTAAATGGGGGCCAAGTGAGGTTTGTCAGGTGCAATTTATGTGATCAAATGAACATTTTTAAGTTGGGGAGGGGGAGGGGGAGGGGGGGTGAGGGAAGGTTAGATCTACCATGACATGCCACGTGATCAGAAAGTATCCTCAAGTAGTGAACATTTTAGGTTTTGTCAGGCACAAATCGTTTGTTGATCAGGAGAGCTTTTTTTTTTAAGTGGGTAGCAGATTAGGTTTGCCACGCTCAGGCGACGTAATCAAGAGGTTTTCCTCAAATGGAAGGGTTGGTTAGATATGTCATTTGCGTAATATATGATTATGAAGGCCTCTTTAAGTGGAGTGTCAGTTACGTCTATGCACGAATCATGTGACTAATCGCAGACCCACATTCAGTTCAATAGGGACACTTGCTCCAGCTAAAATTTTGATAATTTTTTATAATTATTAATTTGTAATTTTTTAACATTATTATTTATTTTTCAATTGGTATTTGATTCAATATAAAAAAGTGAACAGTTTTAAATTAAAATTTAATTTAAATTAATTTTACAAATATTAACCAAACATGTTGCTAGTTTTTTATTTTAGTTTTCAATTTTGATTTTTTTTAGAAAAAAATTTGCGGCCCTATAACTCTCATGAGCCACAGAGCCTGCCCCAAGCGGGAGGCAGGTCATGTTTGTCCAGCACATGCCATGTGACTAAAAGAACTTTACTAAATGGGGGCCAAGTGAGATCTGTGAGGTGCAATTAATTGTGTGATCAAATGAGCCTTTTTAAGTTGGGGAGGGGGGGGGGGTGCGAGAAGGTTAGATCTACCATGACATGCCACGTGACTAGAAAGTATCCTCAAGTATTGAACATGCTAGATTTCATCAGGCACAAATCGCTTGATCATGAGAGCTTTTTTTTTAAAGTGGGTAGCAGATTAGGATTGCAACGCTCCAACGACGTAATCAAAAGGGTTTCCTCAAATGGAAGGATTGGTTAGATATGTCATTTGCGTACTATATGATTACGAAGACTTCTTTAAGTGGAGCGTCGGTTATGTTTATACACGAATCACGTGACTGGTCGCAAACCCACATTCAGTTGAGTGGGGACACTTGCTCCTACTAGAATTTTGATAATTTTTTATAATTATTAATTTGTAATTTTTATATTATTATTTATTTTTCAATTGGTATTTGATTCAATATAAAAAAGTGAGTAGTTTTAAATTTAATTTTAATCTAAATTAATTTTATAAATATTAAACAAACATGTTACTAGCTTTTTATTTTAGTTTTTAATTTTTATTTTTTTTAGAAAAAAAAAAATTTGTGAGCCTATAACTCTCATGAGCCACAGAGCCTGCCCAAGTGGGAGGCAAGTCATGTTTGTCCAGCACACGCCATGTGACTAAAAGAACTTTACTAAATGGGGGCCAAGTGAGGTATGTCAGGTGCAATTTGTGTGATCAAATGAGCCTTTTTAAGTTTTGGGGGGAGGGGGGTGCAGGGAGGTTAGATCTACCATGACATGCCACGTGACCAGAAAGTATCCTCAAGCATTGAACATGCTAGGTTTTGTCAGGCACAAATCGCTTGATCAGGAGAGCTTTTTTTAAAATGGGTAGTAGATTAGGATTGCCACGCTCAGACAGCGTAATTAAGAGGGTTTCCTCAAATGGAAGGGTTGGTTAGATATGTCATTTGCGTAATATATGGTTACGAAGGCCTCTTTAAGTGGAGTGTCGGTTACGTCTATGCACAAATCACGTGACTAGTCGTAGACCCGCAGTCAGTTGAGTGGGGACAATTGCTCCTACTAGAATTTTGATAATTTTTTATAATTATTAATTTGTAATTTTTTATATTATTATTTATTTTTAATTGGTATTTGATTCAATATCAAAAAGTGAGTAATTTTAAATTAAATTTAAATTTAAATTAGTTTTATAAATATTAACCAAACATGTTACTAACTTTTCTTTTAGTTTTTAATTTTGATTTAAAAAAAAAAAATTGTGGGCCTATAACTCTCACGAGCCATGGAGCCTGCCCTAAGTGGGAGGCGGGTCAGGTTTGTCCAGCGCACGCCACATGACTAAAAGAATTTTACTAAATATGGGCCAAGTCAAGTCTCTCAGGTGCAATTTGCATGATCAAATCGGTCTTTTTCAGTTCGGGAGTGGGTGGGTGGGTGAAGGTTAGATCTACCATGTAACGACCCTAAATTCCTTTAACATAAAATGTAATATAATGAATGGAAAAGTCAACCCGAACCCGTGGGTAACGGTGACACCTGTCAATTACAGCGGAAACCTAAGCAGCAGTAAAATAAAATCTCAATCATTCAACCATGAAACATAATACCAGAGTTATTTACATTCCCAAAATACTGTATTTATTTAAAATCTTCCAAAAATCAAAATAACACTAGGATCGTACAACAAAAACCTCTTGATCGTAGTTCAACACCTACCCTTCTAGTAGGGAAGCTAAACCCACTTAACAGCTACCCTGACCTGTCGGTCCCTCTGGGTTTCCTGAAAATCATTTAATATTTGGGCGTGAGACACTTCTCAGTAAGGGAAAATAAACTAAATACAGCTATGTGGCAACATTAATATTTAAGGCACTTATACATATACAGTACATTTCATAATTCTGTAAACATTCATCATATCATACTGGATAATTATATAATTTCATATCTGTTAATAAATCATAACATACATAAAACATTTATTATAACTGTAATACTGAAAATATACCCAGAATGAATAGCTAGCTGATGTCATGTATTACCCCCCATGACGGGTTGTGCAGCCCGAAGGCGGGACCCGACAATGGCTGGCCGACCACTGCCGAGTCAAATATGTCTGTAAATACGATGGGCCCGCCACACCCTAGTTTGGACTGCTAGGTGGACGTCCACACTCTACTAAAAGCCACATCAACTATCCATCTCTCATCCCCTCGAGGGATGGTTAGCACTAATCTGAACGTAGATATCTGATCTACATATAGCTATGGTACCGAACTCCTGAACTGAACTAAACTAACATCCGGGTTCTGATAACATATAATACATGATATAATAGCGGTCTCGTGCCGATCATTTTCATAAATACGGCCTCGCTCCGAAATCATAAATACAGCCTCGCGCCGAAATCATACATAAATATGGCCTCGCACCAATATCATAAATACGACCTCGTGTCGATAACATAAATACGGCCTCGTGCCGATAACATAAATACATGGCCTCGCGTCAGAATCGTTTCAGGTATATACATTTTGAAAATAAATCATTTATTATATATTCATCAAAATCAACATAACTCATCTTTTCATAATACCTAAAAACATGTTTTGCTTGTAAAATCTTTCATATCATAATACATTTCACATAAAATAATATTCATGCCACACATGTGCTGTTAAAAGTCATACTTTATATTCTAAAATCGTGATTTTCTAGCATCTCATATATACATATACATGTCAACATAATAACAGTATTTCCCAAACATACATTTCATCCATAATATACAAATATAACATATACTTTTCTGAAAATAGATTTACTCATAATTAATAATAATCTGCATGGAAAATAACTGCTTTAGTTTATTCCCTTACTTGACTACTGAGAAAGCCCCTAAAATATCCTAACCTGACTCCCGTAGTATTTCCTGATCAATATCCTGAAACTGAAAATTCCCAGTATTAAACTTCAGTATTTTCATGTCTACATCATTTTCTATAACTACCATAAGACCAAATTTGGCTTAAAAAGTCTTACCTCAACTCAGGGATGATTTTCAACTTCATTTCCCTAACAATCTGCTCTAGCAAACTCATACAGAACTTCGCCAAGAGCGTCGTGGTAGCCTCAAATCTTCGATTCGGTGACTGGCGGGACCAAAATCTTCGATCCGGTGAGGGGCGCTGAAAATGACAAATATCCCGATTTTCCACTATTTATACTACCAGATTCGTCAATGAGACATGTCACTTCGTCGACGAATCCTTAAGGAATTTCGTCGACGAAGCCTTGTGTTCGTCGACGAAATTCTTAAAGCCTTCGTCGACGAGACCTTGTGTTCATTGATGAAGCTTGGCAGTTTCCTTCTATTCCTATTTTCATTTTTCCTCCCTCTTCATTATCTAAATCCCATTATTATTCGAGTTGTCACATTCTCCCCTCCTTATAAAAATTTCGTCCTCGAAATTTGCTATTCACATAATTCATCATCCCTTTTGAGGTAAAATGGTCTACTTATTTTATTACTTACCCTCACTTGTGGCGGAGGAATACCGTGGTTACATCTCAAGTTCTGGGAGATTACATATACTAAAAGAAAATTTTCCCCAAAACTACAATACCTCTTACTACTAAAACATTACATATACCTACAAAAGAAAACTACATATTTACTCACATTTTCTAATTACATTTAAACTTCTTGGAATAATTTTGGATATTTCTGTCTAATCTGTTCCTCAGATTCCCATGAAGCCTCTTCAATTGCATGATTCCTTCACAAAACTTTTACCTGAGGAATCTTTTTATTACGTAGCTCCTGTACTTTCCTGTCCAGAATCCGTACTAGTACCTCCTCATACCCTAGTGAATCACTAAGCTCCAACTCATCATAACTGATGATATGAGAAGGATCTGGGACGTATTTCCTCAACATTGATACGTGGAATACGTCATGAATTCTAGATAATGAAGGTGGTAAAGTTAACTTGTAGGCCACCGATCCCACTTTCTCTAAAATTTCAAACGGACCGATGAACTTAGGGCTAAGTTTACCCTTCCTACCAAATCTCATAACTCCTTTTAACGGAGTTATCTTCAAAAATATGTGATTACCTACATCAAATTCTAAATTCCTGCGGCGATTGTCGGCATAACTCTTCTGTCGGCTCTGAATTGCACTGATTCTTTCCCTGATAAGCCGAACCTTATTGTATGCTTGCTGTACCAGCTCTGGTCCCACAACTCGCCGCTCACCCATCTCATCCCAATATAAAAGAGATTGACATCTCCTACCGTATAGTGCCTTAGACAGTGCCATGCCAATACTGAACTGGTAACTGTTATTATACGCGAACTCTACCAGTGGCATAAACTGAGTCCAGCTACCCCAAAAATCTAGAACACATGCACAAAGCATATCCTCTAGTGTTTGTATCGTCCTCTCAGACTGACCATCTGTCTGAGGATGGAATGTCATGCTAAATGATAACTAAGACCCCAGAGCCTCCTGCAAGCTCTTCCAAAATCGTGACGTGAATCGCGGGTCTCGATCTTACACAATAGATACAGGAACCCAATGAGAACGAACTATCTCCTGAATGTAAATCTCTGTTAAATGGCTGAGGGAATAGCTGATCTTGATAGGGAGGAAATGGGCATACTTAGTCAACCGATCTACAATCACCCAAATCGCATTCTAACCATGCGATGTCGACGGAAGTCCTGAAACAAAGTCCATGGATATATGATCCCACTTCCACTCTGGGATAAATAGTGGCTGCAACTGACCTGCCGACCTCTGGTGCGCAGCTTTTATCTGCTGGCACATCAAGCACTGGACTACATACTCAGTAATCTCCCTCTTCATTCCACTCCACTAGTAAAACTCTCGCAAATCCCTGTACATTTTCGTACTACTCGGATGAACTGTATACAAGGATCTGTGACCCTTATTTAAAATATACCTCCTAATGTCAGCATCAGCAGGAACACATAGTTTGGAACAGAACCGCAAAGCTCCGTCATCAGAAATGCAGAATTCCTCCCTCTGACCACTCTGCACTATGTTCATCACCTCTATCAATTCTGGATCATCTTTCTGGGTGGCTTTAATTCTTTCCTGCAGAGTAGGCTGTACCACTAGGCTGGAGATACATACTGGAGTATTACTCTCTATCAACTCAATGGCAAGTCTCTCCAGATCCATCATGATCGGATGCTGGATCTCCATAGCTGCCAATGCAGATACCCCAGACTTCCTGCTCAATGCATCAGCTACCACGTTTACTTTTCCAGGGTGGTAACTGATAGTACAATCAAAATCTTTAATTAATTCTAACCACCTTCTATGCCTCATATTCAATTCCTTCTAGGTGAAGAAATACTTTAAGCTCTTGTGGTTGGAGAAAATCTCGCACTACTCTCCGTATAGGTAATGCCTCCAAATTTTCAATGCGTATACCACTGCAGCCAACTCAAGATCATGGGTAGGGTAGTTCTTTTCGTATTCTTTCAACTGTCTAGACGCATATGCCACTACCTTACCATGCTGCATCAACACATAGCCAAGTCCTTTTAAGGACGCATCGTTGTAGATAGTATAACCCTCACCCCCATACAGGATGATCAATACCGGTGCTATGACTAGCCTCTGCTTCAGCTCCTGAAAACTCTGCTCACAGCTATCGTCCCACTCAAATATGGCATTCTTTCTAGTCATTCATGTCAGAGGCCCTAATAAAGTTGAGAACCCCTCGACAAAACGACGATAATAACCGGCTAACCCCAAGAAACTCCTAATCTCCTGGACGTTCCTCGGTCTAGCCCAGTTCACCACTGCCTCAATCTTACTGGGATCTACAGAAATTCCATCTCCTGAGATAACATGCCCCAGAAACACTACTTTATCGAGTCAGAACTCACATTTACTGAATTTTGCATACAGCTTCTTCTCCCTGAGCATCTACAAAACCCGCCTCAAATGTATCTCATGCTCCTCATAGCTCCTCGAGTATACCAATACATCATCAATAAAAATAACCACGAACTAGTCTAGGTATTGGTGGAAGACTCTATTCATCAAGTTCATAAATACCGCAGGAGCATTCGTCAGACCAAATGGCATAACAAGAAACTCATAATGCCCATACTTGGCCTTGAAAGCCGTCTTCGATACATCTTCTGCTCTCACTTTCACCTTATGGTAACCTGATCTGAGATCGATCTTAGAATACACCCGTGTACCCTGGAGTTGATCGAACAAATCATCGATATGGGGTAGAGGATACTTGTTCTTGATGGTCACTTTATTAATCTCTCTGTAATCTATACACATCCTCATAGACCCGTCCTTCTTCTTCACAAACAACACTGGAGCTCCCTACGGCGATACACTAGGTCGTATGGAGCCCTTATCCAGCAAATCCTGCAACTGGTCTTTCAATTCCGCCAACTCTACCGGCGCCATTCAATACGGTGCTTTAAAAATCGGCACCGTACCTGACAGTAGATCAATGGGAAAATCTACTTCACAATCAGGCGGCAAACCCGGTAATTCATCTGGAAATACGTCTGTAAATTCTTTCACTACGGGCATATTAATAAGCTTTAATTCATTTTTTGACATTTCCTTTACAAAAGCCACGAATCCCTAACTACCATTCTGAAGCAGTCTCCTCACCTGAACAACTGAGACCATCTAAGGTAAGGATTGCACTTATGACCCTGAAAATCTAAATTCTGGTTTCCCTAGAGGTCTGAATATCACTTCCCTAACACGACAGTCTATAATAGCAGAATTAGCAGTTAGCCAATCCATGCCGAAAATAATGTCAAACACGTGCATATCTAATACCACCAAATCAGCAGATAAAATTTTCCCCTCAACATCAACTGGACAACCACAGAGTACCCTACTACATCTCACCGCTGACCTGGTCGGTGTAGCCACTAATAACTCGACATCTAATGATTGTGTTTCTGCCCCCCATAATTTAACACACTCCAAGGACACAAACGAATGTGTGGCATCAGAATAAAAAAGTGCAATAACTTTAAATGAAAACATACTAACAGTAACTGTCACCACGTCGCCGGCTGCCTCAGCTTCGCCCAGCATCAAAGAGAAAACTCTGGCTGGGGCCGTATTCCTCTGCTGGCCTCCTCGTGGTGCCTGGTAACCCCCTCGTGCAGGTCTAAGAGTAGGAGCAGTACCAGTCTGTGTCAGATACTCTCTCATCATATGCCCTGACTCCCCGCACCTGTAGTAGACACCTCGCCCGGCACGACACTCTCCCAGGTGCCTTTTCCCACAAGATGGACAAGCCAGAGATGGCTGCACACCCTGGAAACCGCGATTCCCAGTCTCCTGTCTCTGGTCTCTATAATGGCCACCTCTCTTCCACGTAGCACGACCGACTCCCTGCTAGGAACCAAAAGGTGTAGACCTTTTCTTCTGCCTCTACTCCTCAACCTCCAACCGCTCTCCAATCTCTGCTATAGTGACTCTATCCACTAGCTCAACAAAATCCTGCAACTTCAGAATCGATACCTACTTATAAATTTCTCTCCTCAGGCATCTTTCAAAGTGTCGTACCTTCTTCGCCTCATCTAGAATGATGTACGGGGCGAAGCGAGATAACTCAATGAACCTCGCTGCATACTGCTACATTGATAGCTGTCCCTACTTTAGATTCAGGAACTCCTCAATCTTAGCCTTCCTACACGAGGCTGGAAAATACCTATCGAAAAATATTTCTTTAAACCGTTCCCACGTCATCTCCACAGGTACAGTCCTCTGCTGCTCTAATAATCTCACAGCCGACCACCATCTCTCGGCCTCTCCAGTCAGTTTATATGTGGCAAATAGTACCCTCTGCTCCTCAGAACACTGCAGCACTGCAAATATCTTCTCCATCTCCTGCACCCAATTTTCAGCGACTGCAGGATCCGTTCCTCCTAAGAAAGCTAAAAGACTCATCTTAATAAACTTCTCTATCGAGCTACCGTGGCCTACAGACAGACCACCCTATTTCTTCGAACTCCTAGCAATTTCTGCCATAACCTGTTATGCTACGCTGCGTAAAACGGTATCTAAATCACTACCCGCAGCGCCTGAGGGTCTAGCACCCTCACTCCCACAGGCGTGGGCACTATTGCCACAAAGGTCCATCCTGAAAAACAAGTAACTTAACTCAAAACCTAATTCTCTATACATATCACTCAACTCATATAATATTTTCTCTTAATTAACTCGTCACTCCTGATCTTAATTCAAGGTTCAATCCTGCAACCTAGATACTCGATCCGACAATAGTTTACAATGACTTTCCTGAAATCGTCACCTCAAGAAAATCACACAAACCACCACGAAAGTCATGCATTTAGACTACACAACTAGACCTCAAATCCCCTTATCCTATACTCTGGTATTATTACTGCTGCACTCTAGAGTCTACAGAACTTAGTATCTTAGGCTCTGATACCAAATGTAGCGACCCTAAATTCCTTTAACATAAAATGTAATATAATGAATGGAAAAGTCAACTCGAACCCGTGGGTAATGGGGACACCTGTCAATCACAGTGGAAACCTAAGCAGTAGTAAAATAAAATCTTAATCATTCAACCATGAAACATAATACCAGAGTTATTTACATTCCCAAAATACTGTATTTATTTATAATCTTCCAAAAATCAAAATAAAACTAGGATCGTACAACAAAAACCTCCTGATCCTAGTTCAACACTTACCCTTCTAGTAGGGAAGCTAAACCCACTTAACGACGGCCCTGACCCGCCGATCCCTCTGGGTTTCTTGAAAATTATTTAATATTAAAGGGTGATACATTTCTCAGTAAGGAAAAATAAACTAAATACAAATGAATGACAACATGAATATTTAAGGCACTTATACGTATACAGTACATTTCATAATTCTGTAAACATTCATCATATCATATTGGATAATCATATAATTTCATATTTGTTAATAAATCATAACATACATAAAACATCTGTTATAACTGTAATACTGAAAATATACTCAGGATGTATAGCTAGCTGGTGTCATGTATTACCCCCCATAACGGGTTGTGTAGCCCGAAGGCGGGACCTGATAATGGCTGGCTGACCACTGCCGAGTCAAATATGTCTGTAAGTACGATGGACCCGCCACACCCTGGTCTGGACTGTCAGGTGGACGTTCACACTCTACTGAAAGCCACATCAGCTATCCATCTCCCATCCCCTCGTGGGATGGTTAGCACTAATCTGAACGTAGATATTTGATCTACATATAGCTACGGTACCGAACTCCTGAACTGAACTAAACTAACATCCGGGTTCTTATAACATATAATACATGTTATAATAGCGGCCTTGTGCCGATCATTTTCATAAATACGGCCTCACACCGGAATCATAAATACAGCCTTGCGTCAAAATCATACGTAAATACGGCCTCGCGCTGATATCATAAATACGGCCTTGTGCCGATAACATAAATAACACCTTGTGCCGATAACATAAATACATGGCCTCACGCCAAAATCATTTCAGGTATATACATTTTGAAAATAAATCATTTATTATATATTCATCAAAATCATCACAACATAACTCATCTTTTCATAATACCTGAAAACATGCTTTGCTCGTAAAATCTTTCATATCATAATACATTTCACATAAAATAATATTCATGCCACACATGTGCTGTTAAAAGTCATACTTCATATTCTAAAATCGTGATTTTCTGGCATCTCATATATACATATGCATTTCAACATAATAGCAGTATTTCCCAAACGTATATTTCATCCATAATATACAAATATAACATATGCTTTTTTGAAAATAGATTTAGTCATAATTAATAATAATCTGCATAGAAAATAACTGCTTTAGTTTATTCCCTTACCTAGTTATTGAGAAAGCCCCTAAAATATCCTAACCTAACCCTCGCAGTATCGCCTGATCAATATCCTGAAACTGAAAACTCTCAGTATTAAATTTCAGCATTTTCATGTCTACATCATTTTCTATAACTACCATAAGACCAAATTTGGCTTAAAAAACCTTACCTCAACTCAAGGATGATTTCCAATTTCGTTTCCCCAATGATCCGCTTCGGCAAACTCGTAGAGAACTTTGCCAGGAGCGTTGTGGTAGCCTCAAATCTTCAATTCGGCGATTAGCGGGGCCAAAATCAAAGAGAGAGAGAGAGAGAGAGAGAGAGAGAGAGAGAGAGAGAGAGAGAGAGAGAGAGAGAGTCATAAGAGAGACAGAGAAAGGAGAGAGAAAGGGGCGCTGAAAATGACAAAATATCCTGATTTTCCACTATTTATACTATCAGATTCGTCGACGAGACACGTCACTTCATCGACGAATCCTTAAAAAATTTCGTCGACGAAGCCCTGTGTTCGTTGACGAAATTCTTAAAGCCTTCGTCGACGAGACCCTGTGTTCGTCGACGAAGCTTGACAGTTTTCTTCTGTTCCTATTTTCATTTTTCCTCCCTCTTTATTATCTAAATCCCATTATTATTCGGGTTGTCACATACCATGACATGCCATGTGACTAGAAAGTATCCTCAAGTATTGAACATGCTAGGTTTTGTTAGGCACAAATCGCTTGATCAAGAGAGTTTTTTTTAAAGTGGGTAGCAAATTAGGATTACCACGCTCAGGCAACGTAATCAAGAGGGTTTCCTCAAATGGAAGGGTTGGTTAGATATGTCATTTGCATAATATATGATTACGAAGACCTCTTTAAGTGAAGTGTCGGTCATATCTATGCACTAATCACATGACTAGTCGCATATCCACATTCAGTTGAGTGGGGACACTTGCTCTTAACGAAATTTTGAAGATTAAATAATTTTTTTTGGTAAACTAGGAGATTGTCTCCATTGAAAATATCTTTTGCCCCTATTTTTGAACATAAAAAAGCAGGAAAAAACTTTAGAAATTTATCAAAATTGAGAGACTAATTGTAATAGAATCTTGGGAAGTATTTCTTTTAAAAGTGTTTTAAGTAAATGAATGTATGTGCATTTTAATTTATATTTTTAAAAATATAAAAATTATTTATATTTTATTAATTAAATATTCCTTTATCTCCACTAAAGGAAATTTTTGGATCACCACTACATGTGATCAAGATAGTCTTTAGGGTAGCCCCCACGGGTATGGCGCGGTAGAAAGGCATCAGCACGTAAGAAGAAGTATCGGGAGTTCAATTCCAGGTAGATACACTCACGGAACTAGCGGTACTTGTGGATAGTGAGAGTTTATTCTATGAGTTAGCGGGGACCGTGGATGGTGAGAGTTCGCTCTATGACCAACGGGGACTGTGGATGGTGAGAATTCTCTGTGAGTCAGCGAGGACTGAGATGGTAATGGAGATGTGTCCCTGGGGTTAAGTTGATCGAATGTCCAATTGATGCATGAAAGTTGTGTTCACATCCAAACTTTACCTTGATTAGCGAGACCTGGGGGCGGAGGACACTGATCCGTAGGTTTGGGGCTGCACCAGGAGGTCCGAAGGGCTCGTTGGTGGTTGGAGTTCCTATGTAAAAAAAAAACGATAGTCTTTAGGATAGGGAGCAAGTCTGGTTTGTCACGTGTCACATAAACATTTTAATCTTACCTTTTAAAGGATGCACTACTATTTTGCAGATACTAAATTATTTTAAATGATACATTATTGTTTGACACCGATTATTTTTGTAGTGACTTCTTAACTAGTGCCAAAAAATAAACCAAAAGTTTTTATAATGATTTCTTAACTCATGCTAAAAACGTACTAATATAGTAGACATATAATTTTAGGGTTTTTTTTTTTTTTTATAACATGGGAACTTCAGCCACCGACGAGCCCTTTCGAATCTCCCGGTGCGGCACCAAACCCCCAGAACAACGTCCGTCTCCCCTAGATTTCGCTACTTAGGTACAATTTAGATACAGTCACGATTTCTATTAGCTAGTTAGACATTCGGCCAACTCAAACTCCAGGACACAACTCAGGACACCTTCGAACATAAAGACATCAATTAGAAAGCATCAATAAGGATTGAATTACCGCTACTCCTACTTTAGTGTCAGCCTCTACTCATCGTACCATGCCCGTGGGGGCAATTTTAGGTCTTCTCTTGATGGAGTGGTAATTGGTGTTTGGAAACGGGCTCAAAGCTGCTCGTGAGCGCTTCCTCCGGTCCATGGACTTCGTCGCACCCTAAAGCAACCCTTAACAACCTATAGCTGAGCTGCATATCTGCGTATCTGACGAGGCCATAACTTGACAGCGTGTCAACCACCAACTCTACTGTCTGCCACGTCAGACGCAGCCCCACGTCGTCTGACGCCACCGTGGAATCCTGGCCGTCCACTCTTGTGGGCTCCACATCCGTGACCAACAACAGTGAACGACTGTGCTGTCATCAGTCATCGCCTCAATCATGAAACGGAGCTCTCTCTCTCTCTCCCCCCCCCCCGCCCCCTCAACTGTTCCAACTCCTTCAACGCTCAAGAGCACCGTGCCATTTTCTCACACGTACCGCTCTCTCTCTCTCTCTCTCTCTCTCTCTCCCTCTCTCTCGTCCTTCTCCGTCACTGCTCTGCGCTTCACAGTCTCCGTCTCTTTCTTTAAAATTATAATCTCTCTCTCTCTCAATGGATCAGCCCTAAATTTCACTTATTGGTTTGGTAATCTAAGAGGTAACATGGAGATCAGGGCTTTGAATCGAGCTTGAGCCGAAGCTCTAATGGAAGGTATTTGGTAATTTTCGGAGATGTCAGTGGCGGAGCTGAAGGAGCGGCATATGGCTGCTACGGAGAACGTCAATAATCTCAGAGAGCGGTTGAAGCAGAAGCGCCTTCTCCTTCTCGACACCGATGGTGTGCTTCTGATTTATCTTGTGTCTCGGTTCTGTCACGTTTTTCTGGCGTTTTTCTTTTTCTTTGGGACTAGTTTGGGTGTGTTTGGCGATCTTAGATCTGTGGCTTTTGTGCGAATTTGCAGTTGCGTCATTTGTGCGGACGCAGGGCCGGAGTGCGGTTACCTTCGGACAGACGGATCTTGTGTGCTGTAGGACGTTGCAGGGACATACAGGAAAGGTAGGGTTTTGCTGTTCCTATTTTTTCCCTTTTAATTTTTTTATTTCCCCTCTAATTTTTGCTATTCCCCTTTAATGTTACTGTTGTTGGGAAATTATATGGAACAAGGTTTGTCGTGAGCTCTTATACTGAAATGATAATTACTCTGTAAAATAGTTGCAATTCAATGTGACTTGTAGATTACGTTGGTGTAAAATTTGAGATTGTTGGCGATAGGACTACATTTGTATGCCGGGATAAACATTACGTTCGTATAACCTCTTTAAGAAATTTGTCAGGTGTATTCATTGGACTGGACTTCTGAAAAGAATCGAATTGTCAGTGCGTCTCAAGATGGGAGATTAATAGTGTGGAATGCTCTAACCAGCCAGAAAACTCATGCCATAAAGCTACCATGTGCATGGGTCATGACCTGTGCTTTCTCTCCAAGCGGTCACTCTGTTGCCTGTGGCGGACTTGATAGCGTGTGCTCTATCTTCAACCTGAATTCTGCTACGGACAAGGACGGAAATTTACCAGTGTCAAAAATGCTCAGCGGACATAAGGGTTACGTATCATCCTGTCAATATGTTCCGGATGAGGACGCTCACCTTATAACTAGTTCCGGTGATCAGACGTGTGGTTTGTGGGATATTTCTACTGGCCTCAGAACTTCTGTTTTCGGAGGTGAATTTCAATCTGGGCACACTGCGGATGTATTGTGGTATGCTTGATGATCCTCAAATTGGTGTTCTAATTCTTCGTTTTCTGTTTTGTTCTTGAAATTCTATTATTTTCTATGAATAAGTGATGAAAAGGCCAAAATATCCATAAAAAGATTAATTATGAATCAATATATTAATTAATTGGATTAAAATCCATACTAATTTTGAGACTTAATTAATCACAACATGAGCTTGCAAGGTTGATATGGAAATCGAGCATTGATTTAATGTGTTTGTTGTTGGTGAGGAGGGAGTAAGCCTTGAACTTTTCGTGAATATTAATCAAATTAATTAATTCTTCTAATTTGTTAATTGTTGTGTGGATATTTTGGTCTTTTTAGCATCCTTTGTTAGTCAAAATTAATGAAACTATGATTTAATATAGTTTTGGAAAGAACAAGGTTTTAGTGGTCCTAATGAAACCAAAGTACCTCCTTATTTTTTAGGGGGTTTGCATAGTTTTCCAAAAAATTTGTTAAAGACAGAAACAAGGTACCTTATGTCCTCCAAAACACAAAGAGCAACAACCAAAACTCTGACAAATTTCTATGCTCTAGTATGCCATGTCTACTAGGTTGGATGAGGGGAATAACTCTAAAAGATAAATTAGGAATGAACACATTTATGCAAGTTAGATTGTGCCAGATGAGATGGTTTGGGCACGTCAATGTTGGCTAAATAATTCATGGAGGAAGAGTGAGTATGCTAGTTAATGAATGTTGCTGTGAGAGGGGAAGGGTTTGGCCTTGGATAACTTTTAGTGATATAGTAAGTATTTAACAACCCTCCATTTGTGTGAGGATATTGCTCAAGGTTGCCCACATTGGCAGAAAAGGATTTTATTGTTGTTATTGTTGTTGTTGTGGTATTCAGTGTCTTAGTAATTGAATCCTATGTTGATTTCCATGCAACCTTTATTATAGCAAGGTGCTAGCTATATCTATTTCTATTCAAACCTCGAGGTTGTGATAGAAAAATATGATCATGTTATTATTCTCATTTAACCAGTGGGAACCACAACCATCTAGCACCCTGTTTTGGTGGAGATTCCTATAAGTATGGAGTCCACTAACACAAGTCTCTTACAAACATATTGAGAGATATTTTACATATTGGCCATGTGATGTAGGAGAAGAAGCTAGACCTTGGGAAGATCCTTGTTGGAGAATACTTAAGAAGAATTGGACTGAGTATTGCTGGGTTTTAGTTAGTAGTTAATTGTGTGTTTAGTTTAATTAGTATAGGATTATGTATATTTTGGGGCTTGTTTATTGTGTTTGTGTATTCTAGGGTTATGTTTGTAATGTAATTTAGTTTTAGGTGTTTATGTGTACTTTCATATGAAGAGGCTTTCTTATAATAGTGTGTGAAAGCCATGTTGTAGCAGTTATTCCTGAATTTGGTTTTGAGAAGAACGTGAATTTCCCCTTGTATCTCCTCTCTCCTTTTCCCCCTTTTTCCCTCTCTTAAATTTCCTCGAATCTTTCCCATGGCTGCAGATACGTCATGCTGCCTCTTCATCATTTGGTAATAGAGCCAACCATCTTCTCTGTTCTTCCATTTCAGTCCAACCATTTTCCCCTCACTCTTCTCCTCCTCTTCTTCTTCCCCCTCTCTTCGTCTTCTTTCTTTTCTCTGTTCTGATCTCCTGTTCTGTCCCTAATCCCCTGCTGCCCAGCGGCATTCTGCCCTCTTTCTTCTATGTTTCTCTTCTCCTTCTTCTCTTAATTCTCTCCCATAACTCTCTCAACTCTCTTTCTGATTTCTGAATTTAGTTGCTGTCTCCTCCACTCACAGTAGTTTCTGTCCAGAAATTCCTCCAATCTACCATGTTCTTTTTTTCTCTCCTTTATGTTCTTAATTATTTATCTCTATTTCTAAATTTCAGTCCAGAAAAAAAAAAAGAAAACAGTAAGAGCAGTTCTGGATTTTTAAAAATCCCAGTCATTTCCCCAGTTTTTTGAGCACCTCTTTCCCAGATGATTTTTGAGACAACTCCACTACCAACTTACTCAGGGCCTATAAAACCCCTTCCCCTAAAATTTTGTCTCCATCCGACCACCAGTGAAGTCCCACGTGCCGGCCAAACCTCTCCCAGCTAACACCCCTTTCAAAACTCTTTAAGTTCCTGCTCTTTTCTCATTACCCCACTACACCAGTGGAATCCTCATCCCTTGATCTCCCTTTGCCTCAAGTTTCATCACTGGAGGAGCCTTGCCGGCAGTGCAGATGCCAGCGACCTGCGACCGAGAAATTTCCAGTGTTTTGCTGCTTCCTGTTTCCCAAGATTTTGGGCTTTCTCCACAATATTTTTAATCTGCAAGGATATATTTTGATTGTGGACATGATATATTGCAAGCAAGCGGCAATAATTTGGCACAGAATCCTAGAAATTGTCACTGCCAGCATTGAAGATCAGGTTTTATTGCTACAATTTGAGAGTTTTAGAAGTGAATGACACTCAAGATCTAAGGTGAATTGAAGATGTCTCTTGAAAGTTGGGACTCAAGTATGGTTTTGCATGATTAGATTGAGAATTGTGGGCCAAGAGTTAAGAACTTTTGGTGATTTATAATTGCAGTGTATATATGTATAAATCAAGCAATATGGTGACAAATTATTGGACAAAGTAATGCTTTATCATACCTTGGACACAATTTCAAGCTTTTCCACACCTTCCTCAAGCCTGGAGGAAAGGTTTGCAAAATCATAAATGATGGATAACACTATGGACATGGTTTCTACAAATGGAGTCACTTGACTATAACTTCATCTAGGAACTCACTCAGAGCCTTATGAGATGTCTTGGTTGATAACTCTACTATACTTTGTGAAAGATGTTTAGCTTATATCCAAATGGGTGACTATTTTGAGAATGTTTCTGTGATATCATACCTATGAAGATTAGCCATGTACTCCATAGTTTTCCTTGGTTGGATGATTTGGGTGTGAAGGACATGATTACACATATGTCTTCTACTATAATGGTAAGAAGATCATCTTGAAGTCTGCTCAACCAACCAAAAAGGACTAGGGAAAGCCATCCCTTGTCTCTAGCTCTTGATATCCATTAGAGATACTCAACTTGAAGATACTACAAGGAAACGAATGTGTGTGAAGACATCCAAAGTCTTTCAAACAATTCCATTGTAGAGTTTGTCATCCCCGATGAGTTTGTTGATGCCAAATCGCAATTCAAGTCTATGATGCTGTCAAAGGATCGTTGTTTCTTGTACCGCTCAAGCATTAACTTTCAAAGAATCCAAGTTTGATTCTTAATTCGGATCTTTAACATTTCAAAATTTGGGGCCCAGTTTTTTCTAAGTGGGGCTGAGTTGATGTAGGACAAGAAGCAAGACCCTAGGAAGATCCTTGTTGGAGAATAGTTGAGAAGAATTGGATTGAGGATTTTGGGTTTAGTTAGTAGTTTATTGTGTTTAGTTTAATTAGTATAAGATTATGTGTATTTTGGGGGCGTATTTTGTAGTATTTGTGTATTCAAAGGGCTATGTTTGTAATGTAATGTAGTTTTAGGGCTTTATGTGTAATTTCATATGAATAGGCTTTCTTATAAATGGTGTGTGAAAGCCATGTTGTAGCAATTATTGTTGACTTTGAATTTGAGAAGTGAACATGAGTTTCCCCTTGTATCTCTGCGCTCCTCTCTTCCCCTTCCTCTTCAATTTCTTCTGATCTTTCCATGGCTGCAGATTCATGATGCTGCCCCTGCATCACCATGCCTCCATCCTCTTATAATGCACGTGAGATATGGTCTTGGCCAATCACCATTTTTTGTGGGAAGACCTTTAGCATTTGCAGAAGTCTGTTAGCTTTTTTTACTTTTATTTGTTCATGGAAACAAAACATTTAATTGGTCTCTGCTTTCATGCTGCTCCTGTTAGAGCTCCTATCACCATGAACCTCTTGACGATATCCAAAACATGAATTATATATGTGTGCGCTGCGCACATAAAGCAAAGAAAAAATCAGTGTCTCCATCTTATATAGGATTGATTGTTGCTTTGGTTATTTTTTTTTTATCATTTGCACCCCCTAAATTTAACCTACATCAATGTCTCCTATTATTTTACCGAATTTGGATGCCTAAAGTTGTAAGAAATAGTTAACTTTAATTGTGAATGCAACAATGGCAACATGAAGCATGTTAGTTTTCAAGAATTTCTTACATTTGTATTGTTTTGCATTCTGCAGTGTCTCAATAAATGGATCAAACTCAAGAATGTTTGTATCTGGTTCATGTGATTCTACTGCCCGATTGTGGGACACTCGTGTTGCTAGCCGAGCAGTCCGTACATTTCATGCCCATGAGGGAGATGTTAACAGTGTGAAGTTCTTTCCAGATGGGAATAGATTTGGAACTGGCTCAGATGATGGAACTTGTAGGCTATTTGATATAAGGACTGGGCACCAGCTTCAAGTATACCATCAACAGGAGGGTGATAATGATGTCCCACGTGTAACCTCCATTGCATTCTCCACATCAGGGAGACTTCTCTTTGCAGGAAACTCAAATGGTGATTGCTATGTATGGGACACTTTACTCGCACAGGTACTTTTTCCTTTAATTCCTTTATGGTACTTATTATCATTTGCACATCTATGTGCTTGTTTAGAAGTTTGTGATGGTGTATTATAGTGTTGGTCGTGTAGTTTTTACACTACTGAGCATGGTACAAGAAAATCCCTCTTCTCGACAAGCTTTGTTTTAAACATGCAATTATGTTAACATTTTGTGTGTCAAAAAGATTAATTATTACTGTTTTTTAATTTCTATGAGGTAATTTTCTGTCTTTGAATTTAGTCATTTCACTTGATGCACTTGGACATTTTGATTTCTCAAGCTTACAGATTATTGAGTTTGATTCCTTCTGCCAATGCTTGACTTTTAGTCACATGTCTATATCACATGGCTTGGCATTTGCCTTGAAGAATTATTACAGCTTCATTTATAAAAAGTTTACAAATATTTAGCTATAGAAAATGAAAGTAAGTTAGCTGTGTTCTGCCTTCTGTGTGGAGGCTGTTGCCTGTTGCATTATTTTCATGAGAACCACATAATATGAACTGTGAGTTTTTCCTCCAAACATTGCTGCAAAAACATTAAGATTTCTAGAATGTGCAAGAGAGGTATCTTAGTTTTCTTCATTTTAAATTTTTTTTATAAAAAATATCAATATAAAATAATATATAAAGTATATAAAAATGATTATATATGCTAAATAGTCTTAAATATATCTGTTATACTAATTATTATTTTTTTCTTTTTTTCAACATTTGAAGCATCTAATAATAAAAGCATAAGCAAGTAGTAAAACAAATAATATTTGATTATAAGTATTTAAATATAAAATAGAATGAATTTAAAATATTGTTTTATAGTTATAGGATTATGAATACTGAACAATGTGTGTTTAGTGTAAAATTTAGAGAAAATAAAAACTACCTTTAAAATACAAAGAGTTAAATAAAAAAATCATAACATACTAAAATAATAATGCTATGATACCCCAAAAAAAGAATGAGAAAGATTGAATAACATGGTTTTAAATCGCAGTAGCCGGTAGCGTAACGTAATAGTAATGGGTGTAATGGGAAGCGAGAGTAGCGGATGTTACATAACGGGAAGTGGATGTAACAGCCATGAATTTTTTTGAAGCCTGCGCAACCTTGTGCATATTAGTGTACTTGCATGTTTTAAGTTTTTAACCCTTCTTAGAAAGAGTTTTAGTGTATTTTGGATCTTTTAGTTCAAGTAACTAAGTTATTTGGTAAGGACGGCAAGTTTACATTTGCTTTAAACCACCATTGCTAGAAAAATTACGTGTGTGTGCATATTAATACTTCTCATTGTTCTTAACTGTGATAAATTCTTATGTGTGCTAAATTAAATAATAAAACAAAATACATTATACACTCCATTAATCTATTAGACACATAAGACATACGAATAATACAAATATAAAATAGTTAGAAAAGAAAGAAGGTTGAAGTTGAAAAATATAGAACATAAATATCACATTACTAATATTATCAAAATAAAATATTTTCCTAACAAGTTAGTATTTTCAAATTGTTAATGCATGTCTTGTGAGTATTTAAAGAACTAGTAAATTTTGTATCTCAAGTGTGCTCTGTGATCGTAGAATACCCTTAAAATTGAAATGGAAGTTTTATAGGACAGCTATAAGACTAGCAATGTTATATGGATCGGAATGTTGGGCGACGAAGAAACATAATATCCAAAAAGTAAAGGATGTCGAGATGAGAATGCTTAGATGGATGAGTGGTATTACATTGAAAGATAAATTAAGGAATGAACATATTCGTGATATGTTAGGTGTAGCTCCTATAGAAGATAAGATAAGGGAAGGACGACTCAGATGGTATGGACACTTGCAACGTAGGTCACATAGTGCACCTGTGAGGAAGAGTGACTTAGTTATTGTGGGGAGGCAATAGAAGGGGTAGGGGTAGGGGTAGACCTAAAATAACTTGGGAGGAGATAGTGAGTAAGGATTTATATCCTTGAATCTATCAAAAGAAATGGTCCATGATCGCATAAATTGGCAGAAAATGATTCATATAACTTACCCCACCTAGTGGGACTAAGACTTGGTTTTGTTGTTGTCGTCCTCATTATAATCTTTTCCCCCTCTCGCTGCATTGTATATTGAGAATGATTTATGAAATAGAGGGAAAAAGTGAGAAGAAAAAGTAAAAAATAAATTAAATTTTTTTATGTTATAGTCGGGTTCAGAAATTGGATTGCTATTTCCATTGTTTAACCCATGCACAATAGGCCTGTGAGATGCCAGACAAAAATTATAATAGTTTACATTTTAATACATTAATGATTAATTAAGAAACATTTTGGTACTTTTTGTACAAGTGAGCTGCACTATTTGAGTGTCAGACCTGGCAATTTTACCTTATTTTCTTTAGTGCATTCCCCTTTACTCTGTTGTTTGTGCAGGTGTTTTGTTTTGTTTGTTTTTTTTTTGTTTTTGTTTTTATGATATTTTCAGTGGTGCTTTTGATTTTTTTGTGTGTTTTCGATGGTGGAGTTGGGAGGATGAATTGGCTCTAATTACCTGGCTTTATCTTGACAGGTGGTTTTGAATTTGGGATCTCTTCAAAACTCACATGAAGGCCACATCAGTTGTTTGGGCTTATCAGCTGATGGAAGTGCCATATGTACAGGAAGTTGGGATACAAATTTGAAGGTTAGTCTGCATTTAAACTTAGGTTTGTTCTGTTATCTAATGCATTGTGATCCTGAGAACACCAATTTAATGAATTGCACCATAATTTTCTGTTGCTTGTTAGTCTGCTTAGTTCTACTCTAATTACTAGAAAATGAACCCTCTAGTGAACCACGAATTGGTACATTTTTCATTCCAGAACGCTAAATTTATCGATCCAAAATTTAATTCAATATTTTTCACATAACTTTTTATTTGTTGAAAGTGGCAATCCTCGCATTTCAAGTCTGTATGTCATTATTAATCTAGTCCACAATAGAAAATCTGTTCTAGATTTAGAAACACCTCAATTTCCTCTCCAAATTATACAAGTGCCATTACACTTTTTTCACCAATATATCTATTTTAAGTATAGCCTTAACATTCCACATATTAGAGCATATGTTGTACAACAATCCTGTTCCCGTTCCATGAACCAAGATGTTCCAACATTGTGAAAAGTAAGGTGTAGTCCCAAGAAAAAGTGGGGGGGGGGGGGGGGGGGGGGGGGGGGGGGGGTGAATTGGGTTTTAAAAGTTTCTTTGAAATATTTTTATAAATTTTTTTCCCAACTTATTGTATGTTTAGCAATCACACAAGGATGGTTTGAATTTCGATTACAATATCAGCTGAGAATCAAATTCACTTTTAAATCTTTATGAAAGAGTATATCAATTTGATCTTGCGGCAATTTAAATTAACACCCAATCAATAAGTCAACGCAATCCACAAGTTAATCAATTAAACGATGTATGAATTTCAGTAGTGCTTCCAAGATTTCAACTTTTGAATATGTCAACTCACTCAACAAGATAAGCTTGATTTCAATATGAAAAGAAATAAAGATTCCAACCAAGTATCCAAAACTTAGAAATTAAATAAGCCGCTCTCAATACTAATGAGTCTTGGGTGTTAATCAATCAACGTACTCTTTTATGATTTTCGTAATATGTATTGATCAACCAACGTACTTCCTTTCGGTTTTTGCAATTCCCAAAATCAAATTAATTTTCAGCAATTCAATATTTAATCCACGCAGTTGATATATGTGCAGAAAATTAAAGAGAGTAGGGAAGAGAGAGACCGAGATTTTTACGAGGTTCAGTTATACCCGCCTACGTCCTCACCTTAGGCAACACACCTAAGGATTCTATTATACCACTCCTTTACGGGCGGAGCAAACCTTTACAACACTCCTTCAATAGGATAGAGCTCTCATCTCCAAGCGATACCCCACGCTCGGTACAACGATTCGATAGCCCTGCACCGTCAAGAAAACAAGAAAAACTTCTTGCGTACAAGAATCACTCTCAAAAAGAGCAGATTAGTACAAGTTATAGCACAGTTAAGAATACTTTAATTTTAAATATCAATGAAGAATAGAATTGAAACTCAAAGGATATATCACCAGGATCTTTCTTTTGATTGATCAAACTCAGAGTTAATGCTCAAAGATCGATGAAAAATAACTCAACGAGTCTCAGAAAAACTCCAGCAAGTATGTGAGCAAGAAGGCTTTTGGAAGAGTATGAGAATTATAAGTTTGATTACTGTCTTGAATTCTTGATATGATTTGATTTATGAAATCATGTATTTATAGAGTTAAAGAGTCATATTTTCATGTTGCCCAAGTTACTTGGAGTATTTCCCAAGTTTTGACAGAGTTTGGGGCACAAGCAACATAATTTGGAAACTTTTAAACGCTGTTTTAAAACAGCCGTTACGAGGTTCTGGCGCCTGGACTCATTGAGGTTAGTCGCCTGGACTCACAAGGGTCAATCGCCTGGGCCTATACTGTCTTCCCAATTTTAATTTAGCATAAATGTCAGTCACCTGAGCAGTTAAAAACCCATGTTTTAAAACTTGTTTCCTAAAACTCTTGCCAACTTGTTTTGATACTTCTCAAAGTATTTTTCGAGGTTTTCAAAATATGGTCTCTTAAGTCCATGATTAACTCTAATGAGTTTTAAAGCATTCATTTTTTACATTTAATTGAAGTACTTACACAAGACTTCCTTAAGACTTAAAATTCTTCTAAACTTGAAGTCTTCATGTATATCTTGCTTTGAATCCATCTTGTCTTGAGCTTCAATATTCTTTAAGCTTTCCTAATGCTTGTCTATCTGTGACTGTCTTGAGCTTTCTTTTGATCACTTTGCTTTGGAATGCAATTTTTCATAACACTTGTGATCTTGGACTCTTATGCTTGAACTTTTTTAACTTCTTAAGAATCTATTAAATGTATACCATACTTGTCATTAACTCGCACAATTATATTAAATAACCTAAGCCATAAAATTACAGCATTATAATTATGAAACTTATCATTTAAAAGTAAAGTTCTAACTACTTATAACAAGACAAAAACTGGAAGAAGGAATAAGGTTGAAGTTGAACAATGTTGAAATAAAATAAAGTTTGTTTAACAAAATATTGTTAATATCAAAATTTCAATTAATACATAGCTTGTTGTATGGTAAAAAATAAAAAATTCTGTATTGTTGTCGCCTTCATTATAATCTTCTTTCCCCCCTTCACATAGCTTTATTGGGATTGATGCATGAAATATAGTTGAGAGGAGGAGAAAAGGTAGAAATATAGTTCTATAGTCTTTGTAGGGGTCCCTTATCCGCTGATAGCGGCCACTACATGCGGTAGTGGTCTGCACTCTGCAATGGCCAGTAGGGGTGATAATTTTTATTCTTACTGCAATAATGATAATGGTATCAGAACCCTAAAAATGCATTATGTAAGGAAGTTACGCAAGACCATGGACTAGTTTCATATTCCATGTAATGGACCATCTGATTGGCTGTCCAGAAACTATTATCTATTTAAATCGTGGTTGTCATTAACGGACAAATTATTTTGCCTAAAGAAGTCAACAGATAAATGAGGAAAATAGGATCTTTTTGATTTGGCATGTGTTATTTCTGAAACAGAAAAGCTGTTCTCTCCCTTGTCACTGCCTTGCCCTTCATCCTAAATTATGCGGAAGGGTTTTTGCTTATGTGGGAAATTATTGTGAAATAGGATCTTTATGATTTGGCATGTGTTATTTCTGGAAGTAATAGTGGAACAGAAAAGCTGTTCTCTACCTTATCACTGCCTTGCCCTTCATCCTAAATTATGCGGAAGGGTTTTTGCTTATGTGGGAAATTATTGTGAAATAGGATCTTTATGATTTGGCATGTGTTATTTCTGGAAGTAATAGTGGAACAGAAAAGCTGTTCTCTACCTTATCACTGCCTTGCCCTTCATCCTAAATTATGCGGAAGGGTTTTTGCTTATGTGGGAAATTATGGCTCCCTCCATAGTTGCCCATTTATGAAATTTCCTTCCCTGGTTTTTGTTAAAGGAAACAGAAGTGCTAATTTTATGAACTTGCTTTTATGGCTTATCATTTGGGTTTCTTGTCTTGGAAGACATGCAAGAACTTTTTGGACGGTATTCTTATATGAAGGGATAGTTTGGGTTAAAAGGTCATTTCACCTGACCCTATGTTTAGAGAGACTTTAGATTTGAATTGGTATTGGAGTTAAATAAGATGTAATATAAAATTATATTAAAATTTGTCCAAATCTGTACAAGTTCAAACCAAACTCCGATATTTATATTCCCAAATGCAGCGCGAGAGATTTTGGATTTTCTTTCTGGCTCATCAAGGGGTTTGACTTTGAAGTGAGCACAAGTCAGCCTCTTCCAGGAGTCAAATTACAATTTGTAGTAATACCACAGTTAGTCGTATATTTATACCATTTGACTGCATGTTAAATAATTAAGAGGAGTGTACAATTGTGAACTTAGGTAAGGATTCATGCGTTTAGGGTCTTGGCTACATATTTTGTGGATTTGGACAAAAAATACAATTTTGTAGCATCTTTTGTCGAAATCGCAACACCCAAACCCAAATTTGGAACTAGCTCCCAAACACGTACGATATGTTTGGGGAGGCCTTGAATTTAGAGTTGTATTGGATTTGGGTAAGATGTAATATGAAATTGTATTGAAATTTGTTCAAATTCACTCAAATTCAAATTCAAGATTTGAAATCAATGCTCCCAAACATAGCGGTAGTATCGTTCATATTCTTATGCCTGCATACGAAACAATCAAATGGCGTTACCAAAATTATGTGCTTCACATGCATATGTGAATCAATGGTTTTAAATCGCAGTAGCGGGTAGTGTAATGTAACGGTAACAGGTGTAACTGGAAGTAGTAGCAGATGTTATATAAACAGGAAGTAGCGGAACAAACGTGTATTTGTTTTCAAGCACGCACAAGCACAACCTTGTGCATATTAGTGTATTTTGGATCGATTAGTTTAACGAAGTTGTTTGACAAGGGCAAGAAATTTACATTTTTTTTAAAACTCGAAAAAATTATGTTTATGTGTATTTATCTTTTCTCGTTATTCTTATGCATGATAAATTCTTATATGTGAATAAATTAATTACTAAAACAAAACACACACTCAATTAACCCGTGACATATAAGACATACGAATAATACAAATATACAATAATAGGAAAGAAAGAAGGTTGAAGTTGAAAAATACTGAACATAATATCAAATTGCTAATACTATTAAAATAAAATATTTTCCTGTCAAGTTAGTATTTTCAAATTGTTAATTAATGCATCTATCATGAGTATTTTTTAAAATTAGTAAATTTTATATCATTGTCATCATCATTATAATCGTTTCTCCTTCTTGCCCCATAGTAAATTGAGAATGATTTATGAAAGGGCGATGATAAAAGTGAGAAGAAAAAGTAAAAAATAAAATAATTTTTTTGGTGTAATAGTACTATCGCAGTTACGTAACGGCCTTTACGTAACGGTCGTAGCTCATAACGGCTGCTACGGCCATGATTCTTCTTTTCACCAATTTTTCATGTGACAATATTGCAAAACCAAAAAATAACGATGTTACTTAACTGTTGTGGCCATTGTTTAAAACCATGTACGAATCATTCTATCTAAATAACGGTGTTACGTAACACTTTTGTGGCTGTTTAAAACCAAGTACAAATCATTCTGTCTAATTTAATTATATTCTATCATTTCATTATTTGCATATCTCAATGAATCTCATGTTTTTGTAAATTTATTTATTTATTTATGGAGCATGCCTGTTTGGTGTTAACTGGTTTAAGTATTTTGGCAACAGATATGGGCCTTTGGAGGGCATAGGAGAGTGATCTAAGTGCCTGGAAAGAGCAGAATGGCTGTTTTTAATCTTCCTAGGTTTACCCAGCGCAGCTCAAGACCATCAGAGTCACCTTGACCTTGGTGCTTCCTTTGTTATTCTTCGTGTAAGGTGATGTGGTTTGGAAAACAATAATTGTGTACTGTTTTATTCTTCTCATTGTGAACACTGAGGATCCATTATTCTAAGAAAGAAAGAAAGAAAATTACTCTCTCTCTCTCTCTCTCTCTCTCTCTCTCTCTCTCACACACACACACAATTAAAATGGGGCATTCATTTGCTTGCCCTTGCCTGAGGCCCTGAATTTGCCTTGTTCCCCCCTTTAGCATACCCACAAATTTGCCTATCTGCTTTTAATTACTATGCTTAAAATGGTGGTGTTTAGAGAAATAACAGTTGGTTATTCCTAAGAAAATTTTATTGAATTATGGGGGAAAACAAGATTTCATTAAAATATATTCTACGTTTAAATGCTGTGAAGATGCCTTTTGAATAATAAATAATATATATATATATATACACTGTTGGGCATCTCAAGTGTATATTAAAGTTTAGTTTACCAAATTGAATTTATGTTTTAAGAATTTGTAGTTTCATCTATGAATTAATAGGAATGCTGGCAGCAATTTATGCACCATTTTCATAAACTCACTATAATTGGGCTATGTGCCTTTTTTGTCAAACATAATATGAGGTAATTTCGAAGTCTGAATACTGCACTTATTTTTATTTTGTTTTTGAAAAATAAGTTAAGGGTTAAAAGGGTAACCCATTTATGAAAATTGTGTCAAATTGAGTAATTATAGCAATAGATAGTGTTCAGTATATGTTGAATAAATGTATTCACCAAATAGAAAGGATTGAAAGAAGTTTATATATATATATTTCAGATAATTGTATTTTTTTTAATAAATTAATAACAGGCAATTACAATTAAGTATGGATTAAATTCTCAATAAATGAGATTAATTTAATCCCTATAATGTTATGTAATATAAACATATTACATTTTATTTATAGTTATCAAAGTATTATACTTATTATAAGTGCTAAGAATTCTATTTTTAAAAATAAAAAATTTAGGATAAATTTAAAAATATTCACCTCATACTAGACCTTCCTTTTTATTTTGATGTAGATTATTATTGGTAATGGTATGTACACAATGTTTTGAAAGCATATGTGAATATAATAGATTATCATGTGATATATGTGTAGTTACAGGAATTTCGAAGAAGTCAAATGTATTATTAAATACTTTAAAAATAATAAAATCCTTTTAACCTTTTTGTAATTTATAAATATTGTTATTTAACTTTATAATATGCATAAGGCTTCGTTTGGAACTTAGAAGATATTAGGGAAAAGAAGTGGAAGATATTATCAAAAAAAGTGGAAAGAAAATAAAATATATACTAAATTTATTAATATAATTTTTAATTTTATTCATTATTAATATTTAGTTTTTCTTACTTTTTAGTCGTATTAAAATGAATTTTTATTTTTAAAAGTATTTGATAGAGAAGAAAAATATAAGGGAAAATGAGTGAACTCCTTATTTTTCCTTTCCTTTATTTTTTTCTAAGTAAAATCTGCGTGTGTGCGTCTCGGCTCATCGCTTATACATGCGCCCTGTGACTGCGCTTGCGGTCGTCGCACGGCGCTCCTTTTCGCTGCTTCGACTTGCCTCCTCTGGAATTTATAGAAAATGAAAACTAAACTGCAAGCATTCATATGCAGGTACGAGATTTACACATTTCGATCCATCGGTAGAGAACGATTGTGAGAGATCCTATGAATGAAATCACTGTACATCTCTAACAAGCCTGAGTGGCCCTACGCTTCTAGTAATGACGATGAGAAAATGGATAATAGTAGCCTTGAATTCAATTTAGTTTTTTTTTGTCCCAATCCTTCTTTCATTGTCAAACAAACAATTGACTCTACATATCCCCAAACAAACAAATGCGATCAGGAAATTCTACATGCCCATACTTTTCACTCTGGGCATCTTGGGTCTTTATAAACTAATTTAGAATCTATACTCTTTCTATCGTATTTTTCTTTCAATTTCTCCAACACAAAACCTTTAATCCAATGGGGGAGTCTAAAATTTCTACTCTATAAACTTTAATTTGAATGAAGGACATACATGAATAACTTACATGGTTTCTAATTATAAAATATTAGAAAACACCAAATTCTCGATTTGGAGCCTCGCACAATATCATGAGAAAGAAAAGAAAAATATCCAGGTCCCATTGAATGACAAGTTTGTTTGGAAAGATGACAAAAGAAGAAACTATTTTCCCTTAATATTTTTCCTTCTATACAACATATTATAAAAATCAACACTTATTTTAATATGAATAAAAATTAAAAAACTAAATGATTAATAATGGAGTAAAATTAAATTTTTTATTCAATAGATTTGTTATAGATTTTTCTATTGTTCTTTCTTAGTTTTGTGGACACCAATATAAAATGTGAATTCTTTTATATTTCCTTTCCCTTTCTTGCAATATTTTCTAATATCCATATGGAAGACCTAAGGAATCCCACCACGTTTTACGTTTTATTATCGAGGAAAGTACGAAAGAAATTAAAAATATACCAATAAATCTTGATCCAAACATAACCACAAAATATCATATAATTAGAGTGGAAAAAATTTAAGGGCATACCAACTAACAACCTTCATGCAATGTTGACTGTTTTTTTTCACTTTTAAAGTCTCAAAGTTTAATGCCATAAAAAGAAAAATAATTGAGAAGGAGATTCTGTGAGAGAGACGTTAACCGAATCACAAACCTCTGTCTTCATACATCATACAATTGGGAAGTGTCCGAAACAAAACAAAAAAGAGAATATAGCATATTTTATGATGTCGAATCTATGCAACTTGCACTCACCCATTCAACCTTAACAACAAGATCCGTCCTAGCTTGCCAACAATTTACCACATCATATCTGACAATTTTTTGGTTAACACTCTGCACGACCCCCATCAACGATACCGTCGCCTTCAACCCCATTTCCTGCTTTCACGCGTCCACCCAGCTACCCGATTTTCGATCTTCTTCTTCTTTCTCCATATTTTACCAACAACGCACACTCATCTCAACCAAAAAATAGACAACCCAAACGAATGAGATGTAGATGATGGAGATAGATAGTGATGGGGGAGAGTGAGAAGAGCAGGAGTACAAGAGGCCGTGTATTGACCCCCTACTATCTATTTCCAAGCCACACCCTCGCCTCTTATTTTCGTCGTCGTAATCCGCGATTCAAAAAATACTGACAACGCAAGGTATCATCCATCGCTCTTATTTTAACGGCTGGCCTCTCGTACCCGCCTTACTTCCCCCGTCTCCGGGACCAGCGGTAAGCTTCACCAGCATTAGACACCTCGTAAGTTACCACATCAGTCGATAAAACCATGACATATAAACCAGCATTTCAAACAAGGCTCTTTGCCCATAACGTGTCGACACAACACAGATTCATTACGACAAGGACTCCAACAACGGACGACATAATGAATCGCACCTTATCCACAACAGCTTCTACTGGCCTTTCTTCTGTGTCTTACTTAGCAATCATGTGCGGCTCATTGCGCATCCGACACCGACACCCAGACTGCCCAGTATAAAAGTAAGCCCTTAACATTCCTTCTCGGCTCGTCCTCATTTTATTTCAATTCGGTAATCACAGTCACTTAACGTAACTGTGGCAAGACATTGTGTGAGCCAGTGAACTCACGGTTTGTTTCTCCTAAATTTCCTGATCTTGATCACCTTGTCAGTACACTGTAAACTTTTGTCACATTCTCTTCTAATCGTTTAATTAATATATCTGAATGCCCCCACCAGCCAATCAACTTCCCCCGGGTGCTCTTAAAACACTCTTCCACTGTGCATAAGCTCTTTGTTGCGGCCTCATGCACCGATAAAGTCGGATCGTGGCCAAACTTTTGGTCGAACATCTGACACCAAGCCGCGTAGCACTTTAATGCCAATGATTTCTTCTCTTACCGCTACTACTATCAATGGGTGTTCTATACATTAGAAATAAAACAATCTAATAATAAATCAAACGACCTAACTTGTACACCAAACAAAAACATATTCACTCGACTCACGAATGCTGTAGTCTTCAGCTGAACCGCATATGTTGCCGATTCCTCAAATTGCTTCCGACGTAATCAGACTGCGTGGTAACACCTATCAAGGCCTGTGCGGGCCACCACCGCTTCTGTGCGTACGTAACTACTAGCCTCCTCCGGTTGGCTTGTCGCGCCCAGCCTTCTGCCTTGCTTCTCCGTCTTTACAGGTTTAGCGATCAACGCATTGCATCGAGCTGTTCTGATTTTCTCCAGGAGAAAGTAAAAACACCTTGACAGTGCCCTTTTCTCCACCTCCCCTGTCCCCTCGCGACACTGTTGTGTCGGTGGCGAAACCCACGCACTCTAAAAACAGTCAACAGAGACGTCGCGGATTCGAGTGGCACATGTCGCCCGTCTTGCATCCCCGCCTACCTCTGTTCCTGAAAGGTCTCGGCCGCGCGGCTAAGTTGTGTGACGGCTTAGCTGGGCGTAGAGCATATCCTATTCACGGTACCAACGTCAAGTGCTCACTCTGCCTTTCTGGCCGCGCCACGAACAGTGCTACGCCCGCTAGAAGTTAGCACATGTGCTGCAGGGCAGGAGCCCCATCGCACCTTAGCGCTGTCTGATCGTCCCCACGGGGTGATTTCGTGCGAGTTTTCCACTAAACATCCTCCGCTCCCGGCGGTCGCCGCCTTCGGTACTTTGCTTTGCGCCAGGGCTACTGTGCCTCCTGGCAATCCTGGACATTGCGCCTCCTTTTCTTTCCGCTCCTGATTGGCCGCCAACCATAAACAGTCTCAATCGTATCTTCCTTTCTAATCTCGTCTCTGGTACACCAGTTGTCTGCTAGGCAACTACCTCACTACTGTCTTTGCCCCACATAGCTTCCTTTGGTGTCACCGCACCAGGCCAACCTCTCCCATCGGTCTAGCCTCGTTTTCCCTCAGTTTGTCGTACCTATCTCGCCTCGACGCGTTGTATGGCGCCACGCCTCGCGTGCACCGTCATCGTGCGCGAGGTGTAGGAGCAGCGTTCGCGACATCGTTTTGGTTGGCAACAATCCTTTCTGGTGGCATCGGTCAGCTGATAGTGCGCGTGCGGCTGTGAGTCTTTCGCGTCACATCAATCAACTACTTTATCGATCCCCCTATGTCACTGCCACTACATCCCCCCACCCGTCTCATCTCCTAAGAGCCCATATAGTTGATGCGTTACTAAAATGTGCACCCACAAACATCATTCAGGGGCAGCACTTTGGGTGCGGGGGCAACACAGGAGAAGGATGGTGTTGAATCATCTATGATTTTGCCAGACACTGAAGATATATAAAATTTATTACCATACCCATGTTATAAAATCCACGGTTAATTGAATTGCCTGTAAAAAATAGTACTAGGATGTTTAGAAAATTCAGAACTTGCGCACAAGAGCCGCACCATGGAAGTAACATAGGTAAAACATAACAGCTACAGTCCATTGACTTTCCAATACCACCAGGCACTTTCCATTTAAGCAAAAGAGGTCACTCATTTCTCTGAACTAATCTAAAGGAACACTACTTTGAAAAGACTGTTTGATCATCATTTTTTCCCAGTCTCGGAGCTCAAACAGGTTCAATTGCAAATTTCCAAGTTTGATTGTTAGCCTTGCCAAGTCTCATCTTTCAATAATATTCTCAATTCCTAAATTTTGACTCACTTTGTCACTCCAAGTTCAATCAATAGATATCGTCACCAGTTGGAGGAATAAAAGGGCTGTTTTTTTTTAAGTCTGCCTTCTCACCTGGCTGCTCGTTATCGTCCAGCCTCATATGTCATGAGAGATCCGGCTTGAACACCAAATGCGCGCTCCGACCCTGCCCTGACTTCCAAATTCTCATCATAGAGTGCAATATGTAGTGGTCGACAGATTTTCCAGGCAATCAACGGCGTCCTATCCCCAACCAGTGTCTAAGAGAGTAATCAAATTGCCATTGTAGCTTATCGTTTTCTCGACCTAGTCCCCCCCCTCATTGGGAATCCCCATGGTATGGCCACCCTGTTTCATCTCAGCCACTACCAACTCTCACATCCTTAATACCCCATTGCACTCAGGGAAATCACAGCATCAACCTGCACATCATACCTACCCAGTTTTATATAACTAAAAAAAACAGTAGGATCAGTGAGCTGATCTATTGAACATGCTTTGTTATTCCTCGACCACGGTCTATGATGTGTCAAATTTAACACATCCGCTACTGTTTCAAACTTAATTGCTAAATTTGAAAACTCTACTCGATCGAGTTTGATTTGGAGTCGAAAAACGTTGACAGATCACAGTTCCCATCCGTGGCTAATCCCAACACTAAGTTTCATTTCTTAATGACTAAAAGCAGCAGGAAGCAACGCAAATGTCACAAACAGCAAAAGTCGCAGCACTGGGCAGGAACCTATCCCCTTATGCCAAAAGATTTGATCAGCTATATACAACGATCAATGCCCTCATTTTTTTATTTTTATCTGGACGAATCCCGAGAATGTTTAGCATGTGTTTCTCATCCATATAAATAATACTGCCTAATCGCAAATTTATTTTACTCCTGTTTTATTTGAGCAGTAAGTACGATATGTTTGGGGAGGCCTTGAATTTAGAGTTGTATGGATTTAGGGTAAGAGGCGGTAATATGAAAATTGTTGAAATTGTTCAATTCACTCAATTCAAATTCAAGATTGGAACTCAATGCTCCCAAAATAGCGGTAGTACTCGGTCATATTTGAGGCCTGCATACGAAAACAATCAAATGGCTGACAAAATTATGTGCTTCACATGCATATGTGAATCACTGGTTTTAAATCGCAGTAGCGAGGTAGTGTAATGTTAACCGGATAACCGGGGTAACTGGAAGTAGTAGCAGATGTTATATAAACAGGAAGTAGCGGAACAAACGGATGTATTGTTTTCAAGCACGCACAGCACAACCTTGTGCATATTAGGTATTTTGGATCGATGAGTTAACGAAGTTGTTTGACAAGGGCAAGAAATTTACATTTTTTTTAAACTCGAAAAAATTATGTTTGTGGGTATTTATCTTTCTAGTTATTCTTATGCATGATAAATTCTTATATGTGAATACATTAATTACTAAAACAAAACACACACCTCAATTTTAACCCGTGCATATAAGCATACGAATAATACAAATATACAATAAGAGGAAAGAAAGAAAAAAGAGGTTGTTGAAGTTGAAAATACTGAAAATAATATCAAAAAAAAAAAAAAAAAAAAAACAACAAAAAAAAAAAAAAAAAAAAAAAGTGCTAATACTATAAAAATAAATATTTCCTGTAAAGTTAGTATTGTCAAATTGTTAATAATGCATCATCATGGTATTTTTTAAAATTAGTAATTTTATATCATTGTCAATCATTCATTATAATCGTTTCTCCTTCTTGCCCCATAGTAAAAATTGAGAATGATTTATGAAAGGGCGATGATTAAAAGTGGAAGAAAAGTAAAAAATAAAATAATTTTTTTGGTGTAATAGTACTATCGCAGTTACGTAAACGGCACGACGTAACGGTCGAGCTCATAACGCTGATACGGCCATGATTCTTTCTTTTCACCAATTTTTCATGTGACCAATATTGCAAAACAAAAAAATAACGATGTTACTTAACTGTTGTGGCCATTGTTAAAACCATGTACGAATCATTCTATCTAAATAACGGTGTTACGTAACAATTTTGTGGCTTTTGTTTAAAAAACATAGTACAAATCATTCTGTCTAATTTAATATATTCTATCATTTCATTTTTGCATATCTCAATGAATCTCTGTTTTTGTAAAATTTTTATTTATTATGTATGGAGCATGCCGTTTGGTGTTACTGGTTTAAGTATTTTGGCAACGATATGGGCCTTTGGAGGGCATAGGAGAGTGATCTAAGTGCTGAGAAAGAGCGATGGCTGTTTTTAATCTTCCTAGGTATTTACCCAGCCGCAGCTCAAGACATCAGAGTCAACCTTGACCGTGGGCGTCCTTGGATTCTTCGCTGTAAGGTGATGTGGTTTGGAAACAAGATTGTGTACTGTTTTATCTTCTCATTAGGAACATGCGGATCCATTAGTCTAAGAAAGAAGAAAGAAATTACTCTCTCTATCTCTCTCTCTCTCTCTCCTCTCTCACACACCAACACAATTAAAAATGGGGCATTCATTTGCTTGCCTTGACCTGAGGCCCGAATTTGCCTTGTTCCCCCCCCTTTTAGCATACCCACAATTTGCCTATCTGCTTTGAATTACTATGCTAAAATGGTGGTGTTTAGAGGAAATAACAGTTGGTTATTCCTTAAGAAAATTTTAGTTGAATTATGGGGGAAAACAAGATTTCATTTTATTAAAATATATCTACGTTTAAATGCTGTGAGACTGCCTTTTGGAATTAATAAATAATATATTATATATATACCACGGTGGGTTTAGGCATCTTCAAGTGTATATTTAAAGTTAGTTTACCAATGAATTATGTTTTTAAGAATTTGTAGTTTTCATCTAGAATTAATAGGAATGTGGCAGCATTTATGCACCATTTTCATAAACTCACTATATTGGGCTATGTGCCTTTTTGTCAAACATTAATATGAGGTTAATTTCGAAGTCTGAAAAATACTGACCACTTATGTTTTTTTGTTTTGAAAAATAAGTAAGGGTAAACGGGAAACCCATGTATGAAAATTGTGTCCAAATTGAGTAATTATACACTAGATAGTGTTCCGTTATGTTGACTAAATGATTCACAAAATCGAAAGGATTGAAAGGACAGTTAAGATATATATTTCAGAATTGTATTTTTTTAAATAAATTAAAACCGGCAATACAATTAAGTATGGATTAAATTATCAATAAATGAGATTAATTAATCCCTATAATGTTATGTAATATAAACAATTACATTTTATTATAGTATCCAAAGTATTATACTATTATAAGTGCTAAGAATCTATTTTAAAAATAAAAAATTTAGGATAAATTTAAAAATATTCACCTCATATAGACCTTCCTTTTTATTTGATGTAGATTCGTATGGTAATGGTATGTACACATGTTTGAAAGCATATGTGAATATTAATAGATTATTTGTTTTTCCCAATTTTTTGTGGAATATATGTGTAGTTACAGGAATTCGAAGAAGTCAAATGTATTATTAAATACTTTAAAAAAATAATAAAATCCTTTTAACCTTTTGGTAATTTATAATATGTTATTTAACTTTATAATATGCATAAGGCTTCGTTGGAACTAGAAGATATTAGGGAAAGAAGTGGAAGATATTATCAAAAAAGGGAAAGAAAAATAAAATATATATAAAATTTATTTATATAATTTTTAATTTTATTCATTATTAATATTTAGTTTTTCTTACTTTTTAGTCGTATTAAAATGAATTTTTATTTTTAAAAGTATTTGATAGAGAAGAAAAATATAAGGGAAAATGAGTGAACTCCTTATTTTTCCTTTCCTTTATTTTTTTCTAAGTAAAATCTTTGATCAAAATGGACCGAGATATTCAATTTATTAGAAAATGAAAAATAAAACTGCAAGCATTCATAGTAGCAGTGAGATTTACTACATGTCATCCATCGGTAGAGAACGATTGTGAGAGATCCTATGAATGAAATAACATGTAGCATCTCTAGAAGAATGAGTGCCTACTCATTTAGTAAATGAAGAATGAGAAAATAGGATAATAGTAGCTCTTGAATTCAATGTAGTTTTTTTTTTCCCAATCCTTCTTTCTTGTCAAACAAACAATTGACTCTAAGCATATCCACACAAACAAATGCGATCAGGAAATTTCTACATGCACATACTTTTCACTCTTGGGCCATCTTTGGGTCTTTATAAACCTAATTTTAGAATCTAATACTCTTTCTTCGTATTTTTCTTTCAATTTCTCCAAACAAAACCCTTAATCCAAATGGAGTCTAAGAATTTTCTTATAAACTTTAATTGAATGAAGGACATAAATGAAATAACTTACATTTTCTAATTATAATATTAAAAACACAAATGCTCGATTTGGAGCTCGCAAAATATCATGGAAAGAAAAGAAAAATATCCAGGTCCATTTGAATTAAGAATTTTGTTTGGAAAGAGGAAAAGAAAGAAGAAACTTATTTTCCCTTATATTTTTCTTCTATATAAAATATTATAAAAAATAAAAACTTATTTTAATATGAATAAAAATTAAAAAAAAAACTAAATATTAATAATGAGTAAAATTAAATTTTTATTCATAGATTTGATATATTTTTTATTTTCTTTCTCATTTTTGTGGACAATCAAATATGAAAATGTGAATTCTTTGATATTTTCCTTTCCTTTCTTCAATATTTTCTAAGTTCCATATGGAGACCTAAGGAATCCACGTTTTTATGTTTGATTATCGAGGAACGTAAAAAAGAAAATGAAAAATATACCAAATAAAATCTTTGATCCAAACATACCCAAAATATCATAATAGAGTGGAAAAAATTTAAGGGCATACAACTAACAACCTTCATGCAATTTTGACTGTTTTCACTTTTAAAGGTCTCAAAGTTTAGATGCCAATAAAAATAAAAAATAATTGAGAAGAGAGATGCGTGTGAGAGAGACGTTACCTAATGACAAACCATGTGCTTCATACAATCATACAAGTTGGAAGTGCCAAAAAAAAAAAAAGAGAATATATACTTATTTTATTGATGTCGAATCAATTGCAACTTGCAATAGACCCATTACACTATGACAAGCAAAGATCTGTCCTAGCATCACATTTACACAATTGAGAAGTTGGAACATAAGACACATAAGTAAACCCTAATTTCAGCCACCACCATTTTCAATCTTCTCTTCTTCCCATTCAAAACCATCATCAGCCAAAAAAAAGAAAAGCCAAAAAAGAGATGAGAGAGAGAGAGAGAGGGGGGAGGGAGAGAGAGAGAGAGAGAGGGTAGTGCACTATATATCACCACACCCTCCTTTATTTTGTCTTCTTAATCGTTCAAAATACTGATCAAAATCAAGGTGCATCTCCTTTTTTAGGTGCTCCCGCCAGGGTAAATGCAAGCATTATAACCTGTAAGTCACAGAAAAAAAGGACAATAAACAAGCAGAACAAGTTGCCAAACAATATAGAAATTATCCAAAAGGAAGCAATAATGAACCAACTTCAAAAAGCTTCTATGCTTTTCTGCTTTTACAATCATTGTGCTATAAAGACCCCAGAGGCCATAAAAGAGCATTTCTCTTTCTCTCTCATTGTTATCATTGAAAGTACTTAAAGTTCAATACATTGTTTGATCAGTGAACTTTTCTAAATTGTTTATCCTGATTACTGTAAATTTTTTATTCCAATGTGTATAATTACTGCAATTCAGTGTAAACATAATGTAATTTTTGGAATTAGAAAGCTAGTGCAGCTTTGAAATTACAATGAATTTAGCAATGATTTTTACAATAAATGGTGTTCATATTAGAAAAAAGAATAATAATAAATCAAGATAATTTAAAAAAAAAAATATTCAGTGACCAGAAGTGTATTTAGCTTGAAGATATGCATCCATGTGGGTAAATTTAAACATAATTTGGGGCAGCCTTTCTATAGTTTTCTTTTTCTTCTTATTAGATAATTCATCTTTTTAGAAAAATAAAACTGAAGAGACATTGGTGGCATACAAAAGAACTTACTGGGATTAGTGGATGTGAGGGCAGCCGATTGAGAGAAATCACAATTCCAAGAATTCTTGCCAGAAGTTTGATAGAAGAGATTCATGGCATAGGCAGCGTGTGATGCTACAGTGTTTGGTTCAAAACAGGCGCCGCCTGGTTGGATTGGGCTGCAATTGATGCCTTGGCCGCAAGCATAGTCAAGATTAGCCTGTAATTGGGCATCAGAAGTGCCAGCCTTGGGCACACACCAACCCATCGTAGCTGGTTTTGGAGCGGGATTCACTGGAGTTGGATTAGGAGATGGATTCACTGGAGTTGGATTAGTGGGAGTCTGGAAAGAACAAATCATAAACAAAACCCATAAGAGATCATATTGAATTGTGTAACTAAAATATGTGCATTCCCACAAACATAATTCATATGTGCACGCACTTTTGTGTGCGTGTTCAAGCACATTAGAAGGATGTTTTTGAATCATCTATGATTTTCCAGACACGGTGAAGATGATATAAGAAGTTTATACCATACCCAATGTTATAAAATCCACGGTTAATTGAATTGCCTTGTAAAAAATAGTACTATGATGTTTAGAAAATTCAGAAACTTGCTCACAAGAGCCTCACCATGTAGTAATCATGATTAAAACAATACAGCTACAGTCCATTACTTTCCAATACGCAACCAGGCAATTTCCATTTAAGCTAAAGAGGTCACTCATTTCTCTGAACTAATCTAAAGGAACACTACTTGAAAATGACTGTTTGATCATCATTTTTTCCCCAGTCTCGGAGCATCAAACAGGTTCAATAGCAATATTTCCAAGTTTGATTGTTAGCTTGCCAAGTATCATCTTTCAAATAATTCTCAATTCCTAAATTTGATCACTTTGTCACTTCAAGTTCAATCATAGATATCGTCACCAGTTGAGGAATAAAAGGGCTGTTTTTTGAAAGTCTGCCTTCTCACCTGGCTGCTCTTTATAAGTCCAGCATCATATGTCATGGAGAGATCAGGCTTGAACAGCCCAAATGCGCGCTCAGACCCTGGCCCTGACTTCAAATTCTCATCATAGAGTGCAAATATGTACGTGTCGACAGATTTTCCAGGCATCAACGGCGTCCCAACCAGTGATCTAAGATGAGTAATCAAATTGCCATTGTAGGCCTTAGCGTTCTCGACGCTAGGCCCCACCTCATTGGGATCCCCATGGTATGGCCACCCTGTTTCAGCCACTACAATCTCAACATCCTTATACCCCATTGCACTCAGGGCAGAATGCACAGCATCAACCTGCACATCATACCATAACCCAGTTCATATAACTAAAAAAAAAAACAGTAGGATCAGTGAGCTGATCTATTGAAACATTGCTTTGTTATTCCTCGACCAAGGTCTATAGAGTGTTTCAAATTTTAACACAATCAGCTACTGTTTCAGAACTTATTCTAAAATTTGAAAACTTATCAGCTCGATTCGAGGTTTGATTTTGGTCGAAACGTTGAACAGATCACAGTCCCATCCGTGGCTAATCCCAACACTAGAGTTTCATTTCTTATGACTAAAAGCAGCAGGAAGCAACGCAAATGTCACAAACAGCAAAAGCGCAGCCACTGGGCAGTACATATAACCTTATGCCAAAAAGATTTGATCAGCTATATAAAAAAGATCAATGCCCTCATTTTTTTATTTTTATCTGTAGCGAATCCCGAGAATGATTTAGCATGTGTTCTCATCCAATAAAATAATACTGCCTAAGCGCAAATTTATTTACTCCTGTTTTATTGAGCAGTTTGAGTGAGTTAGTTTTACGTTTAAATTTGTAAAATACTCGTTCAAACCTATACAAATTTAAATTTAAATTTAAAGGTCACCTACTTTTAGTTATATATTTATTTATATTTTTGGCAGCGGTGGGGCCTGGTGGGAAAGGTGAAGACGCACACACCTGGGCATCGAACATGTTCGTGTATTTTATGTTGGTTCGCGAGTCGACTCGTCCCTTGTTGGGTTGAAACAGGCAAAACGCCAGCGTATCGGGCGTCGGGTCGCTCTGGTATGCGAAGAACGGGTACGGGTTTATCGTCAATGGAGATCCATTCTGCTTCTGAAACTCCAACAATCCTCTCATCACATCACCTAACGCAGGATTGAACATACCTGCATAGTAAAAATCACCCCAAAAAAAAAAAACGTAAATTATCATCCACTTTTCTCATAAAAATGAGAATGACATCATTTGAAATGGATACTTGATTAAACGGGTCGGGCAGGCACCTGAAGATGGCGGGTCGGATTGACTCAACACGGCCATGGAATGAACCGTGGAGATCTTGACCTTGCCGCCCAGGGAAGCCGCACTGAGAGCGTTTTGAAGATTTCGCATGGCCGGAAGGAGCTGAGAGATGAGGTTTTGGTCGCCGGAGAGCAGGACCTCGTTCCCGACGGTGATGAGTGTTATTTTGCTGGTGGGGTAGTAGGGGAGCACGTTTGCCTTGATCCACTGAGTCGCAAAGTTCGGATCGTTGGCAAATCCTGGAATGTCGCCGTTGGAGGCACCGATCACGATTCCGATGCCGGTGTTGGCGAGAGCCTTGATGATCGCCGGATCGGCGCCATAGAGTCTGACCTTGCCGATCGACGTCGATTGGAGAAGCTTCACCGTCGCGTCCGGCGGCGGAAGGTTGTCGGCGACCTGGCCATAGTTGACCCCAACGAACGATTGCGAGTCTGCGACAGACGCCGACATTTTGACCAGAATTATTAAAAAAAGAAAAAAAGAAAAAAAAAAAGCACTGAGTTGACTCGGTGGGCTAGAGCACTCTTCTGTCGGGACGACGCCGTTTTCAAGCTGTTTCTCAGACGAAAACGACGCCGTCCCGGTCGCGATCCCCCTGCATTCCGCAATCTGGCCCTTCCAAGATTCTCTTTCAGGCGATGAATTCCGTGAAGTCTCAAATTGAAATTCCACAGAAGGAAAAACAAATCGAAACAGAATTACACTAGAAAACAACAATTTCCCGATAAAATAAATTTTCCTAATCTGGCAAGGAAATTATACTGGAAGGCTCAGTTACGAAGCACGCAGATCACATCACCAATAATCGAAAGCAACTACAGAAATTTAACAAAGAAAAAGAGAGAAACTTGTCAAAAAAAAGGAAAATTAATCACTTAAATGAATGAATTGGAGATGCCGAACTTACCTGCATGGTAGAAGAAGAGTGGGAGAAGAGAGAGAGCGAAGAAGAAGACGAAGAAGGAGAATGAAGAAGGCAGAGTGATCGCAGCAGCCATGGACGAACAGAACAGCTCGCTCTCACACACACTCGTCTACGGCTGTGCGTTTAAAGAAGAAGAAGAAGAAGAAGAAGATAAGGACGGTCGTCGCGTAGCAGTACAGCGGAGAGAGCGTGGAAGACTGTAACGGTAACAATCTCTTTCTTTATTTATTTACATATTTTACATGAAAATTAAATTTTATTTAAAAAAAAAGAGAGAGAAAAAAAAAAAAAAAGGAAAATAAGAGGTATATTCACATTCTATTAAAGTAAAAACTTCAGAAATATTTTGTTTTAATAATAAAAAACAATTTTTTAGAATAAAACAATTTAATGTCGAGATTCTCATTAACATTTAATTTTGTCTTATTAAAATCTTAATTAATAAGATTTTAAATTTCAAACTCTTATTATCTTAATCTTCTAATATTAAAGTCAAATCTTAGGAGCATGCATGCTGATTTTATTAGTTAGATGCCAAAATTTATTTTATTTAAATATTTTTTGCTAGCTTTTTATTAATTGATTTTATTTTCTCACAATAATTTAATTTTGTAGTTTGTTTCTTGAAATATTTACACATTTAATTTAATTTGATACTACGCATAATTCTTCACTTTGAAATCTTTTTAATTTGATTTTCTTTCATTATAAAATTTTCATTTATTTGTAGTATGTATAATTTATTTATTTCCTTTTCTTTAATTTTATTCAATACTATATGCAAAATTCTTTTTAATAATATTTTACAATATACGTCACAATCTCAAATAGATGTGTATAAGGAGATCTAAGTTATGACTTAACCTAATGAAATTTTTTTATGAGCAAAACCCCTTAGGCATAATAAATAAAACCAAAAATTTGACCAAAATCAATAAAATGGAATCTCTCTCTCTCTTTCTCTCTGAGCTCGCATTCTTTTAAATATAAATTGTTTTTTTATTTTAAATTTTGAAAAAAAAAATCATACTTTTTTTTTTTATTTAAACATGGATCCCATGCAAGCAATTTGAGCAAGTGCAATTATTTTTTTCTTTTTTTTTTGAAAAAAAAAATTACTACTTATTTACGGGCACACTTATGTATACATAATTATGTATTTTATTAAACCATACAAGCAGCTATGAGCTATAAAAATTTTAGTTCTTTTGGGGAAAAAATGGATTATTTTACATACGTTTAAAATATATTAAAATTTAAATATAAATTTATTTAACACATTTAATTTACATGGACAAATCACAATATTTACTTTTAGATTTCTCAGATATCAATACTAAGTACTTGCCTTCAAAAATGTGCCTATATACTCTTTATGAATATAATATTATTAATCATATTAATTTAATATTTAATAACATTATAAAACATAAAATATAATATCAATACACAACTAATTTTTATTGATGAATCAAAATGTTTATTTGATCAAAAGACACTCACCTATCCGAGGTTTAACAAAAAGATAGAAATCTTTCTTTCTTCCATGAAGTTTGCTAAAAAGACACATATCTCATTTTAAAAAATTTATCTTTTTATAAAATACAAAAGGACGTTTGTATCTTTTGAACAAATCTTAAGGAAGGTTCTTGAGATTTTTGAAACCTCGAGGAAGGTTCATGAAAATTTTGAAACCTCATGAGAGATTGTTGTTAAATTATCAAACCTCATGGGTGTTTAGTATCTTTTGCCCTATTTATTTTTAGATTTCTCAAATATCAACATCAAGTATTGTGTAAAAATTAAATAGGATATGCATGCATGCTCTTTATGAATATAATATTGTCACACGTACAAATTTAATATTTAATAAATTATAATACACAAAATTATATATATATATATATATTTTACATCATAACTAACAAATATTGACAATAACATATATAATTCATCCTAGAAAACTATAACTTGATCAAAGTGTATTATAATGTTTTTAAAAATAATTTTTTTGTCGTCATTATAATATAATAACAATAATAACCGGATGGCGTTTCCCCTTTGAGAGTTTATCCCGGTGACTAGGGGTGCGTCAATGGGCGGACGGCTTTTATCCACATGACTTTGACGCGGCACCATGGTGTCCAAAGTAGCGTGAAAGGTGGCTAAAGTCCCCGAGTCATAAAAAAAAATAAATAAATAAATAAAAAAACAGGATAGCATTATTAGCACTTTAAAAATAGGACTCGTACTAGTCTATATTTATTTTTCATGAGTCACATGATAATTTTTTTCCCTAATTTTTTTTTACAAGTGTAAGTTTTTTTTTTTTTAAAAAGAAAGAAAAAGGAGGACAAATTTATTATTTTATATTGAAATTAGGGATAAAATTGTCATTGAAAAATATGTAACACACCCTTGCGGTAACAAATGAATTTGGATTTCTTGGCGAAATTCAATTACGTTCGTGGTTGACTGATTGGTCGCGTAGCCTGGGCCATTCTAAGTTGGACTAGTGGAGCAGGTGAGCATGGGCCGAATTGGAAACAGAAAATAAAATCCAAAAAGTACAATGTTATGCACATTTAAATTCATATTATATATATATTTAAAATTTTATATAAATTTAAATTTAAGTTTTAAAATTCATGTGTATGCTTCCAAATACTACTTATTATTATTATTATTATTATTATTATTTAATAATTCTCTTAACCCTAGTTTTGTGGGGTTTCGTGCTATGTTGAGGATGATTTATATGTATAAAACTCTTGAAAGTCTTGGTCAATGCCCAAGAGGAGTCCATGTCCAAGTGGAAGTGAAGGCCTTTGTGTCTAGTGGTATCACTATCACACTTGTTGTCTTGAAATCGAGTGGTTCATTAATTATTTGGTTGTGGCTTTCTTTTTTTTTTTATTACGCATCGGATTTCCGCGTGTCCGTTTTACGGTCCACGTGACTAATCTCGCGCCCCTTGAAGCCGACTCCACAACTCCAAAGGAAGTTAAATTTTAGGAATCCAAGGGCGAAAATGAATCCGAGAAGGTTTGAACACCTGATCTCGTGAGAGGCACTCCTGCAGCCCGCATTACCACCTGAACCACACCCTGGGGGTTTGGTTGTGACTTTCTTTGTAAGATGGTAGGTCGTCTTTGAAGAAGCAAAAATAATGAATTTGTGGAAGTTATTGCTCCAAAATTATAAAATAAAATAAAAAGTGTTATGTATCCTTGAAATAGTCAAGAAAAGAGTGAAGGAGAGAAGAAAATAGTTTGTTAAAATTTCAGGATTGAGGGTGTCTGCACAATTAACTTGATCTTGATGATCGGATGGTGATTTCTCATCCGATTGAACAACAATTTTGACAACTTGTTTGTGATGACTCATCCTTCTTCATTCTGGTTGGTCTTATTATCATTTGGAGTTTTGTAACTTTAGTTTTGTGGCTTGGACAACAACCTCTATTTTGGGCAAGACCTTACCATTTTTCATTCAAGTTTGATTTCAAAAAATACCACGGAAGAGTATTTTCTTACACAATAAAATGAAAAATTTGCCTCTTTATTTGTTTTTCCCTTTCTAAAATAGTCATTTTAAATATCTTTGGGCACCTTATAACTTTTTTTATAAACACTTCAAATTGTTTAAAGGGTTCTTTTAAAAAGTGAGAGCAGAACAAACTAAGCCTAATGCTTTAGTAATTTTGTTATATTTGAAAAAAAAAATTAAGGATAATAATGAAACAAAATAATTTATTAGAGAAAAAGTCAACTTTTAACTTTCAAAAACTTCAAACTTAAAAGCTCCTAACAAAGGTAAAAATTGATTATCGAAAGTGTTAGATCCTACTTTTATTTTTTTTATTACAAAAAAAAAAAGAGGCGAAAACGAGAGAAACTCACTCTTTAAGTGTCGAATCACATAAACTTTATAGTGTGATTATTCAATTTATCTTTTATTTCTTATAATTTTATTTTACTTTTTTATTAATTATAATGTCGGTGATCTTTGTAATCAAACAAAACTCTTATGCCGTATTTGGGTACATAGATTTTGGATATTAAATTTGAATTTGAATAAATTTTAATATAAATTTATATTATATCTTTATCTAAATTTAATACAAATTTAAATCCAAAGTTTATTTAAATGGCAGAACTAAATAAAAAATGTGATGAAAACTAAATAAAAGAAGTTTAAAGGAAAAAAAGAAAAGAAAAGAAAGAGTTGGTAGAATGACATAAATTTCATTTATTAAAGTTGTTTTTAACAGGACAATTGAAGACGACAGCAGCAACCTTCATAGAGATGCGTGTATGTAGTTCATCTTTTGTTCTTCTTTTTAAAAAAAAAAAAAAATTCTGTAATAATATTTTTATGGAAAGTTGGAAACAAAGATGATTCCATCTTTCTTCGATCCCCAAAAAGTGTTTTACTTTAATTATTTGGGTTTGGATCCGGCAAGAAGAAAAGGGCAAAGCGACGTCGCTTTCTAACCAAACGTAGCTGAGACGGCTTTGGAGATTAGAATTGAGATGATGGGAGACGTAAAAGCGTAGTCCCTTTTATGTATTATAATAATGTTATTATTTTATTATTATTTTGAAAAAAAAGATGTATCATTTGTTCATGTATCTCACGAATATATAAGATTAATTATATGGATATACCTTAAATTTAGAGTTGTATCTACTTCATTTATATATATATATATATATATATCTTATTTATTAAGTATGTGAAGAATAAAAAGTCATTTTGTACTTATAAATAGATCGTTCAGCTATTCTCTTTTCTTTATTCTCATCATATCATTATTCTTTTAAATTTAGAGAGTTTGATAAGTAAAGAGAAATGTTTTTTTCTTTTTTTTGTAGAACTTTGGACTCCTTCGTTTGTGCCGAATTGGAGAGAATCATATGATTCAAATCAAGTTCTTGTATCTTAGGGAAGACAAGTCTGGAGAAATCATGTTACACCGATTCGTGGGTTAAGCCAATAAACCACAGAAGACTTGAATCTCCTTAAAGAGAGTAAGATGTCTATGTCTCTACCTATTTGTAAATCGTTATTTTATTTTTATTCTATTTGAATCTAAGTTTTATCATTTTATATCATTAGTTTTCTAACAATTTTAAGGAAATTCAAAATATGGAGCCTACGGTTGAAAATCGAGTGAAAATGTTGGAGATCTCAACAAGTCTTTTCGGTTTAAAGGAGCTTACTTTAAGAGATAGAAAGGCAAGAAAAGCTGGAAGGTTTTGCAGAATAAGTATAACACCAACGAGATAAGAGGACAAGATGCAATTCTGTAAGACAAATGGTAATACTATAAAGGTAAATTTATTTTATTCTGAATATAATACTTTACCTAAAGATCTTTTCCTAAAAACCATCAATTAAAGCCTAAGATGAGAAATATGGAAAATAACAATAGACCTCACAAAATGAACAGGGGCAACCCTAATCAAAAGAATTTGACCCAATGACTCCCTTACAAGCAAAACAACAATGTTTGTTATATTAGTGACAAAAGTAGGCATATTGCTCGAATTTGCAAATTTTGAAAACGTGGGTCTTTTCCCCAATCTAATATAGTTGAGGAACCATTTGTGACAATGCTTATCGATATAAATATGGTCCACAATATTGAAGGGTGGTGGGCAGACTCAGGTGCTAAGAGGCATGTTTGTTATAATATATTTTTGTTCAAGGTGTACACTCCTTTTAAGGAACCCAAAATTATTATACTTGGAGATTCACATGTTATTATTGGCCTCTATGTGAATGACTTGCTCATTTTTTGTTCAACTTTGCATGTCATAAATAAAATAAAAACAATGCTCAAAAAATATTTTGAGATGAAAGATTTAAATGAGGCTATTATTATTTTAGGCATGGAAATTACAAAATAGTGTGATGGTATATTTCTTGATCGTTGGATTCGACAATGAGTCTATCCTCTTGTTGACAAGTCTTTAACTCTGAAATTTTTTAGCTCTCGATATCTACTCGTCGATGAACATAGGGCACTCATCAACGAATCTTTGGCTGCCAACATAAGAAGACTTCTCTCATATGTTTTTTTTCCTTTGTTTGTGATCCCACTAAGTATAAGAGTCACGCGCAAATATAACAATCTCCACCTTGGCAATTATATGCCCCTTAGGAGAACCTGAAAAACATGACTGATTCTTGAACTTGAAACGCTCGTTTGGGACTGTCTCCTTTCTAGTACTTGGATACATGCACCAAGTCCAAGCAACCTCTTGAACTTGCCAATGGCCGCTTCAGCTTCTACCATCAACTCCGATATAGCTATAGATGTAACATCTGAAAACTTTGCCCTAGGCTTCTAATAAGACCTTACCACAATAGTAAACACAAAATCTGCTGCAAGTCTTATATCACCAAAACCCTCTGCATAGTCTTCAACAAAACAAACAACTGACGGTCCACTCTGTTGCTTGCTGAAACACTCCATTACACAATCATTGAGGACCTTTGACATATCCCGGACATCACAGCCCATTCTTGGGTACCGAACGGTAGACATTTCACAACGATTCTCCACAAAACCTCCCTGAGACGGCAAACAAACTCTCCCTGCGGTTCTGTCCACAAAGCTACCCTGAGATAACACCAATCTCTTTGCAGTTGTGTCTATGCGAATCAGCAAACCAAGACCGATCTTGGTTGTACCCATTACATTTATGTCAAAGACTTTCAACAGAGTTCCCAACTGATTAACCTTAGTTAAAGCCTTTCCAGCCAATAAAATGTTACTCACACACAACATATACATCACTCCACGACATCCTATCACCCTCTTCCAAACTAGAAGCCTAATCAACTCGCATACCTGAGTAGTGGTCTGATAGTACCTATGAGCCCACCGTGATCCTACTGGTCTCTCGAGCTGAAAACTCTTTTGCAATATGAACTATGTCATCTATACCCTGAGTTTGTTGCTCCACCTGCATTACATGTCCATTCATACTGTGATACTGTTGACCCGAGATAGAACTCCCCACAGTTCTGCCCTGAGTTCCTAACTCTACCTAAATAATATAATTTTTGTTGCCGCGGTTTTCTAGCATTTGTTTTTCTTCCTTTACCTGAGTACACGACCTCATGGCTTTATCACCAAAAATCATGTCCTCGATCACCCCTTTGTTTGCCACAGGATCACCTAACTTGCACCCACCTTTCTTACAACCCAAAAAGATGTACTGTCTGGACATAATACCAAGCCTGGATCCTCCATCACTAGAATAGTGCACCAGTGGACATCCACTCACAACCGAGTAGTCTACCACAAAACCTGCCCACAAGTCACTTGCAACTTTCTTTTCTAGCGATACCTTTGGCGATCGGTCACACGAGAAATGCATCATACTCACTGACTATACCAAGAAGTACCCTATAAACCCTGGATATGATCTACCCTGCTCACAAAACTCCTTGAACAAACCCAACATACTCAGTCCCAATGGATGACATGAGGATTTCTCTCCTGGTCTGCTACTCCACCTCAATGACAACACCTCAACATCAGGCTTGTGCCACATGAGATAAACCAAGACCTTCCATGATACATTCACGAAAAACATATTTCTATCCTTTGATGCTATCATCATTAGTCTCCAAACACGTGAATACATGTAGTCATCCATATACTTCAACTATATGCCACAAAGTATCTGATTCAGATTCAACAGTTGTAGCTCCACTTACAACGATAACACCCTACAGTACATAGATATTTCTCGCTATCTTTTCTCCTTTCATTACTATAGAATTGTCTTCACACACTTTCATTTCTCCACTTTCAGTCTTGTAACAAAATCCATTACAGTCTAAAGTACCCAATGAAATAACATTCTTTCCTAAACCCTTAACATGCCTTACTTCACATATGGTTCTTACAACACCATCATGCATTTTGATTTTAACATTTCCAATGCCAAGTATTTTGCATGAAATATTATTTCCCATCAAAACACAACCAGTATTGACTGACTTGTAGGTGTCAAACTGTAATGACCTGCTATTTAATTGGGGGGTTTTTTTTTTTTTTTACTATAACATTTAAAATGCTCTGATACCACACTAGATTAAACCCAATCATCAAAATAAGCAGCAAGAAACAGAAATCAAATAAACATAACCATATGTAATTATATACAATACCAGAGTGCGAAAATGTTCCCAAAATATACATGTACAATTGTTCCCCAAAATACCCTCAACTGGGCTAGGACTATACAGAAATACTCCAAAAACATACTCACTCTCTACTGACAGGTTGTCACTGAAACCCCTCCACCTGCGAGTCTGATCTGCTCGCCTACCTAGATCACCTGAAAAATATAAATTAATGGGATGAGCCAACGCTCAGTAAGACAAAATATGTTATTACTAGTGTGTGACAAATGAGTTACAGTACTATGAAAATCTGTTTCTATATAATCATATATAGCTAGATCTATGAATACTATACAAATAACATAAATCACCACCAATTCCATATTGCTTAACATATCTATAATTTTAGGTTACTAGTCAAAATACTTCTAATGTACATAAGTATAATCTCTGTCTTTTTAAATCTGTGTATACATAATAATAACTGAAAACTTTCCTGTAGATAATTGTGTGTCATGATTTAACCCCTCATGACAGGGTTGTGCGGCCCATAGGCTGGATCTATCCTGACTAGCCGACCAGGGTAAACCACTATACTCCCTCGGTCTGATCTGCCCTCCTCAACCCATATTTGATGGGGAGCCTGTCCGCGTCAAGGCACTATACGATCGACCTACTACCACGTATTATCTGAATAGGTGGTTGCACTCTGTAAACTGTATGTAACTACAGTACTGTGCTCTGTAACTGTATGGTCCAACAGGGTCTGATACTATATAATATATCTCTATATACAACTATCTGATTTACCATGATTATGAAATAACTGTATTTACCATAACAATGAAATAAATTGTAACTATGTCAACTGTGTTTCTGAACTAAACTATAATCTGTAAGTCATGGTGTTGGAAACTGTATAATCATGGAACTGAAAACTACATAATCATGGTACTGAAAACTGTATAATCATGGTATTCTGTGATTACTATAAAACATAACCACTAGCTGTTTATTCTGTAAAACATATCCTGAAAATACTGTAAAACATGTTTATTTACTATACCCATATTCTCAAGCCACATAGTAATTTTAAACATATTATACATAAATGATAAACTGTATAAATTTCTATCGTGAATAATCATCTGATAAAAATGTATAGTTTATACTGAATATAGTAAAATTGCCTAACATAGCATATTTCTCTTACCTAACTCCTGCTAAAATCCCCTACTGAGACGGGTCCTACACCCGCAGGGTTTCCTACTCAACACCCTAAAAATAATTTTCTCCAAAACAAAATATTACTATTTCTACGTCTATTACATTTCTTACAACTGCCGAAAACTCAAATTTCAAATAAAAGACCTTACCCTGGATTTGGGATGAATTTCAACTTCGTTCCACCAACGATCCACTCCAGTAATCTTAAAGAGAACTCCGCTAGGAGCGTTGTGGTGGCCTCAGATCGTCGATCCAGCGACTGACGGGACCGAAATCGAAAAGAGATAGAATAGGGGTCTTAGGAGAGAGAGTGGCACTGTATTTCTGAATTAATCCGAAGTTTTGCACTATTTATACTGCGGGATTCGTCAACGAGCCACGTCACCTCGTCGACGAGTCCTGTAGAAAGTTCGTCGATGAATCTGCACCCTCGTTGATGAATTTCAGACTTCCCAAAATTCCTCTCTCGGTATCTTCTCGTCGACGAGACGGGACCTCGTTGACAAGGTCCTGAAGAACCCTCGTCGACGAAACCCCTATGTTTGTCGACAAGGCCTGGGGAAATTTCTTGGAATTATCACCTCCAAAATGCAATGTCGTCGACGAACAGTCGGCTGCCTCCTTCTGTTACTGATTCCATTTCCCTCCCTCTTTATAATTTAAATACTATTATTACTCGGGTCGTTACACAAACCATTTTCTATTTGCTGTCATGTGATAAGAGCATCTAGTATTTAGGATCAAGAATCATCTGTAAGGCACTCCGAACCTGATGAAATACATAGTATATCCCCATCACATGATAGAGAACTTCATCGGCCAAACACAAGCGTATTTTAGAAATGGCTTTTGCTGCCAATTCTCCCCATATTGCCTCATCCATTCCAACCAGTTGAACGCCAAGTAGAGCCTTAGTCATCCCTTGTTGCACAAGTATGTCCTTCACTCTCCTCTACCATAACCAAAGTTTTTGATTCCGTCCAATTTGACGAAGTCAAATCTTGCAGAAGATGATCCCGAAGCCATCTCAACAATCGCTTTGATACCACTTTGTTGTAATAATGGATCAGATATAGGATGCACAATGGAATAAAAATGCAACAAGTAAATCAAACTCAACTAGAAAACATGAAATAACAAGTACAACAACAAGATATACGTGGTTCAGCAAAACCTACATCCACGAAAGCAATCCATACAAAAATTTCACTAAGAAATTTGAGAATACACAATACACTTCACAAAGATCTCTCTCATGTCTCACAATACCTTCAGATAGGGATAAATAGGCATTCATTCAGAGGTTTCCCTCCAATTACCCAACCACCCCAACGTTCAAATTCAAAATTTAAATTTCTTCTCGTAGCCTAGGCACACTCGTCGACAAGAATAAAGGATTTGTCGACAAGTCAAAGAAGCTCACTCGTCGATAAGTCTTTAACTCTGAAATTTTCAAGCTCTCGGTATCTACTCGTCGACGAGTCTTTTGCTGCCAGCACAAGAAGACTTCTCTCACATGTTTTTCTTCCTTTGTTTGTGATCCCACTAAGTATAAGAGCCACACACAAATATAACAATATAAAATCTTCTAAAAATCTTGCGGATCCATTAACTAAGGTCTTAGTAAAAGAAAGAGTCTGGAATACATCAAGGGGGTTGGGATTAAAGCCCTTAAAAATCACGAACCACGTATGAGGATATCCAACCTAAGGACCAAACATCCTGTAATTGGGTTCAATGGGAAGAACAAATCATATGGTGGTCATAAGAAATGCACTATTATTTTTAAACTCATCCCTATGGTGTAAATGCATTTATCTTATAACGGAGGAGGTTGAGTTTTTAATGATAATATATATCTCTTATGAGTGGGGTGTCAGAGTTACAGGAGCACCCTTAACAGATTTCACCTATGTGAGCATGGGAGTAGGGCTGCTCTCTATGAGAATTGGGCTTATTCTCAAATATGCTCATGAAACTGGGATTAGCACAAGGCCAAAACGTGCTGGCTATTAAAGCTCATGTCAACACCTGAATGATCATGTGTGAGCACTAATACTTTATTTCCCTTAAGCAATCATAGTTCAAGTCTGAGACCACTAGTGACTGTGGAGTAATGATTATTGTTCAGTAAGTGAAGATTCAATGTAGAGCACACCTTCATTATGCATAATTATTCATCTTTGATTGTTAAACTCACTATATGCATGGTGTATACATAATATTAAAATGAGGGGGGAATTGTTAGTGTATTTTAATATTATTATTATATTGTTTGTGTATTATAATAATATTATTATTTTATTGTTATCTTGGAAAAGAATATGTACCTTGGATTGGGTTATGACAATTCATTCATGTATCTCATAAATGCATATGATTAATTATATGAATGTACCTTGAATCTTGGGTTGTATCTACTTAATATATACATATCTTATTTATTAAGTACATGGAGACTGAAGGGTCATTTTGTACTTATAAATAGACTCTTGAGGCATTTGCACAACACATCAATATTTTCTCTTCATTTTCATCATATCATCCTTCTTTAAGTCTAGAGAGTTTGACAAGTAAAGAGAAATGTGTTTTTTTGTGGAGCTTTGGGCACTTCCGTTTGTGCGGAATTGAAGAGAGTCATACGATTCAAATCGGGTTATTGTATATATCCTGAGGTAGAAAAGATTGAGAAATTCTGCTGCACCGGTTCGTGGGTTAAACCAATAAACCACAGAGGATTTGAATCTTATTAAAGAGAGCGAGATATTTGTACCTCAGTCTATTTGTAAATTTTGGTTTTATTTTTATTCTATTTATATCTAAGTTTTATCATTTTATATTATTAGTTTTCTAATAGGGTCTACCACATTTCTTCCTCTACTTTCATATAAAGATTAAAAAAAAAAAAAAACTTAGTAACACAAATCGTGATGATACAACCCTAATTGATAGGATCTTATTAAATGATGCAATATACGTAATGACACATATGATACAGGGACTCAAAATACACAAGCTCACAATGTGTTTTAGGTGATTTATAATTGAGATTCACGTAATTCAAATGGACTGATTTCATCGACCGATAAAGTGATTCAGAGGGCCTAATTTTATTTTATTTTTCTAGTGCATCAACAAAAAAAAAAAAAAATCAATTTGCTTTTAATTCAATTGAAGAACTTCAGGGTCATTTGATGCACCAACATAAATCAATATTTTTTGTCCTCTTTAAGAGTATGGTATTTATTTAACTCTATTTGGAACTTTTAACTAATATTAATATATATCATTTTTATGTTTAATTATTAAAGTTTGAAAAATTATATATACTAATGAATAAGAATTTAAGTTTTCATTTTTTTAAAAAAAATTCAATCACACTAGAAAAAAAATCTGTTTATAATAGTTTCCAATATAAAAACAATATTCCATTTTATTTTTTCCTTCATCCAAATAAATCCTTGACCCAAACAAAAGTAGAATAAAATTTTAAAATTGTGAGATTTTGAATTTGGCAGTAAAATCATAAAATTAAAATAAATAAGATCCTTGAAAAAGAAGGGCAAAATTCAAAAACCTATTTTTTTACCATAAGGGCACAACTCAACTTTGAATAGAGTAAATGGAATATAGAATGGTATGAAAATAATCTCTATAATTTTACATATTTTCAATATAATTTTTCATTTCATTTCATTCACACTAAATTCGATTATAATGTACAAAAATTGAATTAATTAATTAACTATATATTTAACAAAAGAAGATTTCATTAATAGGAGAAGAACATTGGATTAGGTTTATTTAATATGTAATCAAATTGATCTTTATAATTCTAGATATTGACTATGTAATATTTCACTTTGTTCTGCTCCTATTTTTCATACCGGCATATCAAATGTTCGGCAAGTTCACAACATGCTTATTCCTAAAAATAAATTTTTTTTATTTTTTTTAAAAAGAAGATGAAAACGTAAAAAAAAAAAAAATTATCCACTTCACTCCAACATACCAAAGGTTGAGTTAATTAGTTCATGAAACGATTGACCCGCTCGGAACTTGAAAATTATGAGGAAAATAAAAGAAAAACACAAAAAATTCAATTTCTTTGGTTATTAAGAAAATTGAAGACAATTTCCTTAATTTTTAATCATATTAGAACAAATTTTTATTTTTAATAGTATTTGATATAAAGAGAAAAATTCAATGAAAAATGAGTTCCCTCCTCATTTTCCTTTCTTTTTCTTTCCACCAAAAGGACTGGATTCTTATTCTTAAGAATAAATTCAAAGAAAATGAAAATATAAAAAAAAATTATCATATAAGAACAATTTCAAAAAATAATAATATAAAAAGTCATATTACTCCAATCAAACAAAAATTAAGATTTCAAAAATAAATTTTTAAAGTAAAATTGAAGAGTAATCATTCAGTGTTTGTCCACTTTATTAAAAAATGATATTATTCTTTACTTAAATTATGACAACGCGAAACGGTCAAATCTTAATATTACAAAGGCTTCTTAAAAAATTATCATTCCTTGAAACAAAATGTAACTTAAATTTATTTATTACTAATAGAAGGAACAAAACAAGACAACAGTTTTCACAACTTGGGATGTGAAGATTGTTGCTTAAAAGCCAAGGCACTCGAATTCCTATAAAGTCACCTTTTCGCACACAATTATCCACAAACACCTTTTCAAGAACCACAATCTAACACAGCCCTACACCAGATTGATTATTTTAGGGACTTGAAATTTGCATTTTCATAATTAATAAAATGATATTTAATTGTCTAAATCAACATCACTCTCGAACATAATGCAGCTGCATGCATAAACCTAAAACTGAGTAAATTTGCATAGTCAAGTTTTAAATTTGAATTTCTATAAATTATAACTCTCTATTACATTTCGTCCAAATTCATATCATTTCAAATTCAAAGTCCTCACAAACATAGACACACAAAACCCACAACAAAAAGAGGGAAGATAAATAAGAAGCTCCTCTGTGTGGAAACTGAAAAGTATACGAATAAATAAATTAATAAATAAATCAGACAGTTGGAAAAGCAAAACATTACATATAACACAAATACCAGACCGAAAAAAACAAAAAAAAGAAAGGCTCACAACAGGCCATTCATATGGAAACAAACTCAGCCTAAAACAGGCAGAAAATTACAACAGTTTGATCAACCAAAAAACAGCAGTGTAAGAGCAAACCCAACAGAATGCAAATGTATAAGCATACTCAAATACCAACTGTAACTGAATCGGGCCGAGAGAAAAAAAAAAAAAAAGCGCCATTCTGCAGTCTTCCGATGATGTATATGAAAAACGAAGAAACAAGCAGCCAAATGCTTGCGTTCAACAAAAAGCTATCGCAATTACCCTCCAGAATGGGACACCGGAGTTGTTACGAACTGCCCATTCTTGAAGACATGAACAAACTGCTGGGGCAAAGCATGCTCCCCCTGCAACGTAACACATGAAGAATTATCCATCATAAACTCAACGAGCCAAAACTTCTTATTCATGTCTGAATTTTCTTTTTTCTTTTTTTTTAAAGCATGCAAATTCAAAAGATTAAACGAATTCTACCTAACTTAAAAACACCAAAATAAATAAATAAATAAATAATTTAAGTCCACTGTCACACCTAGATGAATGCCAATTAAACCTAGAATTGATTTTTTTAAAAAAATTTAAAGGTCAGATATTTACATGCATTTGATGCATTATTACCATCCGCCCTGGGGGAACCAACTCATTTTAATTTTAAAACTTAAGAGAGAGGCATCAGTCTTTGGCATCAATAGATTCAATACCATATGCATAATTAATAAACACAATCAAAATAATGGATAATGACTCGGAAATACAGACAGGGACAACAAAACCAGGACTAAGCAAATCATGGAAGGATGTTATCTTCAGCCAATGTCCCACAATTAATCAGCAACTAAAAACTGAAATGTGCATTGTAGATATGGTTTAAATGTTTGCGGGCATTGTTGGTCTCACAATCTTAAGAAACGTCAGGTGAAAATGATCAAAATGACAAGGTTTAGCACCAGCTGAATCAACTCATTCTATGGATGCTCGTGCATAGAAGCCCAGAACAGAATATGTTACGATCAAGCTTCCAGGATCCATAGAAATTTGTATCCGTATATAAGAATATATTCCTATCCTTTGTGTGATCAACAAATACAGCATACAGGAACATTGCTAAAAAACAGTACAAAAGATCAGCAGCTTTTAAAGACAATCACAAATGCAACTCAGGAACCTCTGCCACCGGATTGCATAGCAGTGCCAGTGACTTCTTCCTAAGATGCAAATTTGGTGAAGAAATTTTCCCATCAAAGTGAAATTAGCCCCCACATCTCAAACCAATTAAAAAATTACTTACAATACTTACCACTTAAAATAAGGACTTGTCCTAAAAAGTACTGCTGGGCTTGCACAAAAGCAAGTACTTACTGCAAAAATAGTTTTTCAAAACCACCTTTTTCACATTAAAAAAAAAAAAAACATTTTCCGTAAATGCTGAAGAATTGCCATTTTGACCACCTTATAAGGTTGACGTTAGAGACCGTTAACAAACTTGCAATTTTTTAAAGAGGTGGTGGTGAAGTTGTAACTTATAACTCTCAGTTCTGTGAGCATGGAGGACCCAAGTTGCTGCTGCTGCTGCCGCTGCCTCCTCCTCTGGCACCAGACTATCACCAACCCACCCTCACCCCCCTTCTCTCACAGGCAGTCAGGCGACTCAGGCCTATGCCCAAGAAGCAACCTAGGCCGCTTCAGTCACCTCACATCACCTTTACCGACGGATCTAGCGGTGCTCCCAGATCTCCCCCCACCACCGAAATGAATTAGTGATGACTGATGAATTATTAAATGTTTATAGATAATTGTTCATTAGAAAATAATAATCATACAACTGATTTATTTATAAAAAATAAAATAAATTTTAATTTAAAATATTAATTAGAAGATATTGACTAAAATTGTTAGTTTATTCAATAATATTATCATTGACACAATTTAATAATCATACATTATTTTTTGTTCTATATTATAACATATTACTAATATGTTGAAACATTATAATATTATTATAAATTACAATAAATTCATACATCACTTACAATCAGCACTTATTTTTAGACACACCCAAGAAATTGTTATATGGATTTCAGGACCTTTCTATTAGTATTTAATATCAACATTTTCCAATTCATTACTTTTTTCAGAAATGTGTTTTTCTATAAGTGGTTCCAAACAAACCAGAATGCCAGTAGTCTTTTTAACTATTGCATTAGTTATGTAATCAAAAAAGTCAAAAGATTATTTACATGATATTTTAGGAGAGAAGAAACTGAACTTCAGCCACTTCCTGCTCAATTCTGCACAAGTTTTATTGGGGTTTCCACTTCCCACCAAAATAGTTAATATACCAATAGAAAGTTTGACCAATTTTGACAAGGCATTTACAGTCCAACCTAGCAAATAAAGTAATTGAAGATCATCAGTATAACTTCTTGACATCCCCAGAAAACACGCTCAGCATGCCCTAATCAGGCATGTCATTAGTGCCAATGCCCTAGGTAAGGACTAGGGAGAGTAAAATCCAATTTTTAAAAGCTCCACATTTACCTTTGAAAGAAAATGAAAAGAAAACAAAAGTAAACCTTGAAAACTGGGTTACGGAAACTCTAATATTACCACTCCATCAAATGATCCAATTAAATTGAAAATTTTCAGAATCAAGGCATTAAAAAATATATTACTGCATAATCTGCTAATGCCAGTTGAACCATTCTAGGGAAGAATACACAAAATTAAAAGCAAGACAACATAACATCACACACAAATTAAAAGCTGCAAGCATTCTTTGAGCAACTATCATTTGATTAATGTCTTACCAAGTTCTAACAATAGAAACCACAGGACAAACATGACACTGGATATCCTAATCAATCCTTGCCTAGTCATATTCACAAGGAGGCCCTAGTCAGTTAGAGAAAGTGAGAGGAGACAGTTGACCCAGCTAATGGTTTCCTAGAAGTGCATTTCAGCTACATAGACTTTCAAGCCACATACTTGAATGACCTAACCAAATGGTCCTCATCAATGTTACCTAGAATTCAGAATGTTCCGGTTCACAGAACAGGGTACGATATATACTCAAAAGTGAGGTGGATGAGGTGGATTAGGGGTATCCATATAGAGATGTATAGCATAAAAATGTCTGATGGAACTTTCTTCCATTTAAGAGAAGATGCTAAGAAATTTTCTTTGGTAAAGTACATTAATAATGATTGAAAAGAAAAACATAATATGATAATGCACCACTTTTACTAATACAACAATATTTCATATGGAAAACTTTGAATTAAACTTCAAATCTCTAGATTTAGAGTTCTGGAATGAAAATGCACCATATTTTGCACCAACTTGTGGCTTGCTAGAGTGTAAGCACATTCAGCTAACTAGGTGATTTTTAATCATTTCAAACATTTCTCAGGACTATTTCTAACCAAATCAGGTCATCCACAGCAATCATATCCGAGTTCTCAGCGTGAGTGTTGTACATGGCATCTTTTTTAATGTCAAGCTTAATAATTTTAAACAATCGCAATGGATGAGTATACCAACAAAAAATACATTATAGGATAAATACCCAGAGCAAACCAGCCAAACAGAAAATGTTAACTCACCCAATCACCATTAGGGTCAGCACCAGGTACCAAGACATTGATCTCGCTTGATTTAGCTGTTGTTATAGAGGTTTCCAAAGAATCTTTGCTCAAATACAATTGGCAGCCTGATGTGTTGTCAACTGAAATAGTTGGAGCTGAACCCTGTAATAGCATTTAAAAATTAAGAACTTGGGTCATTCTAGCCTTCAATAGTGTAGGTCATTGAACTGCTCAATATGAAATTCTAATGCTCAGAACACTATTAGCACGTTAGGAAGTTAAGTAAAGATTGTGATAGTAATGTTGTCAATTTAAAATATGCCAGAATCATTACTCTAATTATATTTGTTTCCCAACAAAAAAGTAGATACCTGGCATTGCACCTCAACACCATTGCAGTTAACAACCTCACAAGCAGCCACAACATCCTGTATTTCACAATTCAAGGTTTAAAAATGAACGTGCATCTTTCACAACATAAAGCTTCCATATATCATAAAAGTACTCAATTCTCTATTCTAATCTGCTCAGACTAACCTTGAAAACAATTCCCATCTTGGTGCATTTGTCAACTGTTATATTGTTAACTTTTCCTGCACATTATTAGAGTAAGATATGGCTGCATGTAAATATTAAAAAAAAAAAAAAAATCCTGCTCATTTTTCCTTTTTTGTTTTCTTTGTTCTTTATTTTTGTTTCCATTTTTTCTTTCTTTTTCTTTTTTTTTTCTGAGGATGATGTGTCAGGGCAATTATCATATTGCTTGTGAGAAAACAAAAATTACCCTGGATTTGCAAAACAGAATCTTTGCATCCAAAGATATATACAGACTGTTTTGCATCACAGTCATCAATGACAAGATTCTTTCTCCCAATTTGATTCTCAACCACCCACCTGCCAGTAAATACAACATAGTAATGAGATTAAAAATTGTATGCTGGCACAAATCTAATATAAAGCCAAAGCATCTACAAATGGAATGCATACTCACTTACGACCCATTTGAAGCTCTAACTTTGGAGGTCCAGTTTTAGAAAAAGAAGGTGAATTGGTACGGCCTTCCTTTTCACCAGCGGCTACAACGCCACTTCTATCTGCACGGTTCTTTGTCTTCATATCTGCTGTGACTTTTCTCAAACCTAAAAAGCAAGCAATCAAATTAAAACTGTGCAACATACCCCAAATAATAGAAAACAGTGCAAATGTGGAAGAAAACTACCAGAAGTCACAGACTTTCCCGCACTAATTTCTTGAAAAACAGCTGACATCCCTGTCTTTGGGTGTGATGTTGAAGACTGAGATGATTCAGAGCCGAAGAGAGGAGCTGGAGGAGGGGGTGGAGCAACAGGGGAAACTGTTGGAGGAGCTTTTGATGGTGCAGCAACAATTTTTCCTGTGGAACTCCATACTGGGCCCAGAGGATAGTAACACTTAACATAATCCCTTAAACCTGGAAAATATAGTTCCTTCAAAGCTTTGGCCCACTCCACATGATTTGGGTCTTTGTTTTTGTACTCCACAAGAATCTGAAATTTGCCATTCAGAGAGTCAACAAACATGATTTGGTAATGACTTTACAACTTCAAAACACTAATGGGCACAGCAATATGAAAGGCATGTGTGAGGCCATCCAGGAGATGTCCATGATACACTACACATGGAAGACTGGAAGTATTAAGCATACAGGAAATGAAAATTGAATAATCAATATGTTATTACACACTTCAGTGCATAGTTTTTTCCCCTTAATTTTTCATTTTGACTTTTCACCAGATGAACCTATGAAGCTGTTGGTTATGAAACAATGGAAGTGTATGCAATTACTTACCAACATTTCAAGATACATTCCTAAAAAATTGAATGCAACAATAGATTGCAAACATCATTTTTCAATCCAGAATATTCTCAACCTTCTTGCACAGGAGTTTACTATTACCAACTCTCTTTCTATTTGAAAGAAAATATTTTTAGTAATTATTTGGTGGTATTGTAACAGCTAACAGGAGTCACTTGCTGCTACAAATATATAAGTACCTTGTTACTGTAGAATTCTGCCATTTGCCAACTTTCTTCCACATGTGCAATAGGCAAGCTCATACCTTTGGAGAAAGATAAAGCATGTTAAGGAACCAATCAAGATCAAATAAAACCATCTGCTTTCGCCATTAAAAAATGATCACAGCTTTCACCCTACCACAATCTTTTCCCGAATATGCAATCCATGCTAAAGCTGAGAGACTGTCAGTGGCAGCCTTCAAGTGGTTAAAGAAATCAGATCGCCTTCCTTCTGTCATTGCATTCGCTTTCACAATCACTTCATTCAATGGATTGAGAAATTCACTCAATCCCACCATGTCAGGTTTCTGCACTTGTAAATCACACACTCATCATCAAAGCAATTCAATTAACAAGAAATGATACGTATACAGAAAAAAGAAATGCAAGCACTGCCAATTGACCATTTCTTGGTCGTAGTATGAATCATATGACTTATCTTATTCATTATTCTGAATCTTGTCTAATGCACTTACCTACCAATTCTAGTATCGACTATCAAGTGCCAAACCACTTAAGAACTGGAAGAACTCATCATCGCTGATCTTAAATGATCAATAAACAATCTTATTGCACAATTTAAGACTTTTAAGTATTTTAAAAATCCACTGCAAACTTAGAATGCATAATCTCATTTTAATTTGATATCATTTATGATTTTCCCTGCTTCTGTGCTTTCTCTTAAGCTTTCCTCAAAATTTTGCTAATAACATAGATTTAGTTAACTCATCCAAAACTCTAATTGGATATATGATCAAGGGAGTCGAGCTATCAGTGTCTTGGGGGTCAGAAATGAATCTCATGAGATCAGATCCAATCATCCAATAGTAAAAGACGCAAGCATCAATGCCATCGTCGTGCATTAATTGGAATGTATTGGAATAGGCATTCTTTTGCAAAAAGGTGATAACAAAATCTAAAAATAGCACCAAATAGATAATAACCAACCCTAGTAAATTTCTAAGCATTTCTCTATACTCTGTTGGGATTAAACCGAAAAATTATCACCAAAATCACCCGCAAACCAAGTAACATAGAAACATGAGAACAAGAAAACCAAGCAATTCGGGCACAATGTCACCATGTCATAAGCTATCCACACATCACTAAAGTCAAATATACAAACCCGAAATTTTCCAACCAACACCAACGCAACAACGAAACACCTCAATCTCATCTAATCCCAAATTCAAAACGCAAAACTAACAAACCACAAAACAGAACCAACCTGAGTCTGCTTGACCTTGACGAGAAGCTCCCTCTCAGCAGAAAACGCCTCCTCGAGAACCCTCGTAACGACCAAAACTTGTCCCCCAATCTTCCCCGCCGCGGCCGAAACCCTACCCACGAACTGCGCCATCAGATCGTCAAAAGCAGCAATCGAAGGATCCGCCGCACCGCCGCCGCCGCTCTCCGGCGCTCCTCCCGCGCGCCCTCCGCCTGAAACCGCCTCCAACCGCGCCACCGCCGCTTCCAATCTCTGTATCAGCCTCTCCTCCATTGTTCAATCCAAGATCTCTCTCAGATAAGATTAAGGACGAGATCTGGGGTGGATTGTTGTTTAGGGGTATTTATATGTGCCAGTGTGAGCGGGTTTTTGTTCTGTTGTGTTCTTGGCGTTGGGGGTGACGCCGAAAGGCAGAAAAAGGACAATGGGAATAATTGCTTTTCTCGGGGGGCGGAATGGTAATAATGACGGTCCATTAGGATTGTTTGGGCACTGACATGCCGACAAGTGGCGCTTTGACAGGCAACGGTGGCGTGCGTTGCGTTGTGAAACACCTGTAAAAAAATTATTGTAGCGTAAAGAAAATGGGAGGAGTGGGAGATGGGTTGGATCATGAATGGGTGGGTTCTAGGGTTTTGAAAGAGTGATTAGATCATTTAAATGTTCATTTGAAATAGAAAAAAAAAACACCCAAATTTAATCTTTAAGCATGGGTTTTGGGTATTTATTTGTTTATTTTTTAAAAAAAATTAATTTTTAAAATTGATTCAATATTTAGTGAGTTGTGAGTTAAAATCGAAATTATTTATGAGTTACTTTTCAAATATTTCTTATTTAATTATGTTTAGAACACATGGTAGTTTACTTAGTTGAATCATTAAATTAGTTGTATATTTAATTTATCTGTTCTTAGTTTGAATTAGTATTCAATACTTACATAACTTATTTTACTTAGTGTTTAATACTTACTTTTTATCAAAAGAAATCTTCTTCTACATATTTTCACTCATTTAAATTCGTATTATATTGATTTTTTTCACATATAAAATCACTTTTATATGAATTAATTGTTCGAATGCCTCAACTCAGCCTTTGGCTGGTACAACCAATGTCACGTATAATAGTATCAAACAAATAAAATCAAATAGCTTTGATTAATTTCACTATGTATCATAAAATAATTTTCCCAAATTTTATTATTGTATCAAGTTATTTGCACTAATTGTATTCATTTCTCCAACAATATTGAGCAACAAAAACAAAAAACACATTTTATCAGATTTATTCTTAATTGTGCTAGGAGAAACCGAATACAATAAATAAATTAAACTTAATACAAGTATTATGATATCATCTTTTACCATCGGTGTATCTATTCTCTTTTGAGATGTTTTGCCTTGCAGTGATCATTTTTTTCCGAATCTGCTAGTGTTCATATGTTAGCTCTAAGAAAGTTGTGTGCATACATGCTCATAACTATTTAAAAAAATTTATGATCTTTTTTTTTTTTCCTTTATTTTTGTTATTGACTTTAAGTGCTAGCCGATATAATTGTGTCATATATAAAGTTAGCGTGTATCCATCACACATAATAAAAGTTTATGAATGGGTAAGTAGAAGGCATGAAAAAAAAAAAAAAGGGTGGTTGTTGATGCTTTCTTTATTAATTTATTTTCATATTCAATCATATTATTTAGCCACTTGTTTTTTAAGTTGGGGGTAAATTAATTTAAAGTAAGTCGATAAAAATGTTTTCAACAAAAACTGAAGATTAAGAAAGATCAAGTTCTTCTTATTAATCATTAATGCTATAAGAAGTACAGCCCGGTACATAAAACTCCTGTGTATGCGAGGTCCAGGGAAGGGGCGGACCATAATGGGTAAAAATACAGTATCACGGGTGGAGGTTTTTAATTATGTATACTACTGTTTGACGTTTAATTCACTTATTTAATAAAATCGAGGAAACCATAAAAGTTGTGTTTAGAAGTATGAATTTTAAGTTTTAAATTTAGATTTGCATAAACCTGTATGAAATTTTATTTGACTTTCAATTATATTTTTTTTTATCCAAATATATATGTATCTAAACCTTAAAATCCAAACTACAAACTTCTAAAGATGCGAAAAGAAGATTTTAGACTTCTAATTTTTTTAGTCAATATATTGTAACGTTACGTCTTCCTTCATTACTGTTAAGAAAACAATATTATTTGAAATTTGAAAATATAAAATTATCCTTTACCATGTGTTTAGAATGAGATCAAATGTGAAATAAATAAATTATTCAATTTATTTATTTCACATTACTCATAAATACTAAAATTAGATCTCGATAAAAGATTTTGAAAGATTTGAGTAGATTTATAAGGTAACTCTCATCCTACTAATTAAAATTGATTTGAAGGATTATGTGGAACCGAAAAAATAATGAAATGAAGGAAGTTATAAATATTTGTTTAGAATTTTAAAATTGAAATAGAATTAAATTTATTAATTAACTTATGCACAGATGATTTCTAAATATTTTCATTAAAAATTAAGGACATTATAAGAAGGATAATTGAATTAAAAAATGATCAAAAATTATTTAGGATTTCTTCAATTAATAGTAGAGGAAAGATATTATTAGATTATCAAAACAAAATTTGTTTTTCTCGTTATCTTATCCTTTTCATAAGCAAGTAAACTATTTCTACAGAAGTTAAAATATTAATGATTTTATTAAATATTTTGAAAATGAAAATTGCATAAATTTTTTACAATAAACTCATTAGAATTTGGATAAATATTCAAATTATTATTGACCAATATTTTTCAGAATTGTTTTCCTAACATATTGCAAACCTAACAATGCATATATGTAAATATGTAAATATCTAACCTTAAAGATACACTTTACTACACGTTTAAAATGTAAAAATGGAAAGGAATCGACTGTAATAAAATTGAATTTATCACTTAATTTCATTAAACTTCTTATTTAAATTTTTTTTCTATTTCTTTCTTAGTATCATTTTGTTTGCAATTTTCTTTCCTAATCTCATCCTATTTGCAAATTAATCATGACATTAGTTTATAGGTTCAAATATTAAGACTCTATTTGGAATTTGGAAAATAATGAGGAAAAGAAAGAAAAGTATTAAGAAATTTGCATTTTCATATTTGGTTATCAAGAAAAGTGAAAAGAAAAATGAAAAATATACCAAATCTATTAACAATATTTTAATTTACTTATTATTAATATTTTATTTTTTCTAATTTTAAATCGTATAAAAAAAACTTATATTTTTAATAATGTTTAATATAAAAGAAATATATATAAAAAAAAATAAGTTTCCTTTTTTTTTTTTTAACTTTTCTCAAGTAAAATCCTTGATTTAAAGACGGACTAGAATCTACAATGTCCAAATAAAAATGAACCTTCAAACTTGAAAATGTGTGTGTGTGTGTGTGTGTGTGTGTGTGTGTGTGTGTGAGAGAGAGAGAGAGAGAGAGAGAGAGAGAGAGAGATGTAACAATGAATAATGATAGGGGTGGAGGTGTGAGGTGTGAGGGGGTGACCCACCATGTTCGGGTCGGGTCGGGTCGGGGACACAATTCCGTTCGAAATTCATTTTTCCCTTGTTTTAGTACGCAAAAAGTAAAAGGGCATATAAATTTTTAAAATAGTTTGTTTGAATCAAAAACTTTATTTGCACACTAAAATATGTGAAAAAAATACATAAAAGGTTATTTTATGTGTAATTTTAGGGATTAAAGAAAGGATTTGATATAACTTAAATGAGACTCTGGTATTAAACTCGACATTAACTAACATAAGATTAAAAATTGAAAAAACATCGAGGGATCAATGGAAAGAAGGTAAGGTCTGTTAATTAAAGTTGTGAGTTAGCACACCAATTTTTGCTCTCTAATAACCTATCTGAAATGTAACCATTGCGATCAAATAGTGGGGAAATCAATAGAGAAGTATCCTGAATGCCTATAAAAAGGACGGTCTAAAGAAGGTAAGACATCTTATCTTATCTTATTCTCATCCATACTTTACTATTGCAAATGTACAATCCTTCCAGATTTTCAAACTTAGACATTAGAGTAATCCCCGGTAGTACATCCTAGATCCTCCAAGCCGTTTATATCTTATTCTTAGCAGGTGATCAAAGTTGTGATTGATTTAAATTTTCTCAGATAAATTTTGACAGCAGCAGTTGGTACCGTCTGTGGAAAACTTGAAAGGATTTCTTTTTTAAAACTCAATTATGGTTGCATTACGCAATTTTGAATTTGAACCCGTTGCTAGGGATCAATCACTCTAGTAAATTTACTCCCTTCAACTAGACAGTCTGCCGTAAATTGTGTCTTTAGGCTAATTTCTAGCTTTTTAAAGGAAGGTAGAAGACATCTTTACCATAATCTTACAACCAAAAAAAAATTTAAAAAGATATTGTAGAACATGTCTTGGGCCTATACAAGTAGAAACAATACCTAAGGGTAAGGCGATTATACTATATGTAGCATCCTTGAAAATTCCTGTAACGACCTCAATTTCTTAAACATAAAATGAAACATAATAAATAAAATGGTCAACCCGAACCCGTGGGTAACGGGGACACCTATCAATCACAGCGGAAATCTGAGCAGCAGTAAACATAAAATCTCAAACATCCAACCATAAGACATAATACCAGAGTTATCTACATTCCCAAAATACTGTATTTATTTACATTCTTCCAAAATATTTCAAAATACATCTAGGATCCCATAATCAAAATAATTCTGATCCTAGTACATTGCTTACCCTCCTAACGAGGTAACTTAGTAAACTCAACGGTGGTCACGACCCGCCGGTCACTCAGGGTTTCCTGAAAAATATATTAAGTTCGGGGGTGAGACACTTCTCAGTAAAAGAAAATAAATTAAATACAACTGTGTGGCAACATGAACATTCAATGCAATTATACATATATAGTACATTTCATATATCGGTAAACATTCATCATAACATACTAAATTCTCATATACTTCCATAATTATTAATAAATCATAATGCACATAAAAAATCTGTTATAACTGATAATACTGAAAATATACCCAAGATGAATAGTTAGCTAATGTCATGTATTACCCCCCATGACGGGTTGTGTAGCCTGAAGGCGGGACCTAACAATGGCTGGCCGACCACTGCCTAGTCAAATATGTCTGTAAGTATGATGGGTCCGCCACATCCTAGTCCGAATTATCAGGTGGACGTCTACAACTCTACACTGAAAGTCACACCGACTATCCATCTCCCATCCCCTCGTGGGGTGGTTAGCACTAATCTGAACATAGATATCTGATTTATACATAGCTACGGTACCGAGCTCCTGAAACTGAACTAAACTAACATACGGGTTCTGATAACATATAGTACATGATAATATAACATCTTTCATAATTACAGTCTTGTGCCGAACATTTTATAATTACGGCCTCATGCTGAATATTTCATAATTACAGCCTCGTGCCGAACATATCATAATTACAGTCTCGTGCCGAACATATCATAATTATAGCCTCGTACCGAACATATCATAATTACAGCCTCTTGTCGACATATCATACACATATACATCATTCTGAAAATAATTATTTTATCATGCATTTATCAGAATCATACTGTATTGTATACTTTCATAATTTCTCAAATCATACTGCATTTACATCATTATCATATCATAATATTTCTCCACGTAAAATAATATTCATGCCACATATTTGCTGTATAAAACTATACATTGTATTCTGAAAATCATGGTTTCTGGCATCTCATACATATATACACGTTTCAACATAATAACAGTATTTTTCCCAAACGTGCATTTATTCCATAATATTCAAATATCGTAAATATTTTCAGGAAATCAATTTGCTCATAAATAATATTAATTTGTGTCTGCTTTAATTTATTCTCTTACCTAGCTACTGAGAAAGGTCCTAATATATCCTAGTCTAACCCCTGTAGAACTTCCTGATCAATACCCTGAAACTGAAATTTTCCAGTATTAAACCTCAGCATTTTCACGTGTATATCATTTCCTATAACTACCACAAAACCAAATTTGACTTAAAAAGTCTTACCTCAATCCAGGGATGATTTCCAAGTTGTTTTCACCAACGATCCGCTTTGGCAGATTTGGAGAAAATTTCCCCAAGAGCGTCGTGGTGACTTCGGATTGTCGATCTGGTGTAACTCTGACTCAAAATCAATGAAAGAGAGAGAGAGGGCCGAAGGGGAGAGAGAGAAAAGAGAGGTTGCTTAATAAAGAAGTTAAAAATCGGATTTTCGATATTTATAGAACTAGATTCGTCGACGAGCCACGTCATTCGTCGACTAAATTTCATCAACGAATTCTCTTAAACCCTCGTCAACGAATCCCCTATGTTCATCGATGAGTCCTCTAGAAATTTCTCTTCCTCTTTATTATTTTAAATACCATTTTTTTTTTTTTGAGTTGTCACAATTCCAGATCTGAAAAAGTAAGTAGAAGGAGCCAATAGTGTGAACATTAATGAGCAAAAATCTTAGGAAGAAAAAAACTCAAAAGAATTAATCAACTAAAAAATTTGGTAAAAGAAGTTCGTAGTCAACCTTTAATAAGGAAAATCTTAAATAATGGAAATCATTTTAGCTAGTAAATTCAAGATGTCTAACATAGAAGGATATGATGGGTCATCAAATCCTTTAGATCACCTCGACACCTTCAGATTAATGTTGATGCAATTGTAAGTTGCACTCGATGCAATTATGTGTCGATCATTTGCAGTGGCCCTGAAGGGAAATGCTAGAGCATGGAATCAGACATTGAAACTCGCCTCGATTGGTTCTTTCTCTGAGATGGAGCAACAATTTGTGGAGCATTTCGTCGGTAGTTGAAAAATGACGAAGACTTCAGCCTGTCTTATAAGTCTTGTTCAAGGAGAAAAGGAAACATTAAAAGAATTTAAGCATCATTTCGTTAATGCAACTCTATAGATCAAAAACTTGGATGATAGAGTAATTGTAACCACCTTGACAAACGAATCTACAACCTTGTGACTTTCTGAATTCCATAGGGAAGAAACCCCTGATCAATGTGGGAGAGCTGATGACATGTGCCCAAAAATATATCAACGTAGAGGAAGTTATCACCACAAAAATAAAACAAATCATATTTAAAGAGAAAATATTCTAGAGACATTGCCAAAATCTTCAAAGGAGGGGTAAGGAAACATACCTCTAGTAAATACTTCCCTTCCAAATATGGAGAATAAAAGAAGTGGAGAGGAACTATTTATAGGAGAAAAAAATGTGGCACGAACCACAGGGCTTTGTTAGATGCAAATTAAGCTAAGAAGATCTACCCAAAATACGGGTATTACTCAACGGAAAACTAGCACATCTCATGAGCACTGCTCATGAGGCCCAAAAAAATGTTCATTCGATATACACTGCTCATGAGACAACAAGAGACGAACACTACTCGACAAAAAAATGACCCACCTAATCAGCATCACTCATTAGGCCTAAAAAATGTTCATTTGATGAGCACCGCTTATGAGGCCCAAAAATGCTTATTTTGTTGGAATTGGTGTAATCCCAAGAGGAGGGGGTGAATTGGAAATTTAACATTCTTCCTAGGTTAAATCCTAATCACAAGCGGTATTCCCCAACCTAGGGTCTGTCTACGCAAATACCAATCACCCAACAATTTAACACTGAGCAAAAGTTATAACAGTTATAGCAAACTCAGTATTTCCCAAGCAGATATTGTAACACCCCGACCCGCCACGTGGGGCCCAAGGTACTATTTTAATAAAATTCATATTCTCAATACCATATTCATCACATAAAAGCAGCGGAAATAATTTAAACATCATCAAAAATATTACCAGAGTTCTAAACTACCATTATACATAAAGGTCTTCAAATATCCATATGACAAACCAAAAATAAAAGACAGAAACCAAACGTCATTCATACAACCCACGTACATATACTAGACAACTAAACTCACCCCCTTTAGCCTGCTAAGAACGATCTGTGGTATCTCCTAAAAAGTCAAATGATATTGGGGTGAGACACCTCTCAGTAAGATGAATTAAGTTAATATTAGGGTGTGGTCAACATGAGTTTCAGTAGAATCAGAAAATATTCATTTCTCTATTTAACCAAAAATAACATTTGTAAATTATACTCACACCTATACAGTTGAAAATACACATTTATTTCCACAGTATAAACCAGTTTAATGAGTAGATAACACCATTTACATAAATTCACATATATGTGTAGAAGACAACTCCTGATACCAACAACATGATTAACCCCCATGACGGCTTGTGTGGTCCAAAGGTTGGACTTAGCCTGGGTGATCAACCCAAACAAAGTCAAAGTAACCATCTGCAAGTACGTCTATAGGTGTCTGCAAGCTCAGCTATAGGTCCGATTGTCTTACCACTTCCTGGTCCAGACCCCAGAGAAGGTACAACAACTCTTCACAGGCCAACCGACTGAAACCACCTACACTTCCACTACAGTGTGGTTGTACTTGGCCAAACAATTCACTAGCAACGGTATCGTGCTCTCAATACAACCACTCCTCAGGGTTCTTAAACCATATCATGCAATTTAAGTAATAAAAACTATATATATATTCTCACTTTTGTCATTTCATATAAAATTTGTCATCATATCAAAACACAGCATACAACCGTCATATAACACATGGCTCTCAGCCGTCATATCAACACCCCGGCATACAGCCGTCATATCAAAACCTGGCTCTCAACCATCATATCAACACCCCGGAATATAGCTGTCATATCAAAACTCCATATTTTTCAAAAACTAGTAGATCTCAATTTCACAATATATTCTCACAACCATACTCAGGTTCTGTTATAAAATAAACCGTATAGATTATTCTCATGCTACACGATTTAGTATTAAAACATAATCAGATAAACAACCAGGAAAATACCTCATAGTATATTTAGTTTGTATGATGAAAATCAGGTAGAATCACCTCCACGTTCTAGGTATTCAAAACATGCTTATATGCATATATACATGTAGATTTGTTCATGAAAATATGAAGATGACTATCCCTCACCCTTTGATTCTTTCCCAAAACACGGATATGACCATAAAAGCAAGCTTTCCACTGTTCATCTCATTCAAAAATACCGTATGACATACCCATATTTATAAAGTCCATTTTTGAACAGTTGGATTTCGAAATAACCATGGATACCATAAAAATACATACCTATGAACAGTTTAATCGATTCAATTTCGATAAAAGACCTAACATAATTTAATCCCCTTACCTGTTTCTAAAAATAAGCCGATTACGTTCAGAAAACGAGAAACCCTAGCTTCCAAACTCGCCACCGAAAGTGAGCCGCAAAGTCGAGAGAAGAGAGAAAGATGATCGGGACCGAAGACGAACTCCGAGTGATCTTAGAGAAAGAAAGCCATGTGATAGAGTGAGAGTAAAGAGAGAGTCTCAAAACCTAATTTTAGAGTGAGAGAGGGATGTAAATAATGAAATAAAATTCATTGCTTATTACTTAAGTAAGCCTATCCAAAGGAAAATAGTCGACGATTTTCTTGGGTTTTTTGAAACCGTCGATAGTTTGGCAGTTCTATGCTCTCAGTTGTTTGTAACCGTCGATGGTTTTTCCTAAGCTAAATGAAACCATCGACGGTTTGAGGTCCTGCCTGACCAATTACCTCTTTTTCTTTTCTTCTCCCTTATTTCTCTCTTCTTTTATTTATTTTCTTTTCTTTTCCGGGTTCGGGTCCCTACAGATATGTATGCAGAAGTCCAAACCAAATAAATCATTCACGATAATTTAACTGCAAGCAAACATATATCGAAAGTAAAGAAATAAAGGAAAGAGAAAGTGACACATGATATGTTATCGGGGTTTGACCAATATTGCCTACGTCCCTGCCTCTAGCTCGCAAACCCGAGGATTCCACTAGAGCTTACTTGAGGGTGGAGCGAAACCGGTTACAACCTCCCTCTCCTTAGTGGACCAGGGAAACCCTAGGTTAGATTAATAGGACTGACCCCAACCTTTACAATCCACTCTTTCACAAGGCAGAGCATACTCTCTTCAGGCCACGTCTGGAATACAATAATCAAACATATTTTGGGTACAATTTATGTGCTTCTCCAATAAGCAAATATGTACTTATACACATTTTGAATTAGGTGTAATCCCAAGAGGGGGGGTGAATTGGGTATTTAAAAAATTCTAAGGCACTTAGTTACCTCTTAAACTCTTCTTATAAATTTACCAACAACTTCTTGTTACTCAATTATGTATGTGTACGGCTATTCAATCTATGCATGCAATATACACAATTCAAATGCAATGCTGAAAATAAAGAGTGAAGGGAAGAGAGAAGACAAATGCAGTTTTACGAGGTTCAGCCGACTTGGCCTACGTCCTCGCCTTGAGCAACCACTCAAGGATTCACTAAAACCCTACTCCTTAAAGTGGGACAGAGCTTCCCTTACAATTCGCTGCTTACAAGAGGCACAGCTTCCTCCTACTCCGCTGCTTACAAGAGATACAACTCTCTCCTCACACACCGGTTCATACACCGAACCGTATATACAATAGAATCTGAAAAACAACACTCAAAACAATGCTTTTAACAAAATCTTGTGAGTACAATTCAATTTCCTAGCACATTAACATATGATATAACTTGAAGCTCATGAATGTATGAAAAATGATACAATCGTTTTATGTATGATATGCTTCAACACACAAATCCCTATTTAACCACAACTTCTAAGTAAAGAGATATTTGAAATGTCTTGGAGTCAACTAGGGTTCTTGATTCACTTTGTAAAGATGTACAAGTATGTTTGATGTGAGCTAGTTAACAAAAAAAACTTTGTCTTGAATACAAACTCAATCAAAATCACAAAGTTTTAGTTGATGTATTCAATCACAATTTGAATATATTAATTTTCAGAAAATATCCTTCAATTAATTGTATGGTTATAAGTACCAAGGATATTTAATCAAGCTTTAATATATCTAAAATATAAATCTTTTAGAAAACACACACTTAAATCAAATAATGATCTTATTTAAAATAGCTATGTATATTTATAGATACTTTCAAGATCACCTTTCTAATCATACAAGGTTTTTCAATAATAAGTTCTTTGAAAAATATATGTATATTTATATGCTCTTGAATCAAAATTCAATCAACCAAGTTAAATAACCTTTCTCAAGTAATGATCTCTTCAAAAATTAATTTTTATACGAATAAGCACACTCAAGATCAAAACTTTTCCAATGCTAGTCAAAAACAAGCAATGAGATGAGATGAAAAGTTTGTAAGACTAATAATTTGAAAAATCAAACCTCAATACTAGATTGAAGTACAGTAGAGTAAACAAGTTCCTTTTGAGAATCTGAGTTGATTTGCCCAAGCTTGAAGAATAGAGATTGAAGTGTAGGCAATCGTATAGCACTAGGAGTAGATTTTCAACGTTCTTGCAACAAGGTGTGTTCTTTTCTTTCTTGTGTGTCTAACCTCTTCTTTAGGATTTAGATATTCAGAATATATAGTATATTACCCTTAGGATTGATCTCATCCGTTGGATCGATAAAATAGCTCGCGAGTCTTTTTAATAAAAATCTGAATTTTAAGTTTCCCGCAGGTTCAGGCAACCGAAGTGGGGTTCAGGCTCCTGAAGTGACAACTTTAGGCGCCTGAGGTTCTAGGATCAGGCGACCGAAGTATCTCTACCAGGTTCTGTCTTTCCCATTTAATTCTTCAGGCTACAGAACTTAATCTTCAGTCTACCGAAGAAATTCTTCAGGCGCCTGAGGTTGAGTTCAGGCTAATAAAGTCCCCTTTTTCTCAAATTTTCTTTTCTAATTTAAAATTTTGTTTTGCTCCTTTTCTTGGGTCTTTTATAAAACATATTTTTCATGATTTTAAGAACATTTCTAAGGCCATGAGAGTTTCCTAATGACGTACATGAAATGCATGAATCCTAAAATCATTCTAAGTTACATTGAACCTCAAATTAAATCATACGAAAATATAAGTACATAAGTTCTAAATCCCTATTCCCAAAATATTCTTGAACTTTACCGCTTGCATCTTGATTCTCGTACTCTTTGAGTTCCATGGTGCTTTCTAAAATGTATCAGCTTTACTTTATGGCTTCCATGACTCGTTATCTTTTCGTGCATGCTTAGTGTAAGTCTTGTTCACAAACTCAATGCACAGATCAAATATCAAGTAATTTGTCATTATCAAAATAGGATTGGACTCATAGAGTCAACAACACACAACACAACCAATGCACTCACATATGATAAGTATTTATGCTCAAAGTGAGATTGATCAAGTTATATATCAGCTCTCAATACTATATGTTTATATGTATGCGCGAGAGAGTGAGTTCCTTAATTCAATATAATATTATATATATGAACAATCAAAGGAGCGTTGAAACCCTAGTCAGATATCTCAAAAAATACATTTTCAGTATTAAGCACAATAGAGATTAGAATCAAGCTTGCAAAACTATATTTGATCAAATAATACATGTAACGCCGTCAAATTCCTTAATATAAAATGTAGCATAATAAATAGAAAAATCAACCTGAACTCGTGGGTAACAAGGATAGCCTGACATAAATAGTGGAAACCTAAGCAGCAGTAAAAATAAAATCTCAATCATCCAACCATAAAACATAATACCAAAGTTTACTACATCGTCAAAATATTGTATATATGTACAATCTCCAAAAAGTCAAAATAACACTAAGATCATACAACAAAATCTCTTAATCCTAATTCAACGCTTACCCTTCTAGTAGGGAAGCTAAACCCACTCAACGGCGGCCTTAACCGGCCGGTCCCTCTGGGTTTCCTGAAAATCATTAATATTTGAGGGTGAGACACGTCTCAATAAGGGAAAATAAGCTAAATACAGTTGTATGGTAATATGAATATATATAATGCAGTTATACATATACAATACATTTCATATATCTATGAACATACGTCATAACATACTGAATCATCATATACTTTCATATTTTTCTAGTAACTCATATCATTCATAAATTGTGTGTTATATCTGATAATACTAAAAACATACCCAGGATGAATAGCTAGTTGATGTCATGTCTTGCCCCCCATGACGGGTTGTGCAGCCCGAAGGCGAGACCCGACAACGGTTGACCGACCACTGCTGAGTCAAAAGGTGTCTATAAGTACGATGGGCCCGCCACACCCTGGTCCAGACTGCCAGGTGGACGTCCACACTCTACCAAAAGCCACATCGACTATCCATCTCCCACCCCCTTGTGGAGTGGTTAGCACTAATCTGATCATAGATATTTGATCTATATAGCTAGGGTACCAAGCTCCTGAAACTAAACTAAACTAACATCCGGATTTTAATAACATATAATACGTGATATTATAGCATCTTTCATAATTACGGACTCGTGCTGAACATTTCATAATTACGGTCTTGTGCCGAATATTTCATAATTACGGCCTCGTGCCGAACATTTCATAATTAGGTCTCGTGCCAAACATTTCATAAATACGGCCTCGTGCCGATCATTTCATAAATACGACCTCGCACCGAAATCATACATAAATATGTCATTCTGAAAATAATCATTTTATCATACATTTATCAGAACCATAATGTACTGTATACTTTCATAACTTCTCAAATCATACTGCATTCACATCATTATCATATCATAATATTTCTCCACGTAAAATAATATTCATGCCACACATTTGCTGTATAAAACCATACATTGTATTTTAAAATCATATTTTTTGGCATCTCATACATATATATACATTTCAACATATTAGCAGCATTTTTCTCAAACGTACATTTCCTTCGTAATCTATAGAATTAATACATGCTTTCCAGAAAATAACTTTTCTCATAAATAATAATAATTTGCATGAAAGTAACTGTTTTAGTTTATTCTCTTACCTGACTACTGAGAAAGCCCCTAAAATATCCTAGTCTAACCCTTGTAGGATTTCCTGATCAATACCCTGAAAATGAAAACTCCCAGTATTAAACTTCAGTATTTCTACGTGTACATCATTTCCTATAACTACTGTAAGATCAAATTTGGCTTTAAAAGTCTTACCTCAACTCAGGGATGATTTCCAACTTGCTTTCACCAACGATTCGCTCCGGCAGATTTGGAGAGAACTTCCCCAGGAGAGTCATGGGGGCTTCGGATTGTCAATGCGGCATAAATTTGGCCCAAAATCGACAAAAGAAAGAGAGAGAACCGAAGGAGAGAGAAAGAGAGGAGAGATTTCTTAATTGGGAAGTAAAAATCCGGATTTTTTGATATTTATAGAGCTGGATTCGTCGACGAGCCACGTCATTCGTCGACGAGTCCTTTAATAATTTCGTCGATGAAATCCACTCCTTGTCGACGAAATTCAGTCTGCTTAAAAACCTCTCTCGGTATTTCCTCTTCGAACAATCGTGTCTTCGTCGACGAATCCTCTTATACCTTCGTCGACGAAACCCTGATGATTTCCCTCGGTTATTCCTTCCAAAGTGCAATGTCGTCGACGAAGGCTTCGTGTTCGTTAACAAAGGCTTCGCGTTCGTCGACGAATTCGACTTCCTCCTTATGTTACTTTCTTTATTTCCCTTCCTCTTTATTATTTAAATCTCATTATTATTCAGGTTGTCACACAAGCAAGCTCTTGAATCTGGCAATAAGGATGCTAAGAATCAAAAGCAAGAATAAGTTCTTCCTAGATGATATTTATCAATCAAATACAATGGAAATAACTTTAACTTACTCTCTAAAAATTAATTTTAGATAATGCAAAATGAGAGAGTTGTAAGCTTCAAGAAGATGTATGAAATGTGCACAATAATAAAAATTAAACTCACTTTCAAGTTGCAATTATTTTGCAACCAAGGAGTATAACAAATGATTCTCCTCAAAAATAGTTTTTCAAATCAAAGTGTAAGGAGAATGAGTAGTATGCTTTAAAATATTGGAAGAATTTGAACAATAAGAGGAGTATGAGTATAAAAAATTTCAAAGAATTCTTGCTATTGATTTTTTCTAATCTATTTCTAATTAAGACAAACGAGAGAGTACATGTAGATATTCATGGAAAAATAACCGTTGGGGTCACGGAGGTCTTTTTCGAAAAAGATTAGTGAGTTAATTAAATTTAACCTCAGTTTACTGTGGTAAAAAAATTTCCAACCCGAGAGTTTCGATCGCCTAACGCCTAGGGTCGGTCGCCCAAACACTCACAATAGCTTACAAGCAATTTTCCAGTTCGGTCGACCGTGGATATACTCGATCGGCTGAGCCAGGAAATTTTCCAAAGCTACATGGTTTCGGTCACCCGATGAGTGGTTTGGTTTGCTGAGTTTTGAACTTCGGTCGACCGAGGTCAATTTGAACTAACCATTCGGTCAATTGAGAAAGGTGAGGAAAGTCACATCTCAGTTTCGGTCGACTGTGGACGATATGCACAAAATATGTTCGGTCGGCTAAGGTTTGGTCAAACTGTTGACCTCTAACATGTTCGATCTACGGAGGCATTTATACTGCCAAGGGTTCAGTCGATCGAGACCACTTAAAATTTACGTTTCAGTCATGTTTGGTCTCTATGCTATTTCAACCCTGTGTGAATAAGCATATGCCATTTAAGTTCGAAGGGTGATTGTTCCTATGGTCATTCTAAGGCCTCTTTGAGTATAAATTTATCATATATGCAATGCATTATTACAGTCTATTATTACACACCCAAAATATAAAAACCAAATGCATTTACAATTAAAATTAAATGTCTTCAATCTTCTTACTCGTGTGTCTTCATGGGAGCGCCAGATACATATGATCTTGGAGTTTCTTCTGGCTTCCAAGTCCTTTGATCTTATGTTATGCTGTAATTTAGACATGTTCATATACTTAAACACACATAAGATACTTGTGCTTTGTCAGCATCAAAACAGAGATCGGACTCAAAAAGTCAACATATTTGATAAGCACCACTCATGAAGCAACAAAAGGCGGATACTATTTGGCAAAAAAAAATGGTCTATCTAATGAGCACCAATCCTAAAATCCAAAAGTGTCTATCTAATGAGCACCACTCACAAAGCAGCAAGAGATGGGCACAACTCAGTTAAGTATAGACCCATTTGATGAGTACCTCTCATAAGACAACAAGAAATAGACATTGCTCGATAGAGTATTCATTCATCTAATGAGCATTGCTCATGAGTCCCAGAGATGTCTATTTAATGACTCAATTTTGAATTTTGTGATAGTAAAAGGACTTAAGGTAAATACAATATATTCTTGAGCCAAAAAGGTAACTCTAAGACTCAAGAATAGGAGACAACTAATATAACCTAAAAGAGGCTCTAACATTAAACTCAACATTAACTAATACAAGACCAAAACTGAAAAGACATTGAGTGATTAATGGAAAGAAGGTAGCATCTGTTAATTAAAGTAGGGGATTAACATACAAATCTTTACTCCCTAGTAACCTATTCAAAATGTAACCCATAGGGTTATCGTGAATGCCTATAAAAGGACCCTCCAAGGAAAGTAAGACATTTAATCTTTTCTCAATTTCATCCATACTTTTACTGTTATAAACGTGCAATTCTTCCAAATTCCCTAACTTAGGCATTAGAGTAACCCTTCGGAGTACGCCTTGGGTCCTACAATCCATTTTTCTTTTATTTTTGGTAGGTGATCAAAGTCGTAATTGATTCAAATTTTTTCAGACAAATTCTGGTAGCAGCAAAATTATTAGAGGATCTACAAAGAGAAAGGAAAGAGAGAGAGGAAACTACACCCAAAAATTAAAAGGGTATGAATGAAAAATTGGCCTTTTATGTTTTCAAAAAAAAAAATTCTTTTAGGATTTATTTTGCTTAAGGAAAGAAATTTTTCTCCATTTAAAATTATTAAAAATAAAAATTATTTAAATATAATTAAAAATTGAAAATATAAAATGTTAATAATGTATAAAATTAAGTTTTTATTAATTGATTTTGCATATATTTTATTTTTTTATTATTTTCTTTGATAACCAAATATGAAAAGAATAAATTTTTAAATCATCTTTTCATTTTTCTAGTATTTTTCAGATTTCGAACGAAGCACTAAGAGTGAAAAGAAAATATAAAAGATTTTACAATAATTTAGTAGAGAGTCAGTTGAAAATAGTCTAACTATTACAAAATTCAAACATTACTCTTAACTCATTATTCACTAATGAGTTAGAAATATATTGAGTATTAGGCAAATCAATTTAATTACGAGACACCATATGAAGACCGAAGACTTTTGCCAAAGACCATTTATTTTTATTTTAAAATATTAAAATATGTAAAATAGATAAACAAAATATAATATGTAAAATAAGAATATATTTTATATGAGAAGATTAGAGTCTACGGGACATATCCTAAATTTGCGTAATTTTTGACGATCAATTACTCAAATCTAATACAAAACAAAATATTTTAAATAAACAGTAAATTAAATTTAAAGCATTAGTTTTTTAATAAAAAAAAAAACTCAAGAAAATCAATTACAAAAAATAAAAATAAAAATTAGACCCACATGAAAAATAAGCCAAAATTAAATAACCCTAGTGAGAGGAGGAGCAACAGGCCCATGTTCATCAAAGACTTTGAAGGTGGGGTGGAGGTAGCAGCAAACAAAGAATGATGCCCCAGGCTGCAGTATAGTGGGGAAGTGACAGTCCACTTTTCAGAATTTCTTCTTCTTTTTTTTTACCCATCTTTTATGTGACTCAATATCCAAAGAAAACTCCATCAAATATACATCTTTTCATCTTAAAAACCTTTCTTTGTAAACACTTTTGAAGCATTTCCTCCCCCATCATGTTCATGTTTCATAAATGAACTACAACTCAGATCTAAACTTCATCTCTCTCTCAGCAGGTATTGTAGGATTTTTTTTGTTTTTCTCTTTGGGAAAAAGACACTATCTCTACTGAAATTTGATAAAAATAAATAGAATTTTTTTTAAGATTTAAAAAATATCATAAATCTCTTCTAAAATTTGCCAATAAGATACGATCTTTCTCTCAAAAGACTTGTCTTTTTGACAAAATATAAGGGGAGATTTGTATGTTTTTGGTAAACTTCAAGGGAGGTCTTTAGAATTTTTGAAACCTTTCCTTTTACCAAACCAAACCTGAAGGGAGGTCAATGTCTTTTTTTTTTTTTTTAGATTTCTCTGTTATTCACATCTCATGTTTTTGGTAAAATGACAGGCAGTCCGATGCACAAAACTCCTGCATATGTAAAATCTCGAGAAGGGATGGACCATAATGGGTCTATAATACGCAGTCATACCTTGCATTTTGCAAGAGACTATTTCCATGTCTCCACACAGCGATATCTTTACCGTTGCGCCTAGACTTCCCTTCAAAAAATAAAAAGAAAATGTTCCCAACATTTTTCATCCAAGTCTTCAAAAATCACCCTAAATTGAGGAGATTGAGAGGGAAAAAAATGAAGAAATGAGAAAGATGAAATAATTACTACTGTAATTTCAGCTATAAACCATTGTTTTTATACCAAGTAAAGAAAATGAGCATCCTTATTCTATCCATCCATTTTCCATCTCTCCAGACAATGAAAAGCTTTCTTTCTTTCCTTCCATTATCTATCCCTTGTCTCTCCACTCTGCACCTTTCATTCTTTCTCACCAACCAAATCATTAAGAGGACATGTTCCTATGTCTGCAGAGACAGATTACTGTTGTCGGAGTAGAGGGAAACTTGGAAAAAAAAAAACAGAGGAGTAGAGGGAAACTAGTAATAGATCAAATCATCAAAAAGGGAAAAAAAGAAAACCTCTTGGCTAAGTCATTTTTCCAATAAATCTTGAAAAATGTTTTTTTTTTCCCTAAAAAAAAACTAGTAATTCAATATGAGATTTCATGTTATGCAAGCTGAAACAAAAAATAGAGAATTGATATTGATGGAAATGAACATATATTTACAAAGCTCATTTAAATGAAATGTTCTGTAACATATCAAGTGAAGAGACAAAAATATATATAGGGACATGCATGTTCAAGGCTACAAAAAGGAGAGCATATATGTGAGTTCTTCTATGTCGATGAAGAAAAAATACATGAACTGTGCTTCAAGTAGATTAATCATCTCCATTTTGATCTCTGCAATTCACCATCCCCTGCCTCCTTGGGCGGAAATAAAACTTTATTGTTGACAGCTGCAGGAGGAGGGAGAGGGGGCATCTCTCGTCGAGGTTCCTGCAAACATAAACAAGTAACTAGAACCATTTTGAATTGATAGAGTAGTACAGTATTATTTTTTTTGTTTCTTCTTTTTGAATGGTTATAAATCTTCTTGTTGAAATAAAGTGTTCCCATTTTTCCTGTGGCATATATGATAGTGCATATCAATTGGATTGAAAATTTGAATAGCTAGCTAGTTGGAGAACACAAGAAAAGAATGCCACACAGAGAACCATCTCTTTTCATCGAGCATGCATTTCCTTTCTTAGAAAAACAATGCAGCCGGAAAATATTATCCATGGCATGTCTTATTTACATGTTGATTTTTTTTTTTTTTAATAGAAAAATTGAAATAAAAAAGTTTTTAGGGATTTTGATGAAAAATCCATGATAAATTCTTGGGGTGGTTGCAATTCAACTCCTTTATGATTTGAGTAATATCCCACCACCTTATTCAATATCACAGAACATTATCCCCAACTCAAAAAGTGGTTGGAATTGTCCACATGGACATCATGTGTCCAGAGGTGCAAGTGTATAAAGTTGCAAGCCTTTAAAAAAAGACAACTCAGCCTTATTTTAAAAAATAGCAAAACAAAAAATATAAAAAGAACTTACAGCACTAACTTCTTTCTGCTCTCTCCCTCCCCCCATCTCTTAGAGATGATAGAATGCTCAATTTAATCTGCATGAACTAGACCAAAGTTGCTTGAGATTGAAAGGTTTTACACGAGTGTGTGAGAAATCGAAATATAAATTGTACGGTAAGACCATCGCTTAACAGTTCATTTTTCTATATTTTTCTCCCTAATTGAGGGGGATTTCTTGTCAAATGCCTTTTTCTATTGTACAGTTTTGCATGGGCAAAATTGTCTTTTCAAAAGGCCTAAGGGTACAAATGTATTCGGAGTTCATACACATGAGAAGGCTTTTAGAGCTTGGGAAGGGAGCTCGAAGCTCTAGAGACAAGTAAGATGACATTGCTTAAATTAAGCAAGGCGTTTAAATTGCAACCACTCCAAGAATTGGGGGGCCTTCTGTGAAAATCTTTGGTCTTTATAGTTTTATTAATTACCAGAGAGAGAGGAAGAGGAGGAAAATTTAAGCCACCCACTGTTTGTTCACCAAGGACACATTTCTGGCTTAATAACTAGCATGTCTACATCTTTAAAAAGCCCATGCAATGGTAGACAGCTGAGTGTGGCATTTGTCGGTCCACAACCTATACTATTTTCAAACAATACCAGGACTTGAACACAGCTAATGCTCGACAGAACTATACTCTAACCCATTTGCAGTAGAACAGCTTCCAAACTAATATAACCAGTTCAAACTCCTACATTCCACACTTGAGCATGCACCCAAGCATTCTAATGACAAGCAATGTAAAAGCAACCGACACTATATTTCACAAACTAGGAGTCTAGGATGGATAATAAACCAAACACAATGTTCATATGTCAGTTGAAATAAACACTTAGAAAACAGATACCGAGAAAGGTGCAAAAGAAGAGGGAGCAGGAGCAGGGCTTACAGCACGATAGGGGAACTCATCAGCCTCAAGCATATGTACTATTTGCCCCATCCTTGGGCGTTTATTGGCATCAAGATCTATGCACCGGAGACACACCAGCAACACCCGCTTCAATGCTCTTGATGAGGGCTGAACTTCAATCAGAGGGTCCACCACCTCTTCTCCATGACGACTTGCAACCATTCCTCTGAACCAATCAACCAAGTTCATCTGAAATCCATCCAATGGGAACAGTTTTAAAATAGAGTATTCACATTAGAAATGAATTCCAAAAGGTTAAAACAAGTATTCACCTCTCCAGCTGGCCTGGAATAATCAACTGGGCTCCTTCCAGTTATTATCTCCATGAGTAGAACCCCAAAACTATACACATCACTCCCTTCATTAAGCATACCGGTGCTTGCATACTCAGGAGAGACATATCTGTAGCACCAGATAAAAGATGATTAACTTTATGAACCAGAGCAAGGTGTAGAGAATGAAATTTGAACCTTTAAATAATGTAGCTTATATTTTAAAATTTGAAAGGAGAAAAAAAAAAACAAACCCGAATGTGCCCATTACTCTTGTGGTCACATAGCTTGCCTCAGATCCTAAAAGCTTGGCCAGGCCAAAGTCTGATACTTTTGGGTTCCAATTTTTGTCCAGAAGAATGTTACTAGATTTTATATCACGGTGTACAACTTTTGGTTCCAAACCTTCATGCAGATAGGCTAATCTGCAAAGGAAAAAAAAAAAAAAATGATATACAACAATTCAGGAAAGAGAATGAAAAAAAATAAATAAATCACAAATTATATGAGTTATGAGTATAAAGGAAAGAATGACCAATGATAGACCAAGAATATGAAGTGGCAGAATTTTTGGTTCCAATTACCAGAGCATGGGACTTCTATACTGTGGGTATCAGGATCTAACCTACTTCCTTTTTTTCACAGGCTATGAAATTGACTGGATGAGACAAGTGCAAATCTCATTTAGCTGCTGTTTAGTAGTCTGCTCAAATGTTTGATTGCTCCACTCATACATTCAAACTAATCACAGGAGTTATCCATTTGAAAAAGATGTCAAAAGACATAGAATATTAGTAAACTTTATCCTTCTATATGTTACAAGGTTGATGCAAACTATCACAGCTAGGTTTTTAATTACTATTACCAATTATATGCCAATTTACATGTTTACCACTAGGGCTGATCAAGGACTCAAGGATTCATTTTCATCAGTAGACCCACCAGTTTAGTAATGATATTTAAGCTGAAGTAACATAACAAAATATAAATGGAGGCAAGCTAACGCAAATATGCAATCATCAAATCAGATTTCAATAAAAAACAATCTAAAATTTCTCAGCAAGGACCACAATCTCAAAACATCCTAAATTTCCATCAAGCTTGATCATAAAATGTTGGTTGATCACCATTAGAGGACAATTCAGAACCAAGATATTAAGTTATAATTTTTAGTGACCATGCAAAGGAAGGTAAGTAGCTTAATGAATGTTAAAAGTAGAATATCACACCCTTTTGCAGTCCCAATGGCAATCCTCATTCGGATATCCCAGGCCAGAGGGCTAGTGGGCCCTACATCACCATGCAACCACTGCTCCAAATTGCCATTATCAACATACTCGTACACAAGCATCCTGCATGGCCAGTTGAAGTTCCCACGTGCAAGTTAGGGAATGGGGCAAAAAAATAATTTTCATTTCCTTTTGTTTAAAGGAAGGACAGTAGAGATAAGTAGCTGAAGTACCTTTGAGGGCCTTCTGCACAATAGCCAATTAGACCCACCAAGTTCTTGTGCCTTACTTTACCAATAGCCTCAACTTCCACCTTGAACTCCTTCTCCGCTTGACCCCTTCATTCACAAGCATCACAGGTAAGAATCATAAAATTTAACCACATAAGAAAAGTGGGAATGGGAATATAAATTCATTTATTTTAAAAAATGAAGCATATTTTTCTTCAAACAAAGGGGAAACTAAATTTTCAAATCTTAAAATTAATGTTCAATAGATCATGAAATAGAAGATTGGCAATTAATGAAATTTCATAAAGAATCTTGAACATCTAGAATGCTTAGAGAAATATTGTCAATTTACCATTTACATCTAGTTTGCAATTATTTTAAAATTCATTTCAAAAATAGTAAAAAATTATATTTTCTAAAACAGAAAGTCACATGCTTGGTTCTCCAGGTTTTTGTTAAACCCTGCTGACAATTTGATGAAGGAATGGAATATAACATTTGCAACACCTCCAACCAACCAAAACCCAAAACCCACCCCTCACAAAAAAAGGAACAAATAAAATTGAATAATTTCCTCCTTATGAATCTGAATGAAAGTAAATGCAGGTAAAAGCAGAGAAAGTGAAATTCCCAGAAAATGATGGGGAAAAAAGAATAGAGATAAAGTGGCCCTTCAGTTCCCCTGAAACTTAGTAAGCTAGATGACCAGCTGCCAATACAGACAAAGGGATAATACAGTCCAAATGCATGCTGGCAATCTTCCATTCAGCACACTATATAGCATGAAACAAAATTGTAAACTAATTATGATTAGGAAGAAAGCAACAACTTTTTAAGTCTAGATCAGCAGCAAATCAATTTTTCCAGAGCTTCAATATTCAAAATAACTCCATAATTAACTCCAATATTTGCGTTGATTGAGAAAAGAAGGCCATTGAGGAAGAGGG